>NC_142652.1:56469500-56786000 GCF_055504915.1 Nelumbo nucifera
ATGCTAATAATATATTATTAAATATTAACGTTGACTAAATGAAATTTCCAAAAGCATTATTTTTTATTAATTTTTAGTAATTGTCAGTAATATTATTTTATAAGTATAATATTAAAATTACTGATATTGATATCACTAATATTAAAAATACTTATATACATTCTCAGAAATTAAATTTTTTAATGAAATTTTCCTATTTACAAGTTTTAATGTTAATATTAATGAATGCAAAATCAGTAATGTTAAATTTATATTTTAAATTCAGTAATGTTAAAATCAGCAATGTTAAATTTATATTTATTAATATTTTAATTAATTATTAAAATTTCATGAAATACTTATTTCAAAAAATATTTTTCAATAATTATTTACCAAAATCATTAATTTCAACAAGTTATTTATACTAATTAAAATTTTCATATATACAAATTGTAATCTTAATATTAATGATTGTAAAATCAATAACGCTAATAATGTATTAATAATCATTTACTGATAACAATAATTAAATTTTTATTAATTAAATTTTCAACAAATAATTTATAGTAATTACATTTTCCTATTTACAAATTCAATATTAATGCTAATGATTATAAACTCAATAATGTGAAATTTATATTTTCAAATCAGTATTGTTAAATTCAGTAATTTTGATTATATATGATTAATTATTAACTTTCCGTAAATTAAATTACCAAAAGCAGTTAATGTTTAGTAGTATTATATTATAATTATAATATTAATATTACTGATTTTAATATCAGCATTGGTAATAATAATATTTATATGTTATTTGTAATATTAAAATTACTGATATAAGTAATTAATACTACTGACATAAAAAATTTTAATGTCACTATTACTGATTATAAAATCAGTATAATCAGTAAATTAATAGTATATTATTAATTATTAATAATTAACATGAGTGATATAATTATCAATTAATTGTCATTAATTATTATGAATATTAAATAATTATTATTAGCTTAGATATTAATTATATCAGGTTTGGGTTTAAATGCATTAAACTGGGGTTGATGCAAAATGGATCGGGTTAAATATATAAAACATTTAAACCAGATCGAACCGATTATAAGTGGTGAACAAATTCGGATTCTGGACTAACCCGACCCGACGACCCACATTATAATATCATGTTCTTAACCCAACAAAACCTGCCATTCGCTCGATAGGTCAACAATTTCAAAGATATAGCGGCCGTCGGCAGGCCAAGGATAATCACCCATCTCAATAAAAATATATCTTAAATATGCGAAATAACAATGGAAGAAGAAAAAGTCAAGATAAAAAAAACATGAAAACATACTGGGTTCTATTACAGCAGGCGGAGAATGTAGTTTTCCGGTGGTCGGCGATGTATTCTAAACAATACTAAACTTGAAATAGCAATGGACTACTATAAACTTGATTTTACTAACTCAAACTGTTGAACAAAAATTGAACAGAGCTAACGGATTGAACATTAAATAACTACTAAAACACTAATAAAAAATAGAGAATCAGCCGGCGGAGAATGCAGTAGACCGGTGGTCAACGATGTATTCTAAACAATATTAAACTTGAAACAGAGCAATAAACTACTATAAACTTGATTTTACTGATATTACTAACTCCAAACTGTTGAACAGAGCTACCCGATTGAACATTAGATAACTACTAAAACACTAATAAATATAGAGCATGATAGTACACTAACCGATTGAAAGTTTGCTGAACCGAACACCTTGAAGTTACTGTTTCACAAACCGGACACCTTGAGAGTTTGCTGAACCGATTGAATGTGCATAAATCTTTGAAATTGCAGTTTCATGAATCGGACACCTTGATTGCAACATGAAGATTGAATGGAGTTTGAAGTCAGACGTTCTCTTACTCTATTGCATGTTGTAGGTTGCATGAACATGGAGAGATGAAAGGTTGATAGTTCGGTTAGATGAAGGTTGCATGTTTTACATTTTTAAGGAAAAGATTGGGAATGGGAGCTTCCCACTTCTCACATCTTTGTATAAAAGACTTACAATGCTATACATCTTTGAAATTTTGAGCAGCAACTTCTCATAAGCTTGCCATGATTCTGCTTTCTCCAGAGAAGTGAGTAGGCCACGTGTATGCATGGTTGTGGGTTTTGTGGCCTTGAACAACCACTTCTTAGAAACTTGCCACATATCTAGCTTTTTCAGAAATTTGAGAAGGCCAAGTGTTTGAATGGTGGGGGGCTATAGACTGAAGACCTTTCTTTAATATATATATGTAAGTATGATAAATAAGAAATATTTTTATTAATGATGGAAATGGAATACAAATCTAAAATCAACATAGATGCTATAGATAAATAATAATTTAAAAATTAGAAAATACAAAAGACACAAAAATGCAAAAGATTGGGGCACTTATTCAATGTTATATATTTATGAAAAATAAGAAATTCAATATATATTCATTAAATTAAACAAAAATAAGTATACTACATAATAAGTGAAGGGGCATGATCTGGTTGCTCCTACTTGGAGGGCAGCTCAGACGTCGGTCCACTTAGTTAGCTGGTCAAACTACAAAAAAGCAAACTCAAAGGACTCGGGATGGCTTACCCAGTATGGGTGTTCCGATGCTTAAATTAGTATTTGTATGTGAGCTGAAGGTTTGTAAGTTAGAGGGCTAGTGAGCAATAATTGCGCGTACCTTATAGCGTTGGGATTGATGCCCTTATATAAGTGAGCTACCGTAGGTCTTATGAAACACCTCCGAGATCCCTGACCCGTGCAACTAGGAATCTGTTCCACACTTGGAGGTGGACTTCGTGTGAGCTGATAAGGCTTATCGAGTCCGTCCGATCCAGACGGGATAAGGATAAGGCTTGCGGACGTGCAACGTGATTCCGAAGAGGTCGGAGACAGCTAGCTAGCTTTTAGAAGTTGGTTACATGTCACCTCGACAGGTCGGGCCATCACAAGCTGCTCGGACCTCGATCTTAGCCGAGGTGCCCGAGGTACCCGAGGTACCCGAGCTAACCTGGCCTATTGAGGTGGTAAGAAATGTTGAGTTGTCATCCATGTCTTTAGGTCGATCCACGTGTCCGCGTGTTGACAGGTCAGACCAAATTACCCCTCATCAATTGCCCCCACTCCCGTGCCAGAAGTGGTCAACTCGATGCGGGAATTCATGACGAGCCTGGGTGAATTTGGCCCGGTCTCTAAATTGGCCGAGGTCCAGTCAATGGGTCAAACTTGACCGACCCAATTGGCTTGACCTTTGGGTTAGATCGCGTCTCAGGAATGCACGAACATCATGCGGGCATAAAAGTCCACAGACTTCAAATATGCACTCAACCGAATTCGACTTCGAGGGCCGTGCAATTACCCCTCCTAGGAGACATTGGATCTGATCGATCTGAGTTGTCCATCATCGGTGATACCAGCTATAAATAGGGGTCTTGGGGTCCCATTTCCTTTGTCCTGTTTTGAGCTCTCGCGTTCTGGAGGTTGCACGCTAACTTCGGTGTCTCCAAGTCGGTCATCCGTTCTTGAGGTTGATCTTCTTCCTTTTAGGTAAGTCGTCTTCCCTTCTCTTTAGTTTTTCCCTTGCCTTTGTTCTCGTCATGCCTAGTAGTAGTAGCTTGATTGGGGAAGAGAGTGTGGGGTCTAATTGGGCTGAGGAGGGCACCTTGGCTCAAGATTTGGAGTCTAGTCCGGCCAAGGTGGGCACTTTGGTTTTGGATCAAAGAGCTGCTCATAAGAAGGTTTCATCTTCATGCTGTGCATGTCAACTTAGAGAACTAGACCACTTCGGTCCTTCCACGATGTCTGCCGAGCAGATCAGTGCTCTAGCTGCTCGGTACAAATTCCCTGACCATTATGGCTACTACCTTCCCTTGGAGGGATTTCCCTGGGACCACAAGCATGAGGAGATCTTCGTAGAGTACCTAAATGCTGGGCTTTGCTTTCCACTTCACCCCTCCACATTGAAGTTTTGAAAAATTTTGACGTCACCATCTATCTTCTTCACCTGAACTTGGTTCACACCCAGGTCCGTACCATCTCTTTTTTTCATAACTTCGACCTTCCTATAGACTTGGGTGCCTTCAACTCACTATGCTCCACAAAACAGAATCCAACTGGTCCTAAGGCCGTGAACAAATTTAGTTATTATATATCATACCGGCCTAGATATAAACTCCTTCACGAGTATCCCGACCTAGAAGAGGAGACACTTCACTCTTGCTATCAATGGGGGGTGGCCTTTCCCAACACACTGGAGAAAAGTCATCAAGGACCCCAAGGATCGATTGGATAGGAAGATGAAGAAAAGGATGCACGAACTGGCAGGGTTTGACCTGAAATTAAAGGACTATTTAGATGAGGAGAAGCTTATTAAGGTTGGGTTGGGTCCCTCGAATAGGTCGTCACTTCATATTTTCATACTACTTTATTTTATATTTCTTTGACTAATGCTAATATTTTGCAGGCATAATGTCTGACCTTTCAATGACCCAGCTCTTCTCCGGCCTGAAGAAGAGAAAGAGGAAGACATCCCGAGGTGGTTCTTCCCAAGAACCAGCAGCTGAGCCCGCTGCCCCTGCTAAAGCCGAGGAAGTCCCTATTATCAACTTGGTCGAGGAGGACCAAGAGGGGAGGTCACTACCCCGTCAGCCCGAGGTGGTCCAGTCTTTCGAGCTTTGGTCCAGTCATCCCGGGGCTGGCTCTTCAGGTGAGGGCCCCGAGGAGAACCGAAGTATCATGGACTTCCGAGTCAGCCTCAAAAAGAGCATGGAGGCCATTTCCCCGAGGAGATCTCCCAGCTTGCCGAGTAGCAGACTCCTAAGTTGGCTTCCAAAACACTGCGCTATCTCATGGTGGTATGTCCCAATCTCATTACTATGTTGTTGCTTAGGACGTTCTTTGATAGTTAGTGAAAATTTTCTTTCGTAGGCCAACTCCATGGTTCATGCTCTCTTGAAGTAGTTCGAGCAGTAGGGGTGGTGGCAAAAGACAAGGAGCAGAATATCGGGCCAGGGTAGAGAAGGCTGTCAATAAGTTGGAGGCCGAGCTGGCGGCAAAGGATGAGCAACTGTAGAAGGAGGTCGAGAGGTTGATGAAAGAATCCGAGGAGCAGAAGGTCGTTGCTGCTAAGCATAAGCTATTATTACGAAGGGGATCAAAGAAGCCTAGGTCCTTGCTATCAAAAAATATAAGGCTATGATAGAATTCGACAAGATGTGAGAGGACCTTGGTACTGCAGCCTTCTGTAAGGGCTTCAAGATTTGCCACTGGATGATGAGACAAGCGTTCCCAAAGCTTGACCTCGGAGCTATCACCACTACAAGCATCATTATGGAGATGTTGGGTAAAGCTGAAGAAGGCCCAGACTCCAAGGAGGAGGGTGATAGCGACCTCAACGAAGGAGCCGTGGGGAAGGATGGCTAGGACGCTGTTGTTGAGGAAGCCATGGACACCAACGAAGCTAAGGAAGCCATGGTCACCACTAAGGAGGATGGGGGCAAGGAGCCCCTTGATGAATGATTTCCTTTGCCTCTTTTCTTGGACCCTCATTGTACAAACATCAATCGCTGAGCCTTCAAGCTTGGTCCAGTTACTTTTTCTTTTTTTTTTGTACAAATTCACATTTTGCGGTAATGAAAGTATAATTGCTCTTTTGACCACCTCACGTTTAATACTCAGCTTCACAAAAATCTTCTAAGTGTAGGTTCTCCCGAGGTGCCTAACCTCTAGAATGGTTAGGCATGGTATGGGGTAACCCAAAGTAACTTTGAGCCGAGGTGAATAGGAATAGTAAGGTATATAACTGAATTGCCTATGCGCTAATAAGGCATAAATAAGATGTACCTGAACTGCACATATGCTTAAAAGCGACTGGGTATTATTTCATCATGGTGCCAAGGTCGTTACCAATTCGGCACTATGGCCCTTAGGCTTAGAGTGACTCATCGTCCACTCTTTGATATATCGTTTAGCCGACCTACGGCTTCACCAGGTCACCAAAGCGGGCGGTCAATCATAATTGGAAAAATTTTTGATGTGGCGGATGCTTGATTCCCGAGCTCATAAGTAGTACTTTCTTAGATTGTCGATGTTCCAGGTGTGGGGCACTTGCCTCCCTTCCAATGTCTCGAGCTCGTATGTCCCTTCATTGAAAACCCGTCGTACTCTGTAGGGACCCTCCCAGTTCGGTTCAAGCTTACACCGGGCTTAGGTATCATAAATTTTCGAAGTACCAGGTCGCCGACTCGGAAGTGGCATTGCTTAACTCGGGCATTGTAGTACTGAGCTACTTGCTATTGGTAGGTTGTAGTCTGGATATATGCCTGGTCGCGTACTTCTTTAATCATGTTTAGGTTGGTCCGCATCTTATCGTCATTGGCCTCCTTGTCGTACGCCTCTAATCATAGGATCTGTACTTCGATCTAAGTTAGGATGATGGCCTCCATACCATTCGTCAGATTGAATGGGGTTTCTCCAGTTGCAATCTTGATGGTGGTTCTATAGGTCCATAGGACACTGGGTAGCTCATCGACCCACAAACCCTTAGCTCATGAAATCTGAGCTTTGAGTTCGCGAAGGATTACCCTATTTGTCACCTCAGCCAGACCGTTTGCCTACAGATGTGCTACTGAAGTAAAGTTCTGTTGGATACCCATCTAGGCACACAAATTTTTGAACTTAATGTCTTCGAACTGCTTCCCATTGTCGGATATTAGCACCTTTGGGAGTCTGAATCTGCACACTATATTCTTCCAAAAGAGGTTATGTACATTCCAAGATAGGATGGTCACCAATGGCTCGGCTTCCACCCACTTCGTGAAATAGTCAACTGCCACGACCAGGAATCTTCTTTGCCCGGTTGCAGGTGGGAATGGACCGAGTATGTCTATCCCCCACTAGATGAAGGGCCACGGGCTGGTCAGATACTTCAGGTCGGCAGTGGGCTGGTAAAGTATATTGGCGTGCCTTTAGCAGTTATCACACTTCCGAATGAGCTCGAGTGCATCCGCCTTCATCATCGACCAATAGTATCCTTGCCTTAGCGCTTTTTGGGTGAGTGCCCTACCCCCTAAGTGCCCTTCACATAGACCTTCATGGATCTCATGTAGCACTTGGTTTGCCTCGGAAGGTCGCAAGCAGCACAAGTAGAGGAACATAAAGGATATCCTATATAGCTGCTCGCTAATAAGGACGTAGCGAGCTGACTGACGCCCTACCCTCTAAGCTGGATTACGATCTACTGCTAGGGTCCCATGGAGCAGATAATCAACAAGCGGGTTGGTCCAACTCGGTTCTGTAGTCATCACGGTGCAACCTCTTCTGCCGCTCTCAGGACGCTAGGTCACAACAGGTCTTCGATATACACCATCCTCAAGGTGATATTGCTTGTGTTGGCTAGCTTAGAAAGCACATCGACCTCAGCATTTTCTGATCTTGGTACTTGCCAGACGAACCAAGAGTGGAAGTAGGGTAGGAGTTCCCTCACTTTGGCTAGATAAGCCATCATGGCGGGTTCTCGAGCCTCATACTCACCATTCACCTGGTTCACGACCAACTGAGAGTCGCTACATACCATGACATGATCTGCTCTGACCTCCTTTACCAGCGTCAGCCTGGCTATCAGTACCTCATGCTCTGCTTTGTTGTTTGATCCTTCGAATACAAATCAGAGAGCGTACTCTAGCTTCACCTCACTTGGTCCATATTGTATGAGTCCAACTCCGCTTCCTCTGAAAGGATGAGAGATCCGTCATATGGATGGCCGAACCCTACAAGAAGGTTGGGCAAAATTACGAAAATTTCTCTCTCTCCCATTTGGGAATCACATTCCCTATTTTAAAAAATTATATTTTCAAGGATCAATCTTGAACCAAACCGGACCAAATCTGCAACCAAAAGGGAGGAGAGGGATATACCTGATACGGAATAACAATAACTCCCAATGAAGGTGTTCATGTCCAAGGAGAAGACCAAAAACTGCTCCCACTGAAGATGACATAGTGTGAGGTAAAGCATAATCAATTAGATGGCTCTTCAGTAATAACCAAATTCTTCAACAAGAATGTAGTGGAGGGCTGGTGAGCACAATTTCAGATTGTCTCTTCTAGCAGGAAGCAATATCAAGAACGGTTCTTGATCACTCCCACAAGTGGAGATCAAACTGAGTAGGGGCGGCAAGAGCAGGGGAGAAAAGAGCAGAAGACAAAAGTAGTCAAACTGTGTAGTATTCTTTCTGTATTCAGCGAATTGTGTGTTTGGAGGTCCGCCCAGCTCTTCTATTTATAGCCTTAAAGAGAGAATCTCCTAATCCCATTAGGAGTTTCCTAATCCAAATCATTTATTTAGATCTTGACTCTCTTTAACAGATACAGATAAGCCCTTATGTTATCTGCAGACAAAGATCAACCTTCCTAATCAAATTAGGAGTTCCTTTGATCCAAATCTTTATTTGGATCTAGACTCTTTAAGTGGATAAGGATAACTCCTTATCTTATCTGTTGTTCCAAATCCCAGATCCACCCCTATTTAATCAATCTTATTAACCCAGTTCGAATTGGGCTTTAGGCCCAAACATTGATATTCACATTAGCCACATGGGTTCAGCCCAGCCTTTGTTATAAGGCTGGCCGACTTCACTATAAGAGACAGTGAACCCCTGAGCCCTTCACCATGGGCTCTTAATGGGCCCAACATTTACACTAAATGGTCTTTGGGTCTAGCCACCTTATGAAAACCCAAGGACTGTGGGCAGATGCAAGATTAGCCCATCAGGTATTACCCTCAATGGTCTTACACTTAACCTCTCAGCCCATGAGGATCAAACACTACCCGACAAGGGAGGACCTCTCCCTCGGCTGCAAGGTGCAGTGCTGCACTCTCTACTCACATGGATCCTGAGAATTATAACCTTTTACAAAAATTTTGAAACCATAATATATATGTATATCTTTATATAAATATATTTTGCAAAAACAAATTTCAACGGTTAAAATCAACTGCTGGCAATTTAGGTTTCCATCAGAGAGACTGCATCCCCGATCATTCACTTTGTCCGACAAAGGGGCTGATCCTGTCACTATGATCACCCACTCAGATGAATTCTCAAACTGTCCCAACATACCCAGGTTTTGACCCCCTCTAAGGATCTCACTGATTGACATATCAAAAACAGCCCAATCTGACACCCAGTGCAGTACCATAATTGAGTCTAGGGGACAGGTGTAACATTCCAGATTTTCCCATTTATCTCCAAGGTGTAGGGCAATACTGAAATTTTGGTCCGGTTTAGGGTTTCAAGAAAACCCACACTGCATGTATCTCAGGTCTCACCCTGGAAACTGAGACAAGCCACCCCAACCAACTTGACAGTACATCAGTGTCAGCTTTGGTAGGATAAATCTCCCCAAATCTATCCAATGACTGTGAAGATTCTAAACTAACACGAGTCTCATAAGTGTCCAGTTTAAGGGTATTACACAGAAACACACTACGATGACATGAATCAATTATGTACTTTATTCATTTATAATAAATGTTAAAAGGTACATCAATCTGATTGGAGCTAAGGGCATAACTGTCTAACACCTCACTGATTAGACGAGCCATCGACGTGGAGGATCCAGGGCTCCTCATCCCAGGTTGGGGTTTCCCTGGCCATAATGGGTGCCATACTGGTTGATGCCTTTAATGTGTTGGTCGGCTCAGCCACCTTATGGGTCGGTGTGCTGAACGTACATTCGGCGACGAAGTCAACTAAAACCTATGCTTTAATTGTTGGGGGTGACTCGAACTGGATATCGTATTCGCTTAACTCAATGGCCCACTTTGTCAACTGCCCTAAGACCTCGGGCTTCTGAAGGATGTGCCTCAGAGGTCTATTAGTTAGAACGATGATAGTGTGGGCTTGGAAGTAGGGACGTTTCTTCCGAGCTACAATGACTAGTGCGAAGGCTAGCTTCTCGATGTCGGTGTATCTGGTCTCAGCTGCTTGCAAAACCTTTCTAATATAGTATACGAACCTTTGGACCCGATCTATTTCTCTTATTAGCATCAAGCTTACTACTTCGTCACTCGCAGAGAGGTAGAGTTTTAGCTCGTCCCCAGGTTCAAGTCGGGTCAATACTGGTGGTGAACTTAAGTACTTCTTGAGCTTGTCAAATATGAGCTAACACTCCTCGGACAACTCAAAGTGCTCGTTCTATTTTATGGCCTTAGGAAAAGGTAAACACCGACCAGTTGACTTAGACATAAATCGATTGAGGGCAGCAATTCGGCTAGTTAACTATTGCACTTCTTTTATTGTTTGGGGTAGTCTTATATCTAAGATAGCATGGATTTTGTTCGATTTGGCTTCAATGCCATGTCAGTTCACTATATAACTCAGGAATTTGCTCGACGTGACCCTGAAGACACACTTGTTCGGGTTAAGCTTCATGTTATACTTTCTTAGAATTTGAAAACACAGTTTAAATCATCAATAAGAGAATTTGAAAACTGGGTCATCACGACCATGTCGTCTACATAACATTCAACTTTATTGCCTATTAAAGGCTCAAAAACTTTGTTTGCAAGTCGCTAGAAGGTAGCTCCAGCATTTTTTAGTCCAAAGGGCATGACTTTATAATAGTACAACCCTAGTTCAGTTACAAAAGCAATTTTTTCTTGCTCGACTAAGTCCATGAAGCTCAGTAACTCATGCCCTGATGTCACATCTATTAGGTAGTCTATTTTAGGAAGGGGGAAGCTATCCTTTGGGTAGGATCTGTTGAAGTTGGTGTAGTCGACGCACATGCGCCACTTGCCGTTGGCTTTCTTCACGAGCACAAGATTTGCTACCCAACTCAGGTATTGGACCTCTCTAACAAAGTATGTTGCGAGGAACTTCCCGATCTTCTCATCTACTATCCTCCACCTCTCTAGGGCGAGGATTCTTTTCCTTTTTCTGACTATCCTGACTAAAGGGTCCACATTAAGCTTGTGAGTAATTATTCTAGGGTCTATGTCGGGAATTTCTGCTGCCAACCATGCAAAAACATCTAGATTTTTAAGTAAAAAACTTACCAAAGTATACCGAAGTGGTTCATTCAGGCGAGCACTAATCTGGAGAGTCTTTGTGAGCCGGGTATCAGAGACCGGGACCTAGACCTTATCCCCCATCAGTGCAGCTAGCTTGTCGGTATGTTCAGGGGCGGCTTCAGCTCGACGTCGTCTGCTAGCTTCACTTTTCCCTTCAGCGTTGCAACATAGGACTTCCGAGATTCCAACTGGTTGCCCCATATGTTAGCACCCAATTTTTGCTCGGTCTCTTCTTTGACCCATCTTCTATATTCTGAATGCCCGACCGGACCATGCCAATCGCTTTAAAACATGCCAAAACTCTAAAAAACCAAAGATTAGCCTAAATGCCCATAAATCCATCATTAAATCTACATGATTCCCTTTCGAGGGTCTTGATTATGCCACATGACCATACTTGATCCCCGATCAAACCCCATCACGTGAAACAAAATTCTCAAACAACCAGTCATACGAAATTTCAACCCTAAGATCCTGGATTTAGCTAATCATCCATCAAAGATTCCATTTCAATATGTATAACACTACAACGCTCCTCAAACCTAAAACCCGTGATCTGCACATACGTAACACGATCAAACCCTTCCAACAGCCTCATAAGACCAATCCATACCCAACCACCAAATTTTATCCCAAAATTCCCTTGTTTGACCCATCATCAAACCTTAATTCTCTTTTGACGAATCTTATTAGTTAAAAGCTCACCTGTCATGAATCTCCATCATCCAAGCCTTATTTGTCCGATCAGACCTCGCCACTGCATTCAAAGACCCAAAAAACCCTAGCATGCCGAATTTCAAGACCAGATGCATCTGTTTGACCATTAAACTAGTGAGATACCTTTTTGATGCACCAGATTAAACCACCACATCAGCTGTCCAACCTATGACCTTAAGTGGGTGGGGACTGACGTCAGCTCCTTACTTAACCCCTTTAAAATACCTGGACCAATGAATTTGAGCCTAATAGGCTTAAAAAGCCTAAAATACCAAACAACCCCCCCTCTCCTTAAAACCAAGAAAGGAAAAAACCTCATTTAAAAGTTCATTAAATTTACACTTTTTTCAATGTTTGGCATGCTCCAATCCCTCATTGGGCACACAAAATCAATAAGAAGCCACCCAAAATGAAGAAAATTTCCAACTTCTATAACACCCCATTCTGCTTGAAATCCCCAAATCCCTGAAGCCAAGCTCAAGCCTCATCCCCTGCTTTCCAAACATAACGCTATAAGCGCTCAGCCTAACTCTTGTCTTGCTCAAGTTTCATTTGAAGTCCTTTCAGTTGCTGGAAAGTTGGTTTCAAGGTTGTACACGAGAGGTAAGCTTCTCATTCCACTCTCTCTGCTTTTAATTTAATTTTAGATTGCTTAAAGTCCTAAAATCCTAGGAAACTTGCATTCCCAGCTTCCTCTAGATTGAGAAGAAGAGGTAGAGAGGCGAGGGTCTTAAGGAAACCAATACCTAAGACCCGATAATATCACATCAAATCAATTCTGGGCGAAGTTGGGAACATTTTTACTGGATCTAAGGAGCTTTGAGCAATCTTGTTAATGTGTGTTTTTTCTAGAATTTGAGCTTGAACTTCTCCCATTTTGGGTTTCTACAGTAGCTTGGAGAGAGGGGTTCCTAACACCTTCCCTCTCCCAATCCTTTGAATCCAAAATCTCTCGATTAAGTGCTTTCCTTGGTTAAGGATGAAATCACTATCAAAGGCTTAATTTGAATCTTTCCAAGCCAAAAAATGAGGGCTCATTTCCTCTAAAAAAATGGGTGGCGACTACAATTCTTTGAACCAGCCATGAGATTCCCAGAGCTGACACCGTACTACCCCCACTCCATACCTCATTAGAAATTTCATCGAGAGGTAGTAGGTCAACACTACTGAATGAAGGGCATGCAAGATGAGCCGACCTAAGATGGCATTGTAGGGGGACGGGGTGGAAACCACTAGGAAGGTGTGCTCGAACTGGACAATGTTAGGCGATCATTCTGTTGCTACCGACACTTTAATCTTGCTGAGGAGCTTCACCACGCTTCTACTGAAACCGACCAGGGGCATGTTTGATTTCTGAAGATCCTTCTAGTCCAACTTCATCTTCTCGAATGCCTCTAGGAATAGGATGTCCGTCGGATTGCTTGAGTCCACCAGAATCTGCTTTACCTCGAAGTTGTTGATGACCATCTTGACAATGAGGGCGTCGTCATGTGGATACTGGATACTACGAGCGTCATCCTCGGTGAAATATAAGACTTCCTCCATTCGAGGGTCCTTTGATGGGTTCTTGTCTTCGTGCTCCAGCTCCTAGCCTGCATTCTTACTCGCTGCCATGCTGCAACCTGCTACTACCGATCCACTGGTGATCATGTTAATCACCCCGCGAATCGGTCTTTCTGGTGTTGGTGGATCCCGGGGTGGTTGATCTTTGTTGTTCCACCTTCTTGTCTCTGGTGCATCTCTACAATGCTCGGGAGGTTGATGATCCCTATCATCATGTTTGATGAACTACCTGAGGTAACCACGATGGATTAGTTCCTCGACCTCGTCCTTCAGGTTTTGGCAGCTCTTTGTGTCATGCCCAACGTCACGGTGGAGGTGATAGTATCGGTTAGGGTTGCGGTTGGTGAGGTCTCCTATCATCCTGGACGGCCACTTGACGTAGCTAGCTTCCTTTATTTACATAAATCTTGCCCTGTTTTGCATTCAGGGCAATGTAGTTTTGGTTCTGGACTAGGGGGTTCTGAATCACCGAATCTGATGTAGAATCCCGAGGTGGTGACCGACTCTTTTTGGGTGATCTGCTTTGCCTCCTACACGGTGACCTGATTCTCTTGGCGATTTACTCCTTCGCTGCTGGTGCTTATTGCTACTTCTTTCTTCTTCTATTCTCTTCCTTTTCCTGGCCTGTTATAGCTCTAATCGGGATCCTAGAGCCTCCTCCACCTTGATGAACTTGTCGGCTTCTGTGAGGAACACCTCCATGAAAGTTGGGGGGTTCAACTCAAGTTGCCAACGAAGGTCGGGGTGGTAGACTCCCTTTATTGCCACGGTGAGCTGTACAACTAGGTTATGGTTTGGTACCTGGAGTCTTTCAAGGTTGAACCTTCTGATGTAGAAAACCTTAGAGACTCATTTTCCTGCTGGACCACATTCAATAGGCTCGTCACTGATTTTGGGCACTTCTTGCTCGTAGCGAAGTGTGTGGTGAAGAGTTCCACGAACTATCTCCAATTATTTATTGAACTAGGAGGCAGTCCTTGGTACCATAGTTTTTCCATATCTCTGAAGGTCATAGAGAAGGCCATACAAAGGCGGGCGTCATCTGCCCCATGGAGTAGAATCAAAGACTAGAATCTTTCACTGTGATCATTGGGATCATTTGTTCCATCGTAGGTCTCCAAGGCGGGCGCTTTAAATTTCTTTGGTCACGGGGCCGCGAGGATCTTTGGTGCCAGGGGGAAGAGCGACTCCATGGAATCGGGATTAGCTGGACAACAACCGAGCTGACTTTTTCTTTCTTTTCTTTCTCGGCCTCCACAGTAGGGGCAACACTGCTCTTTGCAGTGGTGGGGCGTGCACGTCTGCGGCGTTGCTTCTCTATCACTTCATTGGTGTTATTGGCCTTTGTGTGTGCTAGAGTTGCGACCTTGGTGTTTTCTCGGGCAGAGGCCAGGTCCCGATTGTCTAGGTGGTAGGATGGGTCCGGGGCCGGGTCCCTACTCCTCACACTAGGTTGTTGGTTGCTAGGCTGCCGATCATTCTATTGGTGGCGATTCTGGTCATTCTCCGGATGGTGATGTTGGTCATTCTAATGATTGTTCTCTTGCTGGTTGTTCCATTGGTCGATCGCAAGAGCTTGGGGTGGCGACGGATGTCGGGGAGGTGTTGGACCCCGAGGTGGTGTTGGGCTCCAAGGTGGTGTTGGGCCCCAAGGCAGTGATGGAAGCTGGGGTTGCCAGTGCTGTTGGGGCTGCTGCTGCAGCATAAATGCTCTGAACCTCTCCTCCCATGCGCGTATCTAAAGGTTCATACTTCTCACATACTACACCATCTCATAGAATTGCCGTGCGTCTATCCCAGCGGGAACCATAGAAGGCTCTACCGCTTGGAGAGGGGCATTGACATGAGGTAGTGGCGCATTTACCTGCTGCAGTAGGAACACTAGATTTGGCATAACTGGTACTCCTGGAAGAGTCAAGGGCACAGTGATTTACCTGATCGTCATGGAGGGGATCTCTGGGTTCATCGTGGGCTGGTCTTGCCCCTAGTGGCTGGTACTTCAATGTTCTTGTTGTTGGTGTTGATGGAAGATGCCATTGAATGTATGAGCGTAAAAGACTAAAAGTAGGAACTTAATTTTTTGTTGCGTTTCCCATAGACGATGCCAATTGATGGGGCACGATCTGGTTGCTCCTAGTTGGAGGGCAGTTCGGACGTCGGTCCGCTTAGTTAGCCAATCGAACTACAAAAAAGCAAACTTAGAGGACTCGGGGTGGCTTACCCGGTGTGGGTGCTCCAATGCTTAAGTTAGTAATTGTATGTAATTTGAAGGTTTGTAAGTTAGAGGGCTAGTGAGCAATATTCATGCATACCTTATGGCATTGGGATTGGTGCCCTTATATAGGTAAGCTGCCGTAGGTCTTACAAAACACCTCCAAGATCCCCTGACTTGTGCTACTAGGAATCTGTTCTGCACTTGGAGGTGGACTTTGTGTGAGCTAATAAAGTTTATTGAGTCTTTCCGATCCGGGCATCATGATCCTAGAGAGGTTGGAGATAGCTGGCTAGCTTCTAGAAGTTGGCTATGTGTCACCTCGGCAGGTTGGGCCATCATAAGCTGCTCAGACCTCGTCTTAGCCAAGGTGCCCGAGGTACCCGAGCTGACCTGGCCTACCAAGGTGGCAAGAAATGCTGAGTCATCATCCATGTCATCAGATCGATCTACGTGTTCGTGTGTTGACAGATAGGGCCAAATTACCCCTCATCAATAAGTAATTTTATTAATGATGACGATGGAATATAAAATTTAAAATCAACCTAGAAATAAAACCATTTTACTATTTGGGTGGTGGTTTAGTAGTTTGAGTCAAATGGATCAACCCATGATTTGATTGTTAAATAATAAAACTTTTAAAAATATAAAATCATAAAAATGTAAAAGATAGAAAATTTTGGACATATCTCTAATATTAAATATTAATTATATCAAATAAAAATTAAGTGTGATAGGCAAAAACTATTTTTATAAAAGTAAGTGAAATATAATTTAAAACTGATACGGAAACAAAGTTGTTTTCTTATCTAAAAACAAAAATTTGGGTCAATGGTCGGACTTTTCATGTCAAACTATGATGCCATAATTAAATATTAAATATTTAAAAAGATACGACACAAAACTGAATAAGTGTAGAATTTTATAGAAAATATTAGACACATCTCTAATGTTATATATTTATCATATTAAACAAAAATAGTTGTGAAAATAAATATTATTTTTATTAATGATGAAATAGAATACAAAATTTTAATATCATCCCAAATTCAAAATGGTTTTTCCATCCCGATGGTGGATGAATAATTCAATCATATAAGTCAAATGGGTCAACCTACAATGTCATAATTCCAACAATAAAGCTTAAAAATAAATAGAAAAACAGAAGGTTTGCAATAATAGAAAATTTGTAGAATATGTGGGTACACTATCATAAAACAGATATTGGCGTTAGTTTTGGTGGAAATCATAAAAGTTAATTTGGTTATATAGCGTTAGCTTATATCTTTACCATTTATTTGCATACGTGCATAACATGTGCCCTGACACTAGTGGTTATCATTTTTATAATGCCGGTTGATTGGTTATAAATTTTGTCTGTATCCTATCTCGAAAATCATTAGATATTTTGGACGGAGCCCTGACTGTCAAACTGGGACAATATTGACCCAAACTCAGTCTGAGGACAACCTTTGGCTCATATTTTGGCCCTAGTCCAACCATGGTTCTCTTAGGCCAGACCTGGGCTGGGTTGGTCCAGCCGAGCTATCTAGGCCCAATTCCCAACTCCAGCAAAATTCCAAAATAATCACATGGAATAGAATCTGTAACTAACTTCCTTCTGATGTAATTATAACTCATGTTGGTTCTATAAACATTGCATTTCACTCTTTTATGACTATATTGAAATATATAATACAAATCACATTGAATACACACATGTGAGAAGGTACAAAGAAATGAAAAGTGGGTGAGAGTAGGGGAAATGCAATATTTTCAGTGCATTGAAACGGAAACCTCATCTGCTCGCTTGTTTATGCGGATTTGAAAGCCATTCACTAATCTAGCAGAAGGAAAGAATGACATCCGGTCCTCCTTAATCTGGGTCCACCTGATCAAACCATCAAATGCAAAATTAGTTGAAAGAGAGAGAGAGTATGATTTTCAAAATCGGACTGAACCGAATAGTTGGACCGGAAAAACTGAGAACCGGTCAGTTGATTTAGTTAGCAAACCGCTGACTCAGGCGGGCGAACTATTCGAACAGTTTGACCAGTTTTTATTTTTTAATTTTTTTTGTCAGAACAAGCCATCAGTTTGATTCAAATGGTCGGACTGTTCGACCTGAGAACCAGACCCCTGACTAATTCAATGTCCGATTCAATTTTAAAAACCTTGAGTGAGAGAGAGATTTAGATTTTACCTGTATTGGGTGACGAAGTAATGGAGAAAAAGAGCAATTTGAAGTCTAGCCAACTCAGATCCAGGACAAAATCGAGCACCACCCCCAAATGGAGTATAGAAGGGGCTACTTCTCCAATTTCTCTTTTCCTTCACTCAACATGAGCCACTAACATTAGATGGGAAACAACTCTTGTTTTCTTTCTATGTATGCAATGGATGAATTAAATGTCTATGTATTTGCATTGCATGCATGCATGCATGTATGTGAGTGTTTGTATTTGTGTGCACTGCAATTCCATTTTCATTTGTACTAATACAAATGTATGAGTGTGTAAATGACAAGAATGCAAATGTTGGCTCACTTTTACTTTGGATTTTACTTTTCCCTTTTCCGGTTTTATTTTATCTTATCTGGACTGCAAATAAACAAATTAAAGCAAAATTTGAAAAATTTGTGAACAATCATTTATATATTCCCATACTTTTGCACCAATGCAAATGAAATTGCACTGCAAATAAACCTGACTTAGAAGAATGATTAATGGCAAACCAAAATTATGGAATGAGATCCAATCAAAAAGGTCGATCAAGGGGTTTTCAGAGCTAACCTGGTTTTCAGGGTCCATCCATCTCCAAGGATTGAAATTGAGAGCTCCTTTGTACAAGGTTTCATCCAAGTGGACTGCTGAAAGAAATGGAACTACAAAGCACCCTTTTGGAATGATAAAATCTGCCCAATAGACAGTAAATTAACCCGGGTTTTAACTTTTCATTATGAGATTATAAAAGAAAATCCTTATTAATATTAAGGCTGTATTTGGTTGCAGTGCAAATGCATAAGAGTACAAATGAAAAAAAATACAAATTCTTGTTTAACTGTGTTTTGAGTTTACTTTATTCTAATTTTTGTCGTAATTTACTTCATTTGTATTGTAATCAAACAAAATAAACTAAAATTTGAAAATCACGATTTACACTAATCATTTTCACTGCCATGATTTTGCCTAAATGAAAATTTATTTGAATTGCAATCAAACATTACCTATATTGAACCACATTGGTTGATAGCTATTGTATCAGTGAGTCACGGATATGTCAAATCTGCATCTTTTCAGAGTTTGACCTATTTCAGGGGGAAGAGTGTAGTACAAATACTGATACACCCCTTCCACTGTATCTCGGTGTGTCGATACTTCTAACCTTGATTAATACTAAGGGGGTGTGCTCCGGTGTAATTACATATATCTTTGTTATATATGTAACACATAAACAGAACCGTTGAGATTTAACTAAATTAAAGGTCAATACAAGCATGGCCCAATTGATTGAATAGTTGAGCCCAACCATCCATCTGCTATTGGGCTAAATTTGGGGACTCTTTACTTGTACTGGGGTCCTGGCCCATTATAGTTAATTAAGTATACATACCCAAGGTTCAGAATATTGTATCGTATTGGAAGCTGTCCGAAGACCCAAATAAGGGGTATTTCGAACTTTGACCATTTTCAGGGGTAGACATGCTTAAAACCGACCCCTGATACAATATGAAAAAAAAAAAAACTAAAAATGAGTTATTAAGTGTAAGGTGTCAACCAATTGGTTGGTAAGACCTCCTGCTAGTCCTAGCGGAGGTTTGGGATTGAATCTCTCTTGCACCTGAATTGGGGGGTGAATTACCTGATTGTGTAGCCCTTCAAAAGATATATATAAAAGAAAAAAAGAAGAATTATTATACATATCGGGTGTATCGATACTTTTAAAGTTTAAACCATACACATACCTTCATATTGAACTTCCACTTTTGCTTCTCTCATCAACCAAATTGCAATCCCCCCAAGTCGAAGAGTTTCATCAATGACCTGCATGCATGGGTTGCACAAGTTACAAATGGGTCATAAGGCTGTAGGAAACCAGACCCATCCAGATGACTGGACCGGGCCAACCTCAGGATATCAAATTCCGTTTCAAGCCGCAGGTGAAGGCGGGAATATTGGATCAATCCTTGGAAATTCATCCCAACAACTTAATTACCAGCTGTCTAGCTGGCACCATCTGCTCTGGATAAATTAAAAAATGGGTGACTTACTTGGACACTTATAGTTTTATAATATTTACTGAAACCTACCCTCTAGTTTGTGTACAATATTAAAACACTTTCTATAATTTACAAATTACAACTACTTTAATGGAATATTTATATGATTTCTCTTAAAATGAGTGAAAAGCGTGAAAGGGCATGGATCGAGAGTTTTTTATTCCAAAAATACCCTTAAAAGTTCTTATATTATATGCACTCCGTGACTTCTCTAGACTGAGTTATAGTGTGGAAGTGGGAGATTATTTGTTTAGAACTGAAAAATCAAACTGAAAATTTTGGTTTTAGATTTTTCAGATTTTGATTAATTAAATTTCAGTCTCAGTTTTCAGAATTAGAAATTTAGTTAACTGAAGAAACCAAATTTTGTTATGTGATATATTATAATGAAATTTGGTTTTAACCGAAACAATCAAAGACTGAACTGAAAATTTTGTTTTTGGTAGTTTCAGTTTTCCTATAATTCAAATATGTCAATCCGATTTTCACTTTTTAATTTTCATTTATTTAGTTTGATTTTTAACCGATATGCTTACTCTAGTTTTGCTCCCTAAAGGTTGATAGGAGAACTATTGAAGTTTTACCAAAATTTTGATATGAGAACTATTGGAGTTTTACCAAAAAAAAAGTGAATTACTAGAGGTATTTTTGAAATAAAAAGCCCCTGGACAGTTTCTTATGAAAGGTGGATTAGGTAAAGTGGTTGCAAATTATAGGGACATTTTAGTAATATACAAATTTAAATTTAATTAGAGGGTAGGTTTTAGTCAAATATAAGAATTAATGCTCATGTAAATAACCCTTAAATAATTAAATGTATTGATCAAAAGCTGGACCAGCACTTTTCTTGAAAATTGGGTTAGAGCTCTCTGAAGTCTGATCTGATGACTTACACACTGGGTGAACGCCATTGATTTGTAATCTTCCCATGTAAGCATGACTGGATCATCTGAAGTAGCACTTCTTAGCTTATCTTGTTCTTCCTATTGAAACAAACGAGATGGGCGGAGGTTAAACTCAAGTCCACGTGATAAAAGAATTAGGATTCGCTTGGTTCACAGTAGGAATCAGAATCGGAGTGGTCTATTTACATTGAAATCAGTAGAAATGGGATTTAATTCTCAAGGGAGGGGTAGGGAATGGCCATTCCCTCAAATGGGAGAATGACATTCCAGTTCACAATTGTAATCAGAATCGGAGTATTCTGTTCACATTGAAATCAGTAGGAATGGGATTTCATTCTCAAGAGAGGGGTAGGGAATGGCCATTCCCTCAAATGGGAGAATGACATTCCAGTTCACAATTATAATCAGAATCGGAGTGGTCTATTCACATTGGAATCAGTAGGAATGGGATTTCATTCTCAAGGGAGGGGTAGAGAATGGCCACTCCCTCAAATGGGAGAAATAGAATGACATTCCAGCAAGAATTCTGCCCAACCAAACAGTTGGAATAGGGACCTATTGCTGTGAACCAAACAGGGCCTTCATTACAAATTACAATGTATATATAATACATATATATATATATATATATATATATATATACCATTAGTTGATTCAAAGCCTTGGGAGACTGAGTGAGGAAATAAACAGCAAAGAGCATGGTCTTGGCCGTCGTTTCGTTTCCGGCGAAGAGCAGGTTAATGATGAAGTCTGCAATGGCCTCATCTGGTAGGCTCTCTTCTTCTATTAGTCTCCCCAGGACGCCATTGCTGCCTGATTCCGTTGCTGGTTGTTTCCTCTTCATGAATTCTATTTTCTTGTTGATCTTGTTAATGATAGTCTCCCTTGCCTGCAGCCACAGTTCATTTCCACAGAATGAAAGCAGAACGTACTACTTGATCAGTACTACTACTGTTTCTGTAATTTATTTTCAATTTTCTGGGTCATAACTATATGATACAGATGATGATCAAGGCTTTGAGTTTGAGAATAATTTTGAACCTGCATGGCAGTGTGGAAAGCAGAACCCGGAATCCTGATGGGAACAGAAAGACAACCATCAACGAAGTTGGAGAACAACTTTGCCATCTCATTTATTTCTGATTCACTCGATGTACCCAGAAGTTGATTAACCATCAAATGAATAGCCACCTGTACTAGTGAACATTAATCAACTTAATCAGTTCAGTTATCTTCACGAATATAAGCCTAATTTCAAGCATCTGATAGAATCTAGCCATCTTCATCCTTTTAATACCCTTTTACTTCTTGGTGAGTAATTAATGGGAACTTATTTCTATCTATTTCTTCAAATTGAACACTTGCTGGCAAATTAGCTTGGATCAGTCAGTCATTACTCTTGTGATTGATAAGCCCATTTGGAGATCATATCTCTGATCAATGGACTTGTTTCTCGGATGTGTTCAAGAAATAACAAAACAGAAGATTATAGGGCTGAAATAAGATCAGCTCTGGGACTGGCTCTGATTAATTTTCTAGCCTGAATATTATGTGTACCAACTTAACTGGGTGGAAGCTGTTATTAATCGGAAGAAGTAAGTGAAAGAAGACAGCTACTTGCCTTTCTGCAAACGTCTTGAAGAAGAATAACTTGATTGTTTTGGAAATTGTTCAAAGTCTGAAGCATAACCATCTGGATATCTGTCAAGAAATGGAGCTTAAGCTTCTCAAGCCTCATCATATTTGAAGCTATTCCATGGAGTTTTCTTTGTTGCTCTCCTTGGACAGTAATAACACCATTTTTTCCGACCAAATCTCTGAAAGACTTTGGGTAACTCGACTGGAACAGTTTTCCTTCGTTTTGCATTATGAACCGGTTAAAGGTGGAATCGGCTGAAACAATAGTCCATTTGCCAAAGAGGCTGCATGAGAAAATCCTTCCATACCTGCAGGCAAAATTAACTCAGTATTGAATTGAAATCCAGTTTTAAGAGAAAAGAAGAATCTCAAATTAATGGATGAGAGGTTGCTACAGAACTTATTCATTTTAATGATGAAGAAAGAATTTATTCATTTTAATTTCTTCTTTTTTTTTTTCTCTTCATCTGTTTTTTCCATACCTTTTCACCTGTTCTTCCACGAAACGAGGTGGATGAGAGCTTGCTACAGAACTGATCCAGTTAATGCTATCACCAAGCAATGGCCAACCTCTTCTCCCAGGCGGCAATTTTGAAGTTCTTCCATCAACTCTTTCTCTTCTATCTTTCAGAAGTTTTACAAGGAAGACAATGAGCAATAATGTTCCAATGGTCAATGACCAAGCAAGAGGAAAATTTTCTTCCATCTATAATTTCTTCCTAGATAGATAGCAGCTGAAACCTGAATAAATATATAACACAGTAATTATATCTCCTATTAAATATGAGAGTGGAGTCAAGTGTGAACAGAATATATAATGGCGTGTTGATGCAATCATCTTAGATTGATCAGGCTCTCTGTTAAGCAAACGAGATAGATTATTCAGTGGACATAAGATTATTTCAATAGAAAATAGGATTGCAGGTAACCTTAACGATTTTCTCTTATTTGAGATTGAGATCCACTGTCAACACCACTACACGTAAGAGTGAAAATAAATTATTATACATACATATTCCTGTAACAGAGCTCTAGTTTCATTCTTTTAATTTATGACTTGGGTTCTGTTTGTTTGCAGTGCAAATCTCAATTGGATACAGTTTTTGGTCTAAGAGTTCGGTTTTGCATCTATTTGTTTGTAGCTATGATTTGCACTCCTATCCGGTACAAAATTTGTACTTTTTATCTCATTTGCACTCATTTGTAGTGCGAAGTATGCATCCTAGGCTGTGTTTGAAAACGATGCAAAAAGGTGTGAATGCACATATGTAGAGTGTAAAACGGTCCATATAAATTGTAAAGTTGAGTTAGTTTTGTATTGACAAATTTACCTTCTTACCAAACAGACTTTTAGCTATAATGGATGAAACATGAATTCCAATAAAATATATGCCTTTTTTTTTATCAAAAGTGCACTTGAATGCAAATTTACTACTTTTTTATTGATGTACTTTTACATCTAATTATTGATATAAATATGCATCAGAAAACATGTTATTTGTCAATGCATAAATGCATTGTTACCAAACACAGTCAAAACTGAACCAGAATACAAATTTATCCTGAATCGGGATTTAAACTCTATTTACAAAATCGTTTCCAAACGCTGCCCTAGAAACAAATTTTTATCAAAATTTGTACTCTCAGTCTCTATCTCCATTAACTTTCATATGAAGTAGGAATCACTTTATTTCACTTGCTATTTCACTTTATACTCCCATGCATTTATACCAGTGCAATGAAATTTACATTCCAAACAAACTGAGCCTTAAGTGCTGTATTCTTGTACTCTATCTCTTCTTTTGTTTTATGTTACCTAATACATTCTTTCCTTGATGAACCAAAATTCCCAAAGATCAACAAAGAAACAATGACATGATCAATTATATTTTTATTGGTTAGTCCAGTGGAGGGACAAAGAAAAAAAAATGAAGATTTCAGTAGATTAGAGAATGTAAGTAGTTGAAACTCATATATATATATATATATATATATATGCATCGTTACCTGACTGAAGTGGTAGACTCCAAGAACTTCAAGGTACAAACTTTCTTTAAAGGAAAGGCCGATCTCTATTTGACATTTAAGATTCAAAACGACATTGCTAGCTCAGGAACTTCTCTTCTTAATCTTTGATGAACAGAAAAATCAACCTGCTTCAAATTTATTACCAATGGAGAAGAGGTAAACCTGTAAGATATGTTCTCGGATGGAAGCCTAGAGAAGGCTATAAATTACTCCCTCCAAAGCTTCAATTTTTAGCTCAAAGTACCTCAGCTAGAGGAGAAGTACTACGAGAGAGGGGTGGTGGAGATTGGGTTTATATAGTTTTGAAGGACAAAATCTTCCTTTAGGCTATGTTTGGTTTAATAGAAAACAAGAGAAAAACATAAAGTTTGAGAGGAAAAATTCTTCACAGAATTTTGTGAAATTCATGAGAACTTTCCCTCAACTTATCAAACCAAACACAGCCTTATTGGTGTGTATATTTTAAGTTCAGCCGAAAGCATAAAAACTGGCGAATGATCTTTTGTTGGTTACATAATTAGTTTTTAAATAGAGTTGTGTCGATAGGGAATGCCACGTTTCGCTCCTTTATGGGTCCACACCTTCTAGTAATGGGCCACTAAGAGGTAAACAACAAATTAATTTTGAATGGTTGGAACTTGGAAACCCTAATTTTCAGGCTTCTGGTGAAAAACAAGGCCCAAGGCCCTGAATTCCTGCCGCTTCTTTCTTGGAAAAATCTTGGGGCTTGGATCTATTTGGTGGCCCATATTATGGCCTGGGGACTCCCATAATTTGGCACTTGTAACTTATGGGTTGGTGATTTAGCCTTCTACGGTTCTACCTTCTTTATTTATATCAGTAGTTTGTGTGTGTGAAGAGAGAGAGAATGAGAGGAGAAGCCTCCAGCTACAAAGGGATAACAGCAAAAGAAAAACAAACCAAACCCCAAAGCCAATGCCCAATCAAAATTCGATTATATATAAATAGAATGTAATTAATTAGGTTGGATCAATCATTGATCAGTTTTGTTTTACTCCAAAATCAATTTTGGCTAAAAACCGTTGATTTGGTCAATAAACCGTTGATTCGGATTATCGAATCGTTGACTTAGAAAACGGTTTTGGGTCATTTTTATTTATTTTTTAATTTTTTGTCAGAATGGATCGTCCATTTGATCCAAATGATTGGATCATTCGACCTAAAAACTGGACCCCATAATGGTTTCTTGTCCAGTCCATTTTTTAGAACCTTGGTATCAACCAAGGGGGTTCCAAAAACAAAACAAAACCAGTTAGTTTGAATACAACATTGGTTCTTAACAACAAAATCCGAAAAAATACAAATTCAATTTTTTTGAAGAAAAAAATAAAATACAAATTCTTGGATATACATATTTTTAATTTTAGGTTTAAAAAACGTGTTTTTACCTGGTTATTTGATATCATGTTTCATAAATCATATAATTTTTTTAATTATAAAATTTGTTTTATTTTTTAAAAAACATATTGTGTTTGTTGAAACAAATAAAAAACAATCTTCTGAAAGTGGAACACCCTCTATTTAAAAATCATTATTAGTTAAGCATTAATTACATGTGTGAATTAAATGAGTCAAACAGGAAACAGGAATGTAAGCTAGGCCTAGGCCAGGCGAAGCTAGTTTGAAGGGGCTCAAGATTTTGCAAGCAATAGCCACTCAGCCTGCATTTGTGTCTCAACCAAAGGGAACCAAGCTCCTTCCCGAGGACCAAAAATATTGCTTCTCATCAGTAGACTCTTGTGTTATTAAAAACAGGCAGCGAGGGTGGCATGTTTCGTGGCAGCAGCTAATTCCACCATATACTTCTATACTGCCTTTGACCTTCCTATTCTCAGATCTAGCTAGCTGCTACCCTGATAGATAGCTTTTGTTTTCAATTGTTGTTTTCTTGCTGGAACAGCACTTAAAGAGTTGGCAATGGCAATATTCCCCATTTTATATTTGTGTCAGTCCCGAGAAGGATACACGTGTGTTGCACGTGATAAGTATAATAGTATTGATCGATAGTATAATATTGGGAGAATGACCGATACTCCCAGTGCCAGAATTTGTAGGTTAAAAGTATATTTGGGTAGGTGTTAATTCGAAATTGATGTTAATTCACGGATGGGTATCAGTGCATAGGGTATGATTTTTGGACGTTTTAAATGTTTGTAGCTGTGTAGTGGGAATTAGATTTCTGCATTGGATGTATCCATACTTCTCCGTATAATATTCCCTTAGAACTGTCTTTTGGAATTTCATGATTTATGTTTAAGTTTTAGCATTTGGCCCTTCAACTCAAAGATAAATTAAGAGGTAGAAATTCACGTGACACTTGAATCCATATAAACATGGTTTTCAGAACTGGACCGGATTGGACTGGACAGTTGGACCAGAAAAATCGGGTATCTCATAATTGTTATTTCCTCAAAAACTGTTGATTTGGTCAGCAAACCGTTGACCCAGGCGGTTGAACCATTCAAACCATTCAATGGTTTGGCCGTTTTTATTTTTTTATTCTTTTTGTTAGAATAGATCGTTTGTTCGACTTGAACGGTCGAACCGTTTGATCCGGGAACTGGACCCCTGACCGATTCGGTTTTAAAAACCTTGCATATAAATTAAAAGGCCATTATCTTCCTTGTTTGTTAGTTATTTAATGATATTCATGATTTATAAAAGAAAAAAAAAAAGAAGAAAAGGCATTACCTAACATTGGTCCTAGTTAATTAGGTGTAAATCAACAAGGATAGGGGTAATCTGATAGTTTTGATTTTTGAAGAGTAGGTTGGCAGAAAGCTTAGAAAATGGCCAAGTCTGAGCAAAGGATTGGAATGCTAGGAAATTACAGAGAATTAGTTAAGGATTAAGTGGTCAAATGTCCCTCTAGAGGTTGTGATTCACCTATTTGTAGAAGCGGGGAAGTAGGCTACATGCATGGAAGTATGGAGTTGGAATATCCTCAACCTCATCCCTAACTAACATCTAGAAGATAGACCTTGCCTAGAGCACGATCTGAAGACCCTCTTGAGAAGTGATGCGTGTTAGTACGACCATTAGGTACAACCAACCTGGTTTCCCTAAGACAAAGATCATGTGTCTGACAGTTCTTAGAGCAATGCCTGAGTACTAAGCCTCTAATTTGGCCTCGTGAGATTGAATGTAGTTGTGAGATTGGTTATCGACTTCTGAGCATTGAGATTCTAATTTGTCTTGATGAGGTCGACCAGCTTCTGAGCATTAAGATTTTTATCCAGCCTTTCAAGGTCGATTGTAGTCGCAAGGTTGTATTGTCCAGAACAAGTTTATACTCTTGCACCAAGTTTTCACGGTGTCCACACAAGATTTTGCCTCGCAATTAACCTTGTGAGGTTCTTCTGTCAAGTTCCACTTAGCTTCATGAGGTCATGTCACTTTGTCTGTCTTGGTTAGCGAGGCAACCTTGCTCTATTGTGAGTGTTTTCCCATGAGGCCATTATCTTATTATTCGTTATTAGCTAGAATTTTACTTTATATATATATATATATATATATATACATGTTCGAAGGGTTAGAAGTTAGATTAAGCATGGCTGAGCTAGATCGAGTGGTTGGCCGAATTTTTGAAGTTTTTCTAACTCAACCCAGGAATCAATTTCCCAATAATTTGAAATCAAGAATTTCAGGATCGATTGCATTAAACTAGATCAGATTTAAAACCCAAATTCATTTCCGATCATACCTAATATGGAGTCCACAAAAGCATTCTTCAGTCGTCTCATTGAAATAGCAACATCAACATTTACAGATCCTAGAATCCAGGAGATAACCTGTCTATTTTCAATCTTCTACTGCTTCAACCCCTTTGCATCACTAGCATCGGGCATGGTTATAGAGCCATCAACCCTTTTTCTTCAACAAAATATTAGAAGTAAAACTTGCATAGAACATAGTTTTGTTCTTCAAACTTTGATTGATATGATTTTATCACTTTCAGTACCTTAATCAATAGATAATAGATGAAATCCAATTGAAGCAAGCAATTCGAGTGCTAAGATTGAAATGAAGGAGAGAAGTCTCTTATAGTCAATAATGAAATGTTCAAAATTTGCAAGAACACTTGAAATTGAGAAAACAATCCAAAAAAGGAAGGAAAAACCTACTACTGCCCAAGAGAGAAGATCAAAGTTCTTGGGGCAGTAGTAGGAATTAAGAGAGGAAACTTATCTGAATGTTTTCTTATTCTTAGTGACATGTTCAACCCAACTAAATATGAGTTGGTTCATTTGGGGGACCTATCTTTTAACTATTATGTGAAAACAATGAAGAGTCACTTTGATAAGAGGAAAATTATGCACTTTTTAATGCATCTTCAACCTGATTATGATATAGTAAGGTCAAACATAGTAGGGAAACTATACCAAACCTAGATATAATAAGTTAGAAATTGTACCTATGGTGTTCAATTTCTAACTTGATGTGAAATGAGGTTTAGGATCAAGATGACCCTAATGGGATGATTAGAATCGGTTCTGACTTTAGGTATTAATATGAAGGGGTAAACGGAGTCGGATGTGGGTGGTCTTGGTATTGTCAGATTTGAAATTTGGGCTCTACATACCTATGGTATTCAATTTCTTACTTGATGTTAAATGATGTTCAGGATCAAAATGACCCTAATTGGATGATAAGAATCAATTCCAGTTTCGAGTGTTAAGATGAAGAAGCAAAGAGTATCAAATTTAGGTGATCTTGATGTTGTGTAATTTGGAATTTTGGGATCTATGTACCTATGGTGTCAGGATCCTAAAGCTCCCAACTTTTGTAAAATTCCAATAATACCCCTAAATCGACTAAGAGGTTAGCTGAAGCATGCTTGAAACTCGAAGTGCTACAAAAAGACTAATGAAGAACGCAAAAATGGGGTGTCTACAAGTATCAATGTGATTGTAGAAACTTGAAAAGTAGAGAAAAGATAAAATAAAGAAAAACACAAAGACAAAGGCACAAAAGATTTTTATACGGGTTCAACAAAAAACCCCTACCTACATCTCTACCTTACAACTAGTAGGACTTCTAAGTGCCTACAATACCTTGGCAGAACCTACAGTTGCCTTCATAACCTAACTTGGTAAAACTTACGTGTGTCTACCCAACTTATCCTGGTAGAGCTTACAGGTGTCTACTAAACCTTGAATGGTGTTCGACCTAGAATACCTCTTGCACTCAAGGATTACAATTATAGCACAAAGTAGTAGGACTAAAAACCTTGCAAATAAGTAGATATAACAAATACAACACAAGAACTATTTAGTTGCAAGAGTAGATCTTGAGATGCTCAGCTCTAAGAAGAGACTCTCAATAGATGGGTAAGACTATATGATCCCTTTGACTTTTCATCTTTACTCACCCCTAAGAACTATTAAAGCTAAAACATCTCTTAAAATAAAAATGAAAAGTCTTGCTAATTTGCTTTCTAGAAAAACAACTAAAGACTATGTTTTCCAAAATCATAGATTGTTTTCTCTTCTTCTTGCTTGCTTATCTAGAATAATTAAGCTAGAAACCTCTATTTATTGAAGTCCAAAGAGCAAGTGATCATTTTCTAGTCATTTGAGGTTTCTTGCAAAAGATAGTTATGATTCCAATTATCTCCAACATGATAGAAGGATAATCAAAGATAGAAATAGATATTTAGGCTTTTAAACGATCAAATTTCTTCAAACAACTACTATATTTTTGTAGTCATTTACTAGATGAAGGGAGGATGTTTTTTCTCATTTAGTTAATTGACTCATCCTACGTACTCAGTTGACTAATACTTATTTAAACTCAGTCTATTAGGATTATTGGACTATGCATTTTTTGGTAGTTACTACTCTCAAATAAGGCATTTCTATGCCTTGGCTATCATAGATAGTTGACTATGTCTTTTGGGGTAGTCGACTATACTTCATAGTCAAGCATATCATGCCTAAGCTATTATAGTTACTCAACTCTACATTTATGGGTAATAGGCTGTACTATAAAGCCTAGGCAATTTATACCTCATTGATAGCCCAACACTTAGAAACCGTGAAAATATTTAGGAACTCTTCCTTTGGCTTCCAATATTGATTTTCAAGATTCTACAAACTTGTTTAAGTCTAGGAAAGCCTAGAAACCAAACTAACTCTAACTGTTGATCTCTAAGGTTTACTAAACTGAGTTTGGTCTTTTATGTATCACAGAAAGTGCATCTCAGCAACTAATTACATCAAGGACCTAAAGATATGGCTTTTTTAAACACATATTGATATAGTCTTTCTCCTAGATGACTTCTTGTAGCATTGAACATCTTAAGTAGCTCTAAAGTCATTGAATTGTTGTAGAATTTCTATGCTTAAAATTTCTTGGAGCAACCTCACTAGAGAGATTGAAGATGGTTTTGGAGATGTAAAGCTCATGCAAGTGAATCAAATTAGTGCTACAAAAAAGATGTCATGCATATGTACTAGGTTTTTTTCATTTTATGGTGCATATCCTCGATTCCTACACTGGCACACATTATTCCATACCATCAACTTCATAATGATTAGCATGGGTGAACGCCTTTTGTCCATTGAGATGATCTTCTTACTGAAAGTTGTTGTGCCAATTCAGCTACCTTCTCTTGTTTGGATATTCATCCATGTTTCCATGGAATCATTTTTACACAACCGTAACTATCCTTGTGGAGACCCATAAACAATATGTATTTATATATTGATATTGTTGAGTTATATTGGAATACTTAATGAGATAAACATGATAAAAATGCAACAAAATGTGGTGATATGTATACAACAGTAACAAATCAGTAAGGATGACTGCATTATCCTTCACACACCCCATAAATTTGAATAGAGGGATGAGCATTCATCTTGTCATGAACAGTAAATTGAAGAGGCCAAACTCTTATTCAGAATATCAGCAAGTTGAGAGTGAGTCAGGAGGTAATGCACCACTCATAATTTTCTAGAGACCATGTCTCATCCACTTACACATGTTTCCTATGTTCCTTGAACACTGGATTAACAACAAGGTAGAATGCACCCACGTTATCACACCAAACAATGGAAGTAGTAGAAGACTAAAATCGGAGCTCGTTGAGAAGATGTTGAGTCTAGGTTATTTCAGTAGTTTTTGTGGCAAGTGCACAAAGTTCGGCTTTACTGCTGGATTAGGCAATTGTCTATTGTTTCTTTGTGTTAGAGTTCCCCAGTATTTATGTAACTCTTGCATGAGTTATCACTTGTAATCCAATTTGATAAGGATTATCCACCTGGAGTTGTTGTACATCTTAAACTTTATCTCAGATGATAGAGTTATCCTGTGATCTCTATCTTAACTGATAGAGTTATCTTGTAACCTGTATTTAAACCATTGATAATCTATGATAATTGGATTGACCATTCTATAGAATTCATTGTCTTCACTTGGTATCAGAGCCATGGTCGGAAATCCATCTTCTTTCTCCTCCCCTTTTCCTTCACCCTTTGGCAATCTTGCCAATCTCATCTCTGTCAAACTAGACAAACACAATTTTTTATTGTGGAAAGCTCAATACCAACCCATGCTTGAAGGTCTCGGCTTGTTCGGCTATCTCGATGACTCAAAAAAATGTCCTCCACAGTACATCAATGATACTACAAATATCTCTAGTATCAAAATTGTGAATCCCGCATTCACCTCCTAGCAGATCCATGACAAGTTGCTTGCGACTTTAACAAAAGGTGCATTAGCTCAAGTTGTTGGCTGCAGGACTTCACACGAGGCTTGGACCACCCTAACTCGAGTATATGCTTCTCCCTCTCGAGCCAAGATCATGCAGCTAAAGAATGACCTTCATCACCTCCACAAAGGTTCGAAGACGATGACTGACTACCTGTAGCAAATCAAAGGTTGCATTGATGCTCTTGAAGCTGATGGGCACAGACTTTCCTCTGATGACATAATTCTCTATGTCACGGGAGGTTTGGGACCAGATTACGACCTGTTGGTCCCAGACATGACCCCTTAACTCTCGAGGAACTTCACAGTCTTCTACTTCAGTTCGAACTCAGACTCAACCACCAGCATTCTGCTCTCTCTGATACGCAGCTCTCCACCAATGCAGCAGTGCAGAAACCAGGAGTTTGACCACCCAACTCTTATCGTGGTGGTCGTGGCAGCACTCCATCTTCGCATTGTCGAGGTAAGGGTCATAACAATGGTACCACCCAATCTCAACTAAAGGTGACTTGCCAGGTCTGGGGCAAGGTCGGCCACTCTGCTCTTTCTTGCTTTCACCGTTTCGATCTCAATTTTCAGGCCTCTGGTAATACCTCTTAGTCTAAGGCTCTTATTGCTGCTAACACCTCCGATTCCTCTAATGGCGACTGGTACCCAAACACCGGTGCCACAAATCACCTTACAACAAATCTTGGCAATCTTTCTATCCGTTCTGATTACAATGGCACTAACAAAATAGCCGTGGGTAATGGGACAGGTTTGGACATCAAACATATTGGTCATGCTTCACTTCACATCCCTTCCCATATATTGCATTTAAATAATGTTCTTCATGTGCTTGCTATCACAAAAAATCTACTATCTATTCATCTATTTTGTCGTGACAATGATGTTATTTTTGAGTTAATGATTCTAGTTTTATTGTGAAGGGAAAAATTCGGGAGACTCCTCTCCTTTTAAGGTCGAATAAGGATGGCCTCTATCAGTTCTCTGTTTCTCCATCTAGTAGCTCAAATAAGGAACTTGTGGCCTTCTTGGGAGTATGTACTACTGTTGATGGCTGGCACAGGCGTCTTGGGCATCCATAGAAACGTGTTGTACAGCAGATTCTCCAGCAGCACAACTTACCAATCAACTCCAAGTCCACTTCAGTTTTCTGCTCTTCCTATGCCTGCGAAAAGTCTCATCGTCTACCTCACCCTCCTTCGTCAACTAGTGTGTCTTCTCCTCTAGATATTATTTATTCTGATTTATGGAGGCCTTCTCTTGTGCCTTCAAATAGTGGAGATTGTTATTATATTGAGTTTATTGACGCTTTTATTCGTTTCACATGGATTTTTCCCCTATTCATGAAATCTGAAGCTTTGACCACTTTTATACAATTTCGTACTATGATTGAAAAGCAGATGAATCATCCCATCAAGATTTTACACACTGGTGAAGGGGGTGAATACCGTAAATTCAACTCTTACTTACAAACCCATGGTATTGTACATCGCTTCAATTGTCCTCATAAACATGCTCAAAATGGAGTTTCTAAGCGTAAACATTATTGATATAGGCTTGACGCTACTTGATAATGCTCGACTCCCTCGCAACTTCTGGCATGAGGCTTTTGCTACTTCACTATATTTGATCAATCGCCTTCCAACCCCTATGCTTGGCCACAAGTCTCCCTATGAGTTACTCTTTAGACGTCCCCCAAATTATAATCGCTTCAAAATTTTTGGATGTGATTGCTATCCCAATGTGTGCCCATACAACAAAGAAAAATTTGATTATTGTACTCGTCGTTGCAGTTTCCTTGGGTACAGTTCTCGCCACAAGGGCTATCTATGCTTACACAAGTCCACTAGTCGTCTCTACATTTCTGATGATGTGATCTTTGATGAGAATAGACTCTCCTACAATGATGGGCTTTCTCTGCACACTCAACATAAGGATACTCCTTCGATCTTGGGTCCGCCACCTGTTCTGGCCCCATATCTTCAGCCCATTACTCACTCTCCAGCTCCAGTTCTCACTGCCGCGCAGCCCAGCACTCAGTCCACTGTCGTGCCCACTACTGACGCATCTCCACAGGCCCATTCACCTTCTCCATCGGTCCATTCTCCTGCGGCTTCCCTGAACTCCTCTTCCACACAACCCAGCACTGCTGCTCCTAGTGCACCATCCTCTACTATAGGTTCAATTGTCTCTCCGGCTTCGGCTTCCGCTCCTACTCATGGTATGCAAACTAGATCCAAATCTGGGGTGTTCAAACCCAATCCCAGATATGCCTTGACTTCCATCACCCGTGAACACTGAGTTCTCTATGCTTGTTCAGAATCACACTGGTCTCTCGTCCCACCACCACCTAACAACAACATTGTGGGTTGTCGATGGGTCTTCAAGATAAGTGTCGCACTGATGGCACCATTGAATGTTACAAAGTGCGTTTAGTTGCTAAAGGCTATCATCAACGAGAGGGAATTGACTTTGCAGACACCTTCAGTCCTATGGTTAAATTTTGCACCATTCGATTGGTTCTCTCAATTGCCACATCCAGATCATGGCCCACTCGCCAATTGGACATCAATAATACATTCCTTCATGGCTACTTAACCAAAGAGGTCCATATGAGCCAGCCACCCAGTTTCACCCATCATTTTCGGACCATGTGTGCAAATTATACCAGTCCCTCTATGGCTTACGACAAGCCCCTCAGGCCTAGTTCACTCAACTCCACAACTTCCTAGTTGCTCATGATTTCATTGAATCCAAAGTTGATGCCTTGTTGTTCATTCATCACACATCCCGTGACATCACTTTGATACTTGTCTATGTCGATGACATTATCACTACTGGATCCAACACAACTCTCATCGACCACTTCATTCATGCTCTCGCCTCTGAATTCTCCATACGGGACCTTGGACCTCTTCACTTATTTGTTGGGCTTGAGTCACAGCCCACCTCTAATGGCATCATTCTATCTCAATCCAAGTATGCTTTGGATCTCCTTCACCGTACTAGAATGCCGGATGCAAAACCTTGTACCACTCCTATGGCTACTAACATTAAACTCTCCACTGATGACTCCGCAGCCTTTGATGATGCTACGTTATACTGGAGTACTATGGGTGCTCTGCAGTACTTAACTATGACTCGTCCAGATTTAGCTTTCTCTGTGAACAAGGTTGCTCAGTACATGTCTAAGCCCACCATTAACCATTGGGCTGCTGTAAAGCGTATCCTACGTTACATTAAGCACACCCACACCTTGGGTCTTCACATTCGCTGTTATTTCTCTACTCAACTTCATGGCTACAGTGACTCAGATTGGGTCAAGTGCTTAGATGACCGGCATTCTCATGGCGGTTATTGTGTCTACTATGAGCCTAATCTTATCTCCTGGTCCTCCAAGAAACACTTTGTTTGAGATCGTTTGGATTGGGTCCCTTGCCATCCTTGCAGCTGAGCTCGTTTGGATTCAGATGCTCCTTCGCGAAATGGGCGTCTCATCTACATCCTCTCCAGCCCTGTGGTGTGACAACATTGGTGCTACTTACCTAGCCTCCAATCCCCACAGCAAACATGTCGAGCTAGATTTTCACTTTGTTTGAGATAAGGTTCAATGTCGCCTCCTTGAGATCTGTTTTCTCACCATAGTTGATCAGACAGCTGATGTCTTCACCTACCCACAAAACACTACCGTCGTGCATTGGGAACATCTCCCCATCTATAACACTATGTAAGGGCATGAAATGTTCTCCATGTATGGCTGTGATCTCATGTGGGTAGATATGAGTAGATTTGTTGTGGGTAGGAGATGCGGACTCATCATCACCACTTTCAGAGGAAGGCTCAACAATTTGTGAGGGGCCACCAGAAGAAGGTCTATCAAAAATAGATTCAGATGTTGGTGTAGGAATCAGGTAAAGCTGGGCTCATACACTGGTGTAGGTGGCCCATCACTGGACTCCAATGAAACGGCAATGGTCATGGGCAGTGATATAGTGGGCCCAGGTGGAAGTGGTACCAAATGAAGGTGCTTGTAGGAGAGAGCTAGAGATTGATGAGCCTGGGCTAAAGTCTCTAAAAATAGGAAACAACCCTCATCAAAAGTAACATGACGAGAAAATATTATATGACTTATGGATGCCACATAGCACCTATATATACCCCTTGTAAGAGGTGTAGCATGCACAATAAAAGTGTGTAGGATGCCATAGTTAAGTGGACAAGTAGGAAGTACAAGTAATTGCCTCGTCCAGAAAGGAAAGGGAAATGAGGCATCGATAAGGAGGGCTAGAGCCGTCTCAACAATGTTTACGTTCAATCACCCCATTTTACTAATGAGTATGTGAACAAGAGAGTGTGTGGGAAATCCCACAATTAGCCAAGTATTTGGAGAAGAGATTTTCAACATTATGTTTGAATTAGAGTGTGGACCTAGAGAGGGGTTGACATGGCAAACACGGCCATGGCTCCCCTGGGTCCCCCAGGCTCCGGCCCTGATTATAGCCATGACCGCAACCTCTACCTCGGTTGTTGGTGGAGGGGCCACGACCACCTGTATTGGCACCACGGCCAAGAGCCTGAGTATTCTTATTGCCCATGTGAGCCATGTTAATTTGCAGATGGGGCAACAAGATCAGTGACATAGGTGTGATATGCTGTTGGAGCCAAATCTCAGGGCTAAGAAGAGGGCCATGCAAATATTCAAGACTGAAAAAATCAATGTCCATCCAAGTGATAAGTGAGGTAACAAAGGATGGATTCATATTCTAGTTCAAGACCAACAAGGAGATATGTACGAGACCATATCATTGTCCAATATAGGTTCAGATACTAAAGGCAATCTGCAAGCTGCCTTGCCCTCTTGACATATTCATGGATGGGACTAGTGCCCTTGTTCATAGTATGAAGTTGCAGTCAAAGCTGCGCTGCAACACCTAGGCTCGAAAGGGTGAGCCATACGTACAAGCCATTAGTCTCCATAATGCAACAGGTCTAGGTTGGGAACCCAACGCCTTTGGACAATGATACCTTTGGTAAGGGAGCAAATAATCCAGCTTAATACCAACTAGAGTTCTCATGATTGGTGATTGCCATTTAGGATTTGATACCTAGTGAAGATTGCAGAAATAATAAGAGAAAGAGGTGGAAAGGGTTCCGTACGTTTTGTGGAGACCCGTAAATAATATGTATTTATATATTGATACTAGCAGGAATCGTACGCGAAAGCCAACAATAGAAATAAATAAGAGTACAATTGTTTAATTTATATTTTTAACTGTTAAACTAGTGGTAGCCAATCAAGTGTTATTTGTAAAAATTTGTGGGTGGATTTTAATTGGGCAAAAACTCTTCTGATACCATATCTTTCCTGCATCATAGATTTTCCCCTATATTTTATATACTGATTTTAATATTTTTTTATAATACAAAAATAACAAAAGTTAATTTCAGCTAGGGTTGTTCATCAAACTAATAAAATTGACCAACTTGACCAACTCAATTTGAGATGGTTGGTTTTCTAGTATTTCTAGTCGGCTTTCAACAAATTTCCAACCTGACCAAATTGGATCAGTTTTACTTTGTCCATTTATAAATCAACCAAAATTGAACAACCCAACCATATATATATATATTAATATAATTTTTTTTAATACAGGAAATTAGGAAAATTCTCATATTTCTTAGTCTAAAATATTTTATATCATAAATTTAATTATTAATTATTTTTTAATAATACCACTATAATTTTTTAAATTTTATTTTATTTTTTAAGTTTAAATCTTTTTAACCAATTGACCAAACTAAAAATTGACCCAAATTGTTACAACACAAGTTGGTCAGTTTTCACTAATGGTCAATCAATTTCAGGTGACCAACTTCCCAACTTGACCAGGTCGATTTGATTGGCCAAATAGCCTACAACCAAACCAAACGAACCCATGAACCCTCTTAATTTCAGCTAAATTAATAGTCTAATCTCCAATATTTATTATTAATACTATTCTATAATTATTATTTGATATAAGTGAAATTAGTTATTTACAATATTACTTAGTTTTTTAAATAATATTGATGAGGGGTGATTTGGTCCTCTAATGATATCACGACACATGGCATCACAGAACAGTAGAGTGACACCTCGACACTACGTAAGCAGACCTGAAAAGCACTTCAGACGCCTCGAAATCGCCTTAATGACCTCAACACCACTTCGGTAGGGCAAACTACAAACGAACTGGCAAGACATCGGGTCTGCATAAGAGGTGACCTGCTTCCGCTGATCTGACTCAACTTCAGTTAGCAACCTACCTAACGTGCCAAGTGACCTCCTCCTTAAGCGGACTATCGTCTCCGACTTCCTCGGGATCACGACGCCATGTCGGAAGAGCTGGTTATCGCCTCACCTGCTTCGGGCATGACAAGATAAACACTACCTGCTTATGCGGAGTCCACCTCCAAGCATGAAACCACCTCCGAACTAGGTGGGCCAGAGATCTCATATGTGCTTCGTGAGCTTCACGACAACTTGCTTATATAAAGGCATCCCCTTTCACAGAAGAGGTACGTGTGATTTAGCTCTCTAAGCACTCTAGCTTTCTTGCTTTTTTGCAATCACATATTCTAGTTCGCTAACTTAAGTATCGGAGTGCCCACCCTGGGTCAAGCAACCTGGACACTCTGATTACTTCTTTCTTGCAGTTCGGCCACGTGACCTACCCAGTCCGTTATCTGAGCTGTTCACCAGCAGGGAGCGTCAGATCACACACCATCAATTAGCGTCGCCTGTGAGAAACACTACAAAAAAGCCTAATTCTTACACTTTCTCTCTAATCACAAACTCAATGGAATCTTCCAGCAACAACACCAGCAACAACGCACGCGTTGATGTAGTCAAAAGCGGGGTAGGACTAGCTCGCCATACACACTAAGGTCCCCTCTATGACTATCGGGCAATTCACTATGCCCCTGACCCTACCAGGCGTCCTGTCGTGTAGAATCCCAACCTCCCTCTTCCCACCGTGAATGTGACTCTTCCAGTGGTCGAGCCCTCTATGGTTCCTGTTGGGATTGATGGCCGCCAATTTCATGAGCGGGTGCAGTTCATTTACGAGATAAACCTACAGATGAGAACATGGGAAGGTCATTTAGCAGTGATGGTTGAGATGCAACAACAACAACAATAGTAGAAACAACACCAATAGCATCAAGCCATCGGGTAGAACATGAACTAGAATCAGCAGCCTGATGACCAGAACCAGAACCAGGTACCAGACCCACCTCGTCTTCATGACGATCAGAACCAGTTCCCGCCATGGAAACGACCTGAGTTGTGTTGTCCGAGGCCACCAGCTCCACTGAGGGTCCAAGAGAAGGTGTTGTAGACGTGCACACCACATTGTAAGAAGGAGCTACCTCGCCCTAAATGACAATGAGGAGGTAGAAAAGAAAGAAGAAAATAAGTAGTGAGCTAGATTGCCACCTCGTCAGCGCAACTAGTGACCCACACCTCACCACTAGCAGTTAAGATCCTCGTAGCCCCATGACCCAAGGATTTCAAAGCACCCAGCCTGGAATCTTACAACGGAATAACTAACCTGGTCGATTACCTCGACGGTTTCTGACCACCTTCTAGGTCAGCTCGGATGTGGTACTTGGGACTGGCCGTGGGCTCAATGAAGAGTTGGAGCCAATTTGCCGATCTCTTCACTACCCACTTCGTGACGAGCAAGTGGTATCCAAAGTCAATGACCTATCTCTAGATAATGGCCCAATGACTCGATGAGAAGCTTCGGGACTACATCAAGTGGTTCAACCTGGAGCAACATTAGATCCCCAACTGTACAACTCACCATGGCAATCAACAGTGTCCAACATCTTGACTTGCACTGGGAGATCGAGTTGAACCCTCCAACCTCCATGGAGGAGGTCCTCAACCAGGCCACAAAGTTTATGAATGCCAAAGAAGCACTCGGGTCTCAATTAGATCTGAGCAAAAAATGAAAGAGATTAGAGGATGAGTTGGGGAGCAGTAAACAGAGACGAAAGAGCAAGTCGCCGCAAAGAAGTAGGTCCCCCTAAGGGAGCAGTAGATCCTCAAGCCAGTGTTCTCGCTCCCCTCCTGTTCAGAACCGTAACTACACCACACTAAACATGAAGAGGGGAGAAATCTTGATGCAAATAAAGACAACAGAGTATGTCATATGGCCACCTCAGATGAGAGGGGGCCTTGCCAACAAAATCCCAAATAAGTACTGCCACTTCCACCAGGACATCAGCCACAACACAGAGAACTATTGTAACCTCAAGGACGAAATTGAGGAGCTAATCCACTGAGATTACTTGGAACAATTTATCAAGCAGGAAAACAAACACAAACCTGTTGACCAACCAAGAGAAGTGCCACAATTGAGCAGGGACCAGTCTTCACAAGGCCCACCACCAACAAAGTGACCCATCCATGGAGTAATCAACATGATGACAGGTGGGTCCATCGTAGCAGGCTATAAAACGTCAACTGGGAAATACTCAATTCGGGAGCTCGTACATGAAGATGGGAACCCGCTGAAGCACCCTCGCATGGCGGAAGTAATCTACTTCACTGAGGAAGATTCTCATAGGGTCTAGTGTCCACTTGATGACGCCCTCGTGGTCAAGTTGGTGAAAAATGGCTTCTAGGCAAAGCAGATTCTAGTCAACTCTGGCAGCTTGGAAGACATCATCTTGCTAGAGGCATTCAAGTGGATGGAGCTGGAGAGGAATGACATGTTCTTGGCCAACGTCCCCCTGGTTGGCTTCAGTGAAGAAATAGGGTAGCCTCTAGGCTGAATAAGAGTACCAGTGACAGAGGGATCAGCACTAAACCAAGTACACATCGACCACGAGTTCCTAGGGGTTGCAACTCCCTCGCCCTACAATGCCATCTTGGGTCGACCAATCCTGCATGCCCTTAGAGCCATGGTGTCGACTTACCATCTGTCGATGAAATTTCTGACAAATTATGGAGTTAGAGTGGTGCAAAGTGATTAACTCGAGTCTCGCAAGTGCTACGTGGCCACACTGAAAGGGAAATGAAAGCATGCTACCGAAGTCAACTTGGAGTTGCTCTTGGAGAATGGCGATGAGAGAGCTCACCCCATGGAGGACACCATCCTGGTGTCAGTCTCAGATACCGACCCCGTGAAGACGATACAGATCGGAGCCCGCCTCAAGGAACCACTATGCTCTGAACCAGTAAGTTTTTTAATTTATAATTTAGATGTTTTCGCTTGGTCGACAGTAGAAATGCCCAGCATAGATCCCTTTGTCACAACTCATAGGCTGAATATTGACCATTTAGTCAGAATAGTTCAACAAAGGAAAAGGAACCTCACCCAGGAGCGGTAGAGTATAGTGGACGAGGAGGTATGGAAGCTCCTCACAGTAGACTTCGTTAGAGAGGTCCAATACTCGAGCTGGATTATAAACCCAATGCTCGTGAAAAAGGTCAACAGCAAGTGGCGCATGTGCGTTGACTACACCGACTTCAATAGAGGCTGCCCAAAGACCAACTTCCCACTCCCTAGGATAGATCACCTGGTAGATGCGACCTTGGGATTCAAGCTGTTGAGCTTCAAGGATGCAGCTGGCTAGGAAAAAAACAACTTTTGTAACTAAAATGGGCTTATACTATTACAAAATTATTCCTTTTAGTTTAAAAAACACTAGGGTGACCTACTAGCATCTTGTAAAAAAATATATTTTCTATTCGATTGGAAATAAAGTAGAAGTTTACGTTGATGATATAGTTGTTAAAACTCAGTTTTTCGAGCACTTTAATTTTTTACCTAAACTGTATTTTTGATATTTTAAGGATATATAACATGAAGCTCAACCCGAACAAGTGTGTCTTCGGGGTCATGTCAAGCAAGTTCCTCGGCTACATAGTGAACCAACGTGCAATTGAAGCAAACCTGGACAAAATCTAGGTTGTCCTAGATATGAGACCCCCTAGGTTGATTAAATAAGTTCAAAGTTTAAAAGGTCGGATAGGTGCCCTGAACCATTTTATGTCCAAATCGGCTAGACGATGCCTCCTGTTCTTGAAAGCAATAAAAAAGAACCAAGGCTTTGAGTAGACTGAAGAGTTCCAACTCACATTTAATGAGCTAAAAAGGTACTTGAGTTCACCACCCTTGTTATCCAGGCTTGAACCCGAAGACGAGCTAAAACTCTACTTCTTCACGAATGATGAGGTAGTCAGCTCAGTCTTAATCTGCGAAGTGGATAGAGTGCAATGACCTATATACTATGTCAACAAGGTCCTACACGTCGCCGAGACTAGATACCCTGACATCGAGAAGTTGACCTTCTTGCTACCTTCTTGCTAGTGCTACCAACCTGCAAACTGTGCACATAATTCTAGGCGCACACCATTGTCGTCCTCACCGATAAACCCTTTTGCAAAAGCCTGAGGTATCAAGAAGGTTGACAAAATGAGAGGTCAAGCTCAACAAATATGACATTCGGTTTGAATCGCATCCTACAATAAAGGCCCAGGTTCTGACTGACTTCGTCGTCGAGTGCACGTTCAGTATGCCGACCCCTAGGGACAAGCCCATCACCATGTTAGAGGCTTCAACCAGTACAACACTCATCCCGACCTAGAACGAAGAGCCTTGGATCCTCCATGTGGACAACGCATCCAACTAGAGAGGAAGTGGTGCGGGACTGATTCTTTAAGGATCTAATGATGTCAAATTGGAGTACGCTCTCCGATTCGCATTCCAAGCATCGAATAATGAAGTCGAGTATGAGGCGTTGATAGCCGGGTTGTCAATGGAAAAGGAGGTCGGCACAAAATATCTTGTCATCTGTAGCGACTCACAACTAGTGGAGAACCAAGTGAATAAGTAGTTTAAGGCCCTAGAGCCCGCCATGTTGACCTATCTGGCCAAGGTTAGAGAGCTCCTGCCCAACTTCCACTCTTGGTACAACTAGCAAGTTTTGAGGTCTAAGAACATCGAGGTTGATGTGCTCTCAAAATTGGCTGGTGCGATAGACACTACAAAGAGGACAATCTACATCAAAGACCTACCACAACTAGCGTAGAAAGAGTGGCAAAAGAGGTCACTCCAATCTTGGTTGTAGAATCGAGCGAGATAGACCTGGTCGTTGACTATCTGCGCCACAGGACCCTACCAACAAAATGCAATTCTACTCGGAGGGTAGAGCGGTAATCAGGTTGCTATGTTATCATTACCGAACAGTTGTACCACATATTGTTCACGCTCCCCTACTTGCGCCAAATGCACCCAATAGAAGTAAACCAAGTGTTATGCAAGATCCATGAAGGTCTCTGTGGAGGACACTTGGGGGGCAGGGTGCTGGCCCAAAAAGCCTTACAACAAGGCTACTACTAGCCCACAATGAAGGCGGGCATAATGGAGTTAGTTTGGAAATGCGACAAGTGCCAGTGGCACACCAACATACCACACCAACCCACTGCTGACCTGAGGCACTTTACCATCTCGTGGACATTTGCACAATGGAGGATAGATATCCTCGGTCCCTTCCCACCTGTGACTAGGCAGAGGAGGTTCTTGCTGGTTGCGATGGACTACTTTACAAAGTGGGTGGAAGCCGAGATATTGGGATCAATCACAACTTAGAACATGCAGAATTTCTTTTGGAGGAACATTGTCTGCAGATTCGGACTCCCTAGGGTGCTGATATCAGACAACAGGAAGCAATTCAAAAACATCAAGTTTCAGAAGTGGTGTGCTGAAATAGGAATCCAATAGAACTTCACATCAATGGCCCACCCCCAAGCGAACGTTTAGGCTGAGGTGACTAACAGGGCAATCCTCCACAGACTAAAAGCTTGGCTTTCTCGAGCTAAGGGTTTGTGGGTGGACAAGCTACCCAATGTTCTTTCAGCCTACCGAACTACCATCAAGACAGTAACCGGTGAGATTCCTTTCAACCTGACGTATGGGACGAAGGTTGTCATCTCAATCGAGATCGAAGTGTTGACCTTGTAGTTTGAGATGTATGTCGAGGAGGCTAACGAGGATGAGCTATGGACTACCTCAACCTAGTGAAGGAAGTTCATGACTTAACCTACATCCGGATCGCAACATACCAGCAGCGAGTAGCTCAGTACTATAACACCCGAGTTAACAGATACCAATTTTGAGTTGGTGACCCGGTACTCAGGAAGGTTATGGTACCTAAGCTAGGCGTGGGAAAGATAGGTCCGAACTAGAAAGGCCCCTACAGAGTTCTCAAGTTGATCGATGAAATAACGTATGAGCTCGAAACATTGGAAGGGAGGTAGGTACCTCATGTGTGTAATGTTGATAACTTAAGGAGATACTACCTATGAGTTCAGAAGTTTTGAGCTGTGTCTGCAAGAGAAAAAGTATAGATTGCTCACTAAGGTGACTTGGTCAAATTGTTAAATGAACAAGGGGAACTCAAACCGCTTTTAGCTCTAATGCCCCTATGCTGACCTCAATAGACATCAGCAACTCGACCGCACTTCGACCTAGCGGAGGAGGTACACAGTTCAGCAACGTTTTGACTTAGCCGAAATCACAAGTCTGGTCACTTTGGCATCTAGGCATTGGTGCACCTTGTCACCTTGGCTCGCGTTTTAACACTTTTCTCTAAGACAAAAAATAAAGGGCGCAAAAGGGACAAAGGACATTAAAAAGGAAATTTTTTATTAACCAAAAGAAAGTGCTACAAGCTTGCAAAAAAAAAGAAGAGTGACTTTTCTAAAGATTGTTGAGCTCAGAGGCTCGACATACAATATGTACATGGGGGTCCAAGAAAAGAGGCAAGAAATTCAGATATTTTGGGTCTCCTCACTGTCCACAACATCCACACCATCAGCATTGGTGCCAATTCCGTCACCCTCAAATTCCCACTGCCTCATCTTCCTTCTCAGAGTCAGGTTCCTAGTTGACCTGACCCATCACCTTGTCGTCGATGCACGCCGAGGTCTTCAACTTCTCTAGGTCGAGATCCAGGTACAATGGGGCCAGAAACATTCGGCACAGCTTGAATCCCTGACGAAAGGCACCGGACCCAAACTCCTCCATCTCCTTCGAGAAGTCAGGCGAGGTCTTGAATTCCTCAACTACATGGACCTCAGTAGCGCAGACATCATCGAGAAACTTCGAGTGTTGCTCCCTGAGCTCAGCTTCCTTTTCCTACAACTCTGGGTCCTTGAGCTCCAACTCCTCAATCAGTTTCTTGACCTTCCTTGTCAGGTCCCCACAGTGGCTCTGCTCCTGTACCAACTCCACCTTCAGGTTGCTAACTAGTCGGCAAGCATGTTCGAGGCAAAATCTACACTTTGTAGCCTCCTCCTTTAAAGCTTGGGCCCTCGCCATACCTCCCTCAGCCTGCCCCAACAAGGAAAGTGTTAGGGTGTTTGCCTACAAAAAAAAAGGAAAGGGAAATGAGTGTGAAATGGCAATCATGAAGAATACAATGGGGAAGGTCGGGAACATACCACCATAAGGCAATGCATGAGCTTTCTGCTGAGATCACCGGACATATGATTCACGAAGCTCCACAATCTCTTCTAGAAAGACAACCTCCTTGCTCTTCACTAGGACAATCTTGAAGTCCATGATGGTGCGCTTCTCCTCTGTAACAACCCCAACATTTGAAGCATCAGTCGGCTCGGCCCCAAGTAGTGGAATGAGATCCTCAAAAGTTTGGATGGTCTTGGTGTTAGACAGTGTATGCCCTTAGCTCCAATCGGATTGATGTACTTATGACATTTATTGTAAATGAATAAAGTACATATTTGATTCATGTTATTGTGGTGTGTTTCTGTGTAATACCCTTAAATTGGACATATAATGAGACTCATGTTAGTTTAGAATGTTCATAGCTAGTGGGTCAATTTGGGGAGATCTATCCTGATAAGGCTGACACTGATGTGCCACCAAGTTGGTTGGGGTGGCCTGTCTCAGCCGCCAGGATGAGACCCGAGGTACATGCAGTGTAGGTGTAACTTGAAACCTTGAACCGGACCAGAATTCCAATGTTGCCTTGGACCTTGGTGATAAGTGGGCAAAACTGAAATGTTACACCTGACCCCTAGACTCGATTATGATACTACACTAGGTGTCGGATTGGGCTGTCTTTGATATGCCAATCAGTGAGATCCTTAGAGGGGTTCAAAACCTGGGTATGTTGGGACAGTCTAAGAATTCATCTTAGTGGGTGATCATAGTGACAAGATCAGCCCCTTTGTTAGACAAAGGTAATGATCGGGGATGCACTCTCTCTGATGGAAACCAAGACTGTCGGCATCCGATTTCAATCGTTGAAATTTGTTTTGCAAAATATGTTTATATAAAGATATACATATGTATATTATGGTTTCAAAATATTTGCAAATGGTTTTAATTCCCGGGATCCATGTGAGTAGAGAGTGCAACACTGTTCCTTGCAGCCGAGGGAGAGGTCCTCTCTTGTCGGACAATATTTGATCATTATGGGTTGAGTGGTTAAGTGTAAGGCCATTGAGGGTTATACCTGATGGACTAATCTTGCATCTGCCCACAGTCCCTGGGTTTTTATTAGATGGTTTGGCCCAGGAACCACTTAGTGTAAGTGTTGGGCCCATTAGGAGTCCATGTGATGGGCTTCAGGGGGTTTACTATCTTTTCAGTGAATTCGACTAGGCCCTGTAACAGAGGTTGGGCTGAACCCATGTGGCTGATGTGTAGATCAATGTTTGGGTCCCACACCATACAAAGAAGCCAACTGGGCAGCTATTTGGAAGGCTATTAAGCACTAAGACTTATTGGGCCTAAAGCCCATTTCGAACTGGCCTAATCTGGTTAGTTAAATAAAGGGGTGGATCTGGGATTAAATCAGTAGATAGGATAGGGTCTTATCCCTATCCACTCAGAGAGTCTTGATTCAAATAATGATTTGAATCTGGAAACCTCTTGATAAGATTAGGAGAGAGCTGATTTAATCTGCAAATAAGATAAGGACTTATCCTTATCTCTTAAAGAGAACTCCTTATCCAAATACAGATTTGGATTAGGAAACTCCTAATGAGATTAGGAGCTCTCTTTAAGGCTATAAAAGGAGGAGGGGGCAAACCATTCAGCCCATCCCAGAAACATTCAAGAATCCAGAGATCAGATCTCAGATCACCAAGAGAGAAGACAGCTACGCCATCTTCTGCTCTTGCGTTCTCCTCCAGTTACCGCCATACTGCCAGTTTGATCTCCATTATAAGAGCGATCAAGAAGAGTCTTGATATCAGTCTTTAGAGAAAGGCTGATCTGAAGTCGTGTTCACTGCCTCCATCGAATTCTTGCTGAAGAATTTGGCTCGTTAGACGAACACTGTTGATTCTGCTCAACCATTCACCGTGTCATCTTTAGTGGGAGCAGTCTTTGGAGTTTTTCTTTGGGCATGAACACTTTCGTTGGGAGATACTGCATCTTCGTATCAGGTATATCCCTCTCCTACTGATTTTGTTCAGATCTGGTTCGGTTCTTGGTTCAAGATTGATCCTTGAAAAGCAGTTTTTCTAAATCAAGGAATGTGATTCCCACATGGGAGAGAGAAATTTTGAAATTTTTCCCTACCTTCCTACAGGGTTCGGCCATCCATATGATGGATCTCTCATCCCTTCACTTGGGTTCTAGACAGGTCCCCTCTAATCGGTCTTCCTCAACCAGGTCTACCACCGGCATGGCTTCAGCTGCACTCCACCTGGCAAGCTCAAAAGCTACAAGTTGAGGAGACTCTTGGGGAGTCACCTTCCTTTTCTTCCTGTTCATAGCCTGGAACAAACTGGAAGTTGGCATGCCCAACATGTTTCCTACATGAGAATCAAAAGATAAGTCAAAACAAAAGAGGGAAAGGAATATGCTAGAACCTAAAATGGTGACCTACCCAGAGGACTCAACCCGACCTGGATCAGCTTCTCCTCAGCCAAGAATTCACTCAGTTCCGACCTCCTATTTGCTAATACCTACACCCTTATCTGCATCCGTTCACTCAGTGTATCCTCCCTGGTGTCCCTAGTTTCCTCTCTCCAGGTCGTTAGGAATAACCATTCACCACTTCGGTCAAGGAAGAAATACCTCCTCTTCTAGTCTGGTACCTTGGAGGGGAAGCCGTGTAGTAGGTTATGCTTAGGACAGTAGGACAAGTAATAGCTATACATCCTGGGGCTGTTGGAGGGATTTTGCTTTATGTGGCATATGTCAGTAAAGGTCTTGACATCTAAAGGGAAGCCAACGTGGGGACAGAAAGAAATGGTGTTGACCAGAGTTCTAATGAAATTAGGGTGAAGCTGACTGAGGTTGACGTTGTAATAGTTCAACACCTCAGGAATAAGTGGATGAAGGGGGAATCGAAGACCCGCCTTCAGGGCCTCCTCGAAGACAATGACCTTGTCTTCATCATGCTCCTACGGGTACTGCCCAAGAGGAATTGAATAGTCAAACCGGTCTGGTATCCTATATCGCGCCACGAGCTCATAAACGTCCTTGGTAGTTAGCTTAGTGGGACAGAATCAGATTTAATCTTAGGTGGTTGACGGGAGGATGAGGCCCTCTTATGGAAACCTCGTTGTTCTTGGGCTGAGGACCCCTCCTCAGCCTAGCAAGACGGACCCTTCTCTTCCCCAAACTCAACAGCAAAATTAATGCAAGAAAGCTAAGGACAAAACCAAGGGAAGATGACTCACCTAGAACGAATAGATCGACCTTGCCGACTACACCGATGATTTCGACAAACGCCAAGCTCCGTGATCTCACTGTGCACCAAAACTCCAAAGTTAGGGAAGAGGGAATTGGGGCCCCAAGGGTCCTATTTAGAGATAGTTGAACTAAGTATGGACAGTCAAGATCGGTTGGATCCAACGGTTCGCAAGGACGTGGTGGTTCATATTTCAAGGCAAAATTTGTTTAGTGCGTCTTTGATATCCGCAGGACCTAACGACTATGTGGCATCTGCATGTGCCCGGAATACTACCTCATGCCCGAGCCAGACCAATCGAGCCAACCCGAGCCCGAGCCATTGGCTGGACCGTGGTTGAAACCAGAACTCGAACCAAATCACCTCGAGTTAATACTACTCCCTTACCGAGATGATCATGGCGGACTCGGGACTAGGGGCAATTGATGGGGGTTGATTTGGTCCTCCACAGGTATCATGACACGTGGCATCATAGAACGGTAGAGTGACACCTCGGCACCACATAAGTAGACCTCAAGATCACTTCGGACACCTCGTAACCGCCTTAACAACATGACCTACAAGACATCAGGTCGGCGTAATAGACGACCTGCTTCCACCAATCTGACTCAACTTTGGTTAGCGATCTACCTGACGTGTCGGGTGACCTCCTCCTTAAGCGGACTATCATTTTCGACTTCCTCGGGATCACGACGCCATGTTGGAAGAGCCGGTTATCACCTCACCCGCTTTAAGCGCGATGGGATAAACACTACCCGCTTACACAAAGTCCACCTCCGAGCGTGAAACCACCTCTAAACCAAGTGGGCCGGAGATCTCGAATGCGCTTCGTGAGCCTCACGGCAGCTTACCTATATAAAGGCATCCCCTTTCAAAGAAGAGGTACGCGCGATTTTGCTCTCTAAGCACTCTAGCTTTCTTGCTTTTTTGCAATCACATATTCTAGTTCGTTGACTTAAGCATCGGAGTGCCTACCCCGAGTCAAGCAATCCAAACACTCTGATTTCTTCTTTCTTGCAGTTCGGCCACGTGACCAACCCAGTCCAACGTCCGAGTTGTCCGCTAGTTGGGAACGTCAGATTGTGCACTATCAAATATCATTATGTAAATTTTAAAATATTAATTATTTATTGAATTTAATAATCCATACAATTATTATTTATACTAGTATTACATAATTTTGTTATTAATTTTGTAAAATATTAAATTATTATTAATATTATGTTATAATTATTTTTTTAGTTTTATGATTTTTAAATATATTACATAATTTCTTATTTTAACTATTTAAAATCTAGTTATGTTAAATATTTCTCATTAGTTAAAATAATTAGTTATTTAAATATTTAAATAATGTACAAAATATTTAAATTTTTTAGGTATTTGAATTTTATTTATTTTAAAGTTATTACATAATATTAAATATTTTTTTATAAGGTTATTTAGCTATTTTTATTATTTTTTATTTATGCTATTTGGTTATTCAAATATGTAAATAATATTTTACTTTTTATTATTTAAATTGAATATTCTAGAAAACCGTAATTTATATTGTTAGTACATAATTTTTGTGATGAATTTTGTGAAAACATAAAATTATTAATAATATGAATACTATCGAGTATATTATAATTATTTTTGTGTTTTAAATAAATATTTTAAAGGTTATTATATAACTTTATTAGAATATTTAAATTATTTTAATTTTTTTAATTCAAACCTTAGATAGATATAGTCATATAGATAAAAAGTGGGGGAGAGGATAAATAAGTAGAGATAATTTAGGAGAGAAATATAGATAGATAGATACACTACAAATACATACAAAATAATGCAAAATACAAGCTTTTACACTCTACAATTTTGTATTTATACTCCTTCCAAACTGAGCCTTTGTTATTATCATTTGCCAGACTCCATCACCAACTCATGTTGGATCTTCCCTATTGCTTGCCAAACCTATTCTTTCACTTTTCGTCTTCCAAGCTTATTCAACTTGATCTCCATCCCTTTACATAATTCCTTCTTCCCCTTCCCACAATCCTGATCAGGTTGTCTGATCATTCTACACTTCCTTCAAAAGGAAGGATTGTTCTCATACACAACTTTTTGATAAAAACCCTTACGATATATTCCAATCCAAATATGTTGTATTGGTTCCCTCAATGGAGTCTGGGCTTGGAGTCTAGACTTAGTAGGCACAGCATTGTAAGCACATTCAATGAGCACTTAATAAATATTATGGCATTGTTTTAAAAGTTGTTTTTAAACCTTGTCGAGGGTAGCTTGGAAGTATTTATTAAGTGCTCATCGAATGTGCTTACAATGTTGTACCTATTAGATTCAGACTCGAGGGTAGTCCATATTAGGTATTTTAAGGGACAGATGTTAAAAAATTTTCCAAGTACTTTGTCAATGTGCTCACACACATGTGCAACTACCATTGAAATCTACCCACACTTCACCTGCCTTGAATTGCAGCCATTCATCACCATCTTGTATTGTGAGATGTACAACTGCAGTGTACTGGGGTTAGACAAATTGAGTAGGAAATCTGGTTTTGGAAGGGCTCTAAAGCCCTCTTCTCCCTCGCTCTATAAACAAAGGAGCCTTTACGCATAAGTTGATGCAAGGGAACTGCTATCTCCGGGAGCGGGTCGTTAAATACCCTGGAACACCATTTTAAACATTTATAATTTTTACCGTTTCTCAAACAACTAGTAGTGTAGCAAAATGGGTGAGAACGGGTCGTATCCATAGGGAAGCAAATGAAAAATTAATATATACTTAGATCCAGACAAGAGAATACAATCAAGAATTGCAAAAAATAAGAAAATAGAATATATTATTTCTGAAATTAAATGTTTTGAATTTAAACAAGACAATAAATAAAAATCAGAATTTAATAAAGTATGGGAATCAACAAAGGATTGCAGACACCTTAGCCTTGAACTGAACAAATTCAAATATGCAAAACAGAGAAACGAACAAGAATTAAATCTAAAAGATTGCAGAAATAAAAATAACAGAAAAGAAAATAAAGAAAAGAAAAGAATGGTTAATCAGATCCAGTGGCGGTAGTTGTTGAATGGTTGAACAACTTGTAGGAACCCCTCCTGACAAGATTTGGGCGTCCTCCCCTTCTACGACCCTTAACTACTCAAGAAACCTTAGCCTTGTTAACTAGGTGAATTGACCAACCCCTTCTACAGGGCCCCTGGGACCCTTTTTATAGAGAAGAGTGGACACAGCTAGAAATAGGGAGAAAGATGGGGGGCGGTAGCTAGGATTTAGCAAAGTTAGGGATGCCCTAGGGTTTTTAATGGATGGCTAAAATGGTTTTGGGGTGATCCTATGGCTGAAAATGGAAGGAGAGGCACCCAATATTACATATGGCTGAGATTTGGGCACCCAAAAATGGAGGATGTAGATTAGAACATCTAGGGTTGAAGGGTTAAGATTAAAAGAATATATATGGTGCCCTAAATCGAATGGTTGGGATATAAGATGGAGGGAGTGGCTGAGATTTGGAGGTGAGGGGCTGAATGGTGAGGATTAGAAGAATAGGTGACGCCCTAGGGTTTAAAAGCTATAAAGGAGAGCCTTAAAATGAGTGGTTGAGATTAAAAGAGCTAGAGGGTGGAGATTAAACACCTAGGGCCGGCTAGGGTTTTCTAAGAATGAAAATATTAGGTTAAAAAGGCTCCCTAGGGTTTTCTAAGGAGAGGGGAGCATGGTAATACAGTAGGATGGGCACCAACTGGGTTTAGCAGATAGGAGAGCCTGAAAATGAGTGGTTGAGATTAAAAGAGGTGGAGGGTGGAGATTAAACACCTAGAGGCAACTAGGGTTTGCTAAGAGTGAAAAGATTAGGTTAAAAAGGCTCCCTAGGGTTTTTTAAGGAGAGGGGAGCATGGTAATACAGTAAGATAGGCGCCAACTGGGTTTAGCAGATAGGAGGCGCCCTCCTGTTCTCAGTTCTTCACAAAAACACCCCCTCTCTCAGCTGGTCTTCACACCAGCTTCCAAAAACTACACTTCAGCATAGAAAACTTCTCAATTTTCTACATAATTTGCACAGAGACCCTTAGAGGTCACATAATGGATTTTAGCTGGGAAAAGGGTACACTTTGACTATTATAAGGCCAAAAATACCCCTGAATTGATGCCCTTAAGGTATCAAAATGCAAGGTTATCACAACCCCCAACTTAAACATTGCTTGTCCATTAGCAATGCAGCCTTAAAAATATACTGAGTATATAGATCTTTCCCATTACAAGGTTATGCCTAACAGAGTTAATCAAGCATCCTGATTCCAGCATTCTCAAACTCTGTATAGATCGTATTGGGCTTTAGGGGTAAAACTATCTTATTTTGAATATTACCGAAACATGGCTTAAAAATCTTATTTACCCTTCCATTTGCAAACTGTCTTGATAAGATGAGATTGATTTTAAAAACAAACAAGTATTCTTCTTAGTATTTCTGACAACAGATTTCTACCCCTGAACTTATTTTTATTGTTACCTTTCACCGTTTTACACAAATCTCGACACTTGACTTAGGTGAAGAGACCCGGTTACTAAGTGTTAGGTAAGTGTCTTTGGCATTCCCTTTTCCGTTTGACGTGAATCTTGACACTTGACTTAGGTGATTAGATCCGGTTACTAAGTCTAGGGTGTCCATTGACCTTTTATTATCTCTCTCTCTCTCTTTTTTTTTTTTTTTGCAACACTGTCCAGGGTAGTCCACTGTCTCTTAACAATTTGAAGAATTTTGTCTAATTTCACAATCTTTCTCTTCCTATCTTGACAATGGCAAACATTGGAGTATTTTCTAATTTCTAAACGGTTTCGATAATATTCAAACAAGACCAATTTTTTACTCCTATCACTTGCTACCAATTTCTATAGAATTCAATATTCTTTTATCAGTTTCCTTAACTTTTTCTGTTTGGGAATCTCTTTTAATGGAAAATTTTAAAAATTTCAGTGAAATTTTAAATCTCCATCTTTAGAGGCTTAGCTTCACAATTTTTTTCAATTTTTCTCTCTTTCCTCACATCCAACTTAAATGCCATTGTCCCTAATGGCATGACTAGAATGATGCAAAGAAGATTTGGGCTAAAGGAAACAACGAGTAGGGTTTTCTTAAGGGGTTCAAGGTATGCCACCTGGTCTCGAATAATGAAAAAAAAACTCTAACCCTAAAAGTAGAAAAACTAAAAATTACGTTTGGTTGCCTCCTAACCAGCGCTAAGTTTAACGTCTTCAACCGGACACAACTGGATCACCCAGTCTAAAAGTCTCAACTCCACTACTCTCAGATACTCCTTCTATGTATGGTTTAAGCCTTTGGCTATTGACCTTGAACATGGTTCCATTCTTGGTATCAACTATTCTAACCGCGCCATGCTAAAACACTTTATCAACAACAAACGGCCCATCCCATCTGGATTTTAATTTCCACGGAAACAATCGCAACATAGAATTAAAGAGCCAAACTTCTTGACCAGGTTCAATGTTTTTCGAGAGATGTTTTTATCATGAAACGCTTCCATTTTGGCTTTATAAATGTGAGAGTTTTCAGAGGCTTCATTGCAAAGTTCTTCCAGCTCACTTAATTGTAGAGCTCGTGGGGTCCAGCTTGGGTTAGATCGAAGTTGAACTTTTTGATGGCCCAGTAGGCCTGATGCTCTAATTCTACAGGAAGATGACAAGCTTTGTTGAAGACTAGCCTATAAGGAAACATTCCAATGGGAGTTTTATATGCCATCCGATAAGCCCAAAGTGCACCATCCAATCTGTCGGGCCAATCTTTTCGGTCCGGCCTAACAGATTTTTGCAGAATACTCTTAATTTCCCGATAGGAAAATTCCACTTGTCCATTTGTTTGGGGATGGTAAGGGGTTGCTATCTTATGAGTGATTCCGTATTTGCAGAGCAAAGCATGGAATTGTACATTAGTGAAATGTGACCCCCCGTCACTAATGATTGCTCGCGGGCACCCAAACCGAGAGAAAATGTTCTTTTGAACAAATTTCATTACAACTTTGTGGTCATTGGTTCGGGTTGCTACCGCCTCAATCCATTTTGACACATAATCAACAGCCACCAGGATGTATTCGTAACTGGATGATGGCAAAAATGGTCCCATGAAATCAATACCCCAAATATCTAAGATTTCTACAGTTAGAATGGGATTAAGTGGCATTATATCCCTATGGGACATATTCCCGACAGCTTGGCATCTTAGGCAATTTTTACTGAAAGCATGGACATCATTAAATAAACTTGGCCAATAAAAGCCACTTTGCAGTACTTTGGCTGTCATTTTCTTCCCCGAAAAATGCCCCCCACAAGCAAGAGTGTGACAAAAATTAAGGATACTTTGGTGTTCAGACTCGATGACGCATCTTCGGATTACTTGATCCAAACAAAGACGGAATAGCTCAGGGTCTTCCCAGAAATAGTATTTGAGCTGTGAGAAGAATCTGTCCCTCATTCTTGGACCACCCCTCGGGAATTTTACCCACTGCTAAATAGTTGACAATATGAGCAAACCACGGAGGTGTGCTATGGGAGACCGCCAAGAGGTGTTCATCTGGAAAAGAGTAGTCATGCACAGGTTCACTCTTCTCAATTTGGATTTTGGACAGATGATCAGCTACTACATTTTCAAATCCCTTTTTATCCCAAATATCAAGGTCAAATTATTGTAAAAGAAGGATCCATCTTATGAGCCTAGGTTTGGCCTCTTTCTTAGACAACAAATGTCTTAAGGCCGAGTGATCAGAATAGACAACCACTTTGGTGCCCAATAGGTACGGGTGGAATTTTTCCAGAGCAAACACTACAGCTAACAATTCTTTATCTGTGGTGGTATAATTCAATTGGGCTTCCAAGAGGGTACAACTTGCATAATAGATCACCACAAGACGTTTATCCACCCTTTGTCCCAAAACAGCTCCAATGGCATAGTCGGAGGCATCACACATGATTTCAAAGGGCAAAGACCAGTCAGGAGGTTGTAGAATTAGAGCCTTAGTCAGTGCCCCTTTCAAGTACTCGAAGGCCTTAAGACATGCGTCATCAAAGCTGAATGGGACATCTTTTGCTAGGAGGTTGCACAATGGTCTAGAAATTTGGGAGAAGTCCTTAATAAATCATCGGTAGAAGCCAGCATGTCCAAGAAAAAAACGGATTTGCTTGATAGAAGTGGGAGGTGGAAGTTTAGAGATTAGGTCAATTTTTGCTTTATCCACCTCAATACCCCATTCAGAAACTATGTGGCCTAAAACAATGCCTTCTTTGACCATAAAATGACTCTTCTCCCAACTGAGGACCAAGTTTGTCTCGATACATCGTTGAAGAACTTTTCGTAAGTGTTCGAGACATGATTCGAAGGAATCCCCAAAGACCGAGAAATCATTCATAAATATTTCCAGGAAATCACCCACCATTTCCGAAAAAAATGCCGTCATGAACATCTGAAAGGTTGCTAGTGCATTACATAATCCAAATGGCATCCGTCGAAAGGCGAATGTTCCATAAGGGCAAGTAAAAGTTGTTTTCTCTTGGTCTTCGGGGTAAATGGCCACTTGGTTGTACCCAGAATACCTATCTAAGAAGCAGAAATATTTTTGCTCGACAAGTTTTTCTAGAGTTTGGTCAATGAAGGGCAAAGGGAAGTGGTCCTTTTTTGTGGCTGCGTTGAGTTTCCTAAAATCGGCGCACACTCACCATCCCGTGGTAAGTCGGGTAGGGATTACTTCATCTTGATCATTAGTGACCACGGTGAGTTCAGCTTTCTTAGGCACCACTTGCGTAGGACTTACCCAACTACTATCCGAGATCGGGTAGATAATACCCGCATCTTACCACTTAACTACTTCTTGTTTGACCACCTCTCTCATATTTGGGTTCAACCTTCTTTGCATCTCCCTACTAGGTTTGGCACCTTCCTCTGTGTAAATATGGTGCATACAGATGTACAGACTAATACCCTTCAGATCAGCTACTGACCAACCAATAGCACCCCTATACTCTTTTAATACCTCAATCAGTTTCTCTTCTTGTCTAGGGGTTAAGTCTACGGCTATGATCACTGGCAGTGTTTGGTCGGCTCCTAAAAACACATACTTAAGGGAGTCCGGTAAAGGCTTTAGTTCCAGTTGCGGGGGAGATTCCAGAGAAGGCACAAGTGGTTCACCCTTTAGTTTTGGTAGAGGTTCAACAGTAGGCCAAGATTGAAATGGGTGAGGAGACTTCATTAAGGCATTAGCTTCCTCCATCGGGTCATCTACTGTGACCAGATTGGTTTCTCCGGGGTTTATTTCTACATCTATCGTACAATAATTCTTATTTTTTTCTGGGTAGACATAAGGACTTTCAGACTCATACAGGTCTTCACACTTTTCCTCCCTTTGAAAAGTTAAGGATTCTTCAACATTTTCTAATTATGGGGTATTAAAGGTTGTAGGATCTTGGTATTGGGGAAGACCTAAGGATTCATCTCTGGGGTTTACAACCGGTTGACTAGGCATTGAATCATTTTCCCATTGCAGGTTAGCTTCCCTAAGCTGAATTACTTGGCTCTCTAATTTTAGGATTGATTGTTGCTGAGCAAAGATCAGCTGTTGGAGCTGCCAAAACCTATCATCAAATGAATCGGTTTGATAAGGCTGAACCAATTGGGTCCTAGAGTAATCATTATACTCAGTGAATCTGGGTTGTAGACTATTGAGAGTGCAAATCTGGCAAAGTGGTTTCTTGGGCTTGGACCCAATAGACAAAATTGGGTTGATTCTTCCACCCAGGATTAAATGGATTAAAGGATGGGTTAACATTGGATTGGAGAAAATTGTTAGCTGCATGTACTTGCTCTGGAATTATTGGTTGACATGGGCCCGCCGCAAGGCATTGACTCACATGATGGATCGGGCTTGAATAGATGGAACATGTTGAGTAGGATGACAAAGTTGGGAATTGTTGACAATATGCAAGGATTTGGTCAAGTCTTTGGGCCATTCCATTGATCTCGTCTAGTTGTTAAGACACATGATTCCAATCTATTTGTGGCTTAGGTTGGAAGTAGTTTCTCATTCCATACACTCCGGCCATTGCAAATTTTAATTTCAAATTTAGATCTTGAAATTTAAATTCTGAAATTTAAACTCAAATTTGATTTTTTTATTTTTTTTAATTCAAAATTCAAATTCAAATTCAGATTTAAAACAATAAATTCCTAAAATTTAAACTCAAATTTGAATTTTTAAATTTTTTTATTTTTTTTAAAGGCAAACAAATCAACCACACGACCTAGGGGCTGACCTAGGGGCTGACCTAGGGTTTCCTAAACTAGTGGTTCAACCAATGTGAACCCTTTTAGGTTCACTTGGAATTACACAACTTCCTTTGGTTAGCCAGGTAAGAGGTGGGGATGTGGGAGGCTCTCCTTGCTCTCGTAAGGACCTAATTAAGTAACCACAAAACCCGCTTAGGCTTAGCCGTTTAACCTCTTTCCTTAGACACCAACCGCCGATTATGGAAAATAATTTCAATCTCTCCTAAAATTCAACACACCTTTGAACCAAATGTAAGGCTTCCCTAAAGGATCTTTCTATCCAAATTTTAAATTAGGGTTAGGGTCCGCACGTGAATGGTAGCGATTTTTTGGCCAAGGAAGGGTGATGAAATCCCTACCTTATCTTATTTAGGTTGGATGCCCTTAAATGAATTAACGGAAAGACAAAATAAACACAACAAAGTTTAACTAACTACAATGCATGAACAATTATTTCTAAGATACAATTCAGCAATTAAACCTAAAAGAATAAAGCAAACAACTAAGCAAAAGGAACAATTAAAATAAGAAAAACAACACCTAACACATTCACAACTAACAATGATAATTTCAGCAATTAAATAAACCTATATGATGCATGCTCTAGAATATCAAACCCAAAATAATGGAATGAAAATGCACGAAAAATATTAACCAAAAGTTTTTTTTTGATTTTTTTAAATCGAAATTTAAATTTTTGGAAATTTAAATTCAAATTCAGATTTTGAAATTTAAATTTGAAAATTTTTTAAATTTTTTTATTTTTTTTAATTCAAAAATTTAAAATTTAAATATCAAGTTTTAAAATTTAAATTTCAAAATTTGAAATTCAAATTCAAATTCAGATTCGAATTAAATTTTAAATTTAAATTCAGATTTGAAATTTAAACTCAAATTTGAAAAGTTCAACAATTTCCTAATTGGCAATTAATTATTCAATTAAACAACTATGAGAAAGGAAATTAAATAAAGCAACAAATAATAATTGCAAACAGAAAATAAAACAACAATTAATTGTGCTAAACAGAATTAACAACTACCAAAAATAAGTTCTAACAAACTAATTGCTAATCTAAAATTAAACTGAAAATAAAATGATCAAAAAGAAAATTATCTAAGAAATAGATAAAATAAAAGAAAAAAAATACAAATCTAAAAAAAATAAACCAAAATTAAAATAAACAAAAGAAAAAAAAAATATGCTGATTTTTTTATTTATATTTTTTTCATTTTTTATTAATAAAAGAAAAACACAAATCTAAAAATTAATATGAAAAGAAAAATGCACTGCAAAAAATAAATAAAATAAAATAAATGATTTTTTTTTGTTTCTTTATTTTTGTTTTTATTGTTTTTTATCTGAAATAAAAGAGAAAAAACGAATCTAAAAGAATTAAACCGAAAATAAAATAAAACAAAAGAAAATTACACTGCAAGAAATAAAATAAAATGAAATAAACAAAAAAAAATTGTTTTTTTTAATCTGAAATAAAAGAAAAACACAAACCTAATAAAGCAAAAAAATCGAACAAGAAATTAAAAAAAAAAAAAGAAAGAAGAATAGATCTAGAAACAAAATGGAAGCAAAATAATACTAGAAAAAAAATAAATTGGATCTAAAAAAATTAATTAAAAATTCTAAAATCAATATTCAACTAAAAAAAAGAGTTCGAAAATAAAAATAAAAAAATCAAAAGTAAAATGGAACGACTACACCTGAAACGCAATCCAATTTCTCTTATCTTATGTTCCGTCCCATAGTCCCGCAACGCTCCGGTACCCCACCTTTCGCTATTCCATCCTGCCGAATCATAGAGAAACAAGAATTAAACTGAGATAATGGATCAAGTAATAAAATGAAAAAGAAAAAATAGTGAAATAGTTCCGGAAAAAGTAAATAAATTTTTTTCTCCGTGCTTCCCCAGCAACGGTGCTAAAAACTTAGTGAACAGGTTGTATCCACAGGGAAGCAAGTGAAAAATTAATATATACTTAGATCCGGACAAGAGAATACAATCAAGAATTGCAAAAAATAAGAAAATAGAATATATTATTGCTGAAATTAAATGTTTCGAATTTAACCAAGACAATAAATAAAAATCAGAATTTAATAAAGTATGGGAATCAACAAAGGAAATAAAAAAAATAAATAAATAAACGATCCAGAATCCAGATCCAGTGGTGGTAGCTGTAGATCGGCCAAACAGCTTGTAGAAACCCCTCCTGACAAGAACCGAGCGTCTGTCCTTTCTACAACCCTCGAACCCCTCGAGACACCTTAGCCTTGAACCGAACGAATTCAGATCTGCAAAATAGAGAAACGAACAAGAATTAAATCAAAAAGATTGTAGAAATAGAAATAAAATAAAAAATAAAAAATAAAAAAAAGAAAAGAATGGTTGATCAGATCTAGTGGCGGTAGTTACAGAATAGTTGAACAGCTTGCAGGAACCCCTCCTAACAAGATCTAAGCGTCCTCCCCTTCTACAATCCTTGAACTCCTCAAAAAACCTTAGCCTTGTTAACTGGGTGAATTAACCAACCCCTTCTACAGGGCCCCTGGGACCCTTTTTATAGGGAATGGTGGACATAACTGGAAATAGGGAGAAAGATGGGGGGCGACAGCTGGGATTTAGCAAAGTTCGGGACGCCCTAGGGTTTCTAATGGATGGCTAAGATGATTATGGGGTGATTCTATGGCTGAAAATGGAAGGAGATGGCACCCAATATTACGTATGGCTGAGATTTGGGCACCCAAGAATGGAGGGTGTAGATTAGAACATCTAGGATTGAAGGGTTAAGATTAAAAGAAAAGGCGGTGCCCTAGATTGAATGATTGGGATATAAGATGGAAGGAGTGGCTGAGATTTGGAGGTGAGGGGCTGAATGGTGAGGATAAGTAGAATAGGTGGCACCCTAGGGTTTAAAAGCTATAAAGGATAGCCCTAAAATGAGTGGTTGAGATTAAAAGAGGTGGAGGATGGAGATTAAACACCTAGGGGCGGCTAGGGTTTGCTAATAGTGAAAAGATTAGGTTAAAAATGCTCCCTAGGGTTTGCTAAGGAGAGGGGAGCATGGTAATACAGTAGGATGGGCGCCAACTGGCTTTAGCAGATAGGAGGCGCCCTTCTATTCTCAGTTCTTCACACCAGTTTCCCCAAAACTGCACTTCAACATAAAAAACTTCATAGTTTTCTACATAATTTGCACAGATTCCCTCAAAGGTCACATAATTGATTTTAACTGGGAAAATGATACACTTTGACTATTATAAGGCCAAAAATACCCCTGAATTGATGCCCTTAAGGCATCAAAGTGCATAGTTATCAGAAACGTCGCATCCTTTGCAATCACAAATGCAAGTTCAGATCAAGTAGGTACGTCATTGTAAACACATTAAATGAGTACTTGCAATATTTTTAGACACCTATCCTATGAAATACCCCTAACCTACTACCCTTGAAAAATATTAAAGACAAGTTTTAACAATTGTCAGAATATATTTATAAAGTGCTTACTAGATCCGGTCCCTACAAATGCATGTGACCTGTAGCTCTGATCGTTGGTAAAAAAGTCTTGCTGGGAGGGGCTCCCGATGGTGGGTCACTCATTGTAGAGAATTCAGTTACGATACCGTCATACAAATAAATCAAAATTTATAAAAATATAAATTAATTAAATAAATATATATTTATCATACAACATATTCTTATAGTTTATTTGTTTATTTATTATGTGTTTGGTAATTGAATGGTCCCATACGAGAAACAAAGTAAACATAATAAAAAATATGAATCATTGGTACATTAACATGTAGCCATGGAGTCGTTTTTACCCGGATTCAAGTTGAGAAAGAGTTATGAATGGAAAATCTATCCACCATCCAACTTAACAAATTTAAGAGGTGTTCTATGTGAAATTTTGAATAGCTTTCTTTTCTTGTTGTGAATTGAAAAAATAAATCAAAACGTCGGGTTTGGGAACAAATTGATTTCTTAAACAAAGACGTAAGGCTCTGTTTGGCAAGAGTGCAGATGACGGCTTAGTGTATATATGCACTTTCTTTTAATTTTGTTGGTGTTTGATAAGAATGCATTTATATACTGAAAATGACAGTATCACAAATTTCAAGACATGTTTGCATCCAAACATGAGAGCAAAGTTTGCATCCCAACAATGGATGCAAACTTTGCACTCAAAGTTGATCAATTTTAAAAAGGTATATTTTAATCCCAGAATTCATATTTGGACCCATTTCAACTAAAAATCATTTTGCAAGAAAGTAAATTTATCAATGCAATTTTTGTTTCTAAAACTGAAACTAAGGTTGTGTTTGGTTGCAATGCAAATAAAGTTGCACTGATGCAAAACCATCGCAGTGCAAATGATTTGAGTGTAAATTCTGACCTATTTTTGTTTCAAATTTTAGCTTATTTTGTTTGATTGCAGTACAAATGAAGTAAATTACGATAAAAAGCAGAATAAAGTAAAACCCAAAACAAAGTTAAACAAGAATTTGCATTTTTTTACATTTACACTGCAACCAAACACAACTTATAAAAAACATGTTATTGAATTTTTGGGCTTTGAGCCCAGTGACAACCTGTAAAATAAATGGGCCCAAAAGAAGCATCTCGGCCCAAGGACAAAAATGCAGCCGAAAAATGGTAGGCCATGCAGGCTCGGGGACTTTTGAGCTTGCCTATCCATTCTGCAACCCTACCGTTCCCTCTACTGAATATTATCTTAATATGTATTTGGTAGAGTTTCCGTTTATTAACTAAACATTTGTAATTGATTTGTCTTCAAAACTGAGAAAAGTAATAATGTCAACCATTTAAGACAAGTATGTGTCACATCAGCGCAAAACAGTGAATAAATGTCTAAACGTTGGAGGAAGTGTTAAAATAAAGCTTTCCCAAACGGTGCACATAAATCAAGGCCAGCTTTTGTAAATATCTAGACATATGGATCATGATGATAGGCTAAATGCTGATTTGGCGATAACGTGGTGACATTTTGATAAACGAGTATCACGAAATGCCCATAGAACAAAACACACACTTAGTTAGCCATTGAGCAACATGACTTTTGATACGGCACATGACAAGTTAGCATCCTAGACTATTTACATGTCTTATGAAGCCAATATGGAACTAAATACAAGCTTTTACCATAACAAAGGCCAGATAAAAATAAAGTAAATGAATCTTATAGGCAGTTGCTGTTAAATATAAGATTGTTAGACTCAGTTTGGAAGATATATGTAGGGAGTAAAACCTTGTATTTTTAATGTATGCATTTACACTGTACATAGGAAATTTGTGATAGCATGGATTAATCACAATAAGCTTGATTCAAAATTAAGGCTGTGTTTGGTTGCAGTGCAAATTTATTTGTTGTAACACATGGGGTGCAAATGTTAAAAATGTAAATTCTTATTTAATTTTGTTTTGGATTTTATTTTATTCTGCTTTATGTTTTAATTTACTTCATTTGTACTGTAATTAAACAAAATATGATAAAATTTAAAACCAAAATAGATCAGAATTTACACTCAAATCATTTGCACTGCCATGGTTTTGCATCAGTGCAAATTTATTTGCATTGCAACCAATCACAGCCTAACTTGGGCTGGGTTAGTTCAGTTTGAAGCCTTGGATAACCCTATCGTAAGAAGGCACAGTGGTTGGACCTCCAAAGGGTTAAGGGAACGACAGTGGTTTGATGGGAGGAGAAAGATGAAGTCAGTGGAGGAGCAAGAATTCCAGCCCCAAGAGAGAGGAAGTAGGTGGGAGAAGAGGGGGAGACTTGTGAAGAGTCCAGTTTTGCTCCTCACATAATGCTCCTCACAGCACATCTCAATTACACATCAGGAACACCATATTAATTTGTATGTTATTATTCATGGGGAGATGTTTTCAATATACGTGTATGATGTGTTGTGAGGTCGGTGTGAGATATACTCTATGAAGCAAATCCTGATGCATTTGTGAATCCTAAAACTCTTGATGCACAACCTGTGAATAGTGCAAAGCGAGAATCGTGACGTACAAACTGTGAAACAAGGTTTGAGAGGTAACTTTGTGAAACCGATCGCTATTTGCGATTCTGCTCTGTGAATCTGTTTTGCGATGTTGATTTGCAAATCCGCGAATTTAGCTTGTGGATCTGTAAATCTACAATTTTGATTTGTGGAGGATGTTTTACGAAGCAAGCTTTGCAAAAGCAACACATTGTAAAAAGTTACCTTCATTTTGATTGTCATTTGTCACTTTTATATAGGAATTAGACCCCATTTTCAAAACCAAATAGTTTTTATTATAATACATCTGAATTATAATTGTTCATAATAAATAAGCTTTATGACTACCAAAACAATCCAAGCTTTATAAACCAGAAAATTATCTCTTGTAAAGATTGTTTATTTGGGTTTGGAGGTTATATATAGTCCTTTATTTTTGCTGAAATTACTACAAAAAATTTGAAAACTTTTTTTTTAATAATCAAGAGATCTGACATTTTAAAATTAGCCCTTAGACCATGAACATGGTTTATCCTGTCTTAAACCAATATCTTACACAGTTTATAAGGCAATTCAAGATAAGTCAAAGGACAGAATGGACATAGACGAACTAGCAAGTAATTGGCCACCTCTTGCTGGCATGGCAAGAAGATTCTAGAAATTAAGAAACCAAACAGATATTATATATATATGGGAAATTTATGATATACTCCCCTCACAAATTCTTTTGTTGGTTTTCTAAATATATTGTCTTAAATTCTCACCTATGCTATATCATCACTTCCCCCATCTGCCATTGTTCCCAAATGTACAAATTTATAAAAATTTATGGGGTGGACTGAACAATAAAAATTTATAGACGGAACCCATGTCACAATGGGGTAGCCTAATTAACCCAAATCCAACACATGATTATAATTGTACGTATAAATTTGTATGCATGTATGAATCAACAATTTTCATGTTATTAGTATGAGAGCACATACTGAGTGTGCAATTATAACATAAAGATATAAATGGAAGTTATACAACTAAATTTAACTTTTATGATCTGCCGAAAAATAAGGGTTATATCCGCTTTATAATAACTAGTAATTAAGCATGTGCATTGCACGTTAGAAATTTTTCTTCATATTAATTAATTGAACTTTAAATATATCATATTTAAGATAAAAATTAAAAAGTAACAAAAGTAACAATATGATTAAAAATAAACTTAAATGCTTGTAGTAAATGTGCACGTGGAAATTTTAGGCTACAATAACAATTACTACTACTACTAATTTGAATTCCATTTCTGCCATAAATAAAAATAATTTTTGTTTTAAAAGTTATTTTTATTTAATATGAAGAATATATAACATTATGTTCCCAAATGTTTTTTCCCAAAATTCTACATTTTTTTTCATTTTTGTGTTCTATCTTTCTTTTAGATATTTATTATTCAATTATGACATCATGAGTTTCTCTTAGAAGTTGGATCATTGACTCGCCACCATCTAAATAAGAAAATAATTTTGTTTTTGGATCAGTTTTAAATTATATATTTTATCTACGTAATATAAATAATTTTTACTTATTTAACTATCATATCATCGATTAGTCCATTTGACCCAAACCACCAACCCACCACTCAAAAAGAAAAATAATTTGATTTCTAAGTTGACATTAAATTTTGTATTACATTTTCATCATTAATAAAATTATTTCTTATGTATAATACTTATTTTTATTCAATATAATGAATGTATAATATTAGAGATGTACCCAATATTTAAAAAAAAATACATAGCATAAGATATGTGCCCAAATTTTTCTCTACTATTTTTACTTTTCTGATTCATTGTATTTTCAATTTTTTTAAATTTTATTATTTGACTATGACACCATTTCGTTTCTAGGTTAGATCTTAAATTTGGTATTCTATTTTCATCATTAATAAAAATACTCTTACATTTCATACTTATTTTTGTTTAGTATAATGTATATACAATATAAGAGATAAGGCCAAATCTTTTTATTTTACTGTATTATATATTTTTATTAATATCAATTTCTTATTATTTAATTATGTCATTACTTATCAACCCATTTGACCCCAAATGTTTGAATTGCTTACCCACCATCGGGAGGGAATAAAATGGTTTTGTTTTCAAATTATTTTTCAAAATATTTATTTTTATAATGTTAAAATTAATGTTATGGATTTAATTAGTAGAATTTAAAGATAAGAAAAATATATCTTAACTATAGAATTTAATGAGAGAATATACTTTAGATATAAAATCTAATGAGAGAGTATAGTAAAATAGTTTTATTTCCAATTGGTTTAAATTTTACATTTTATTTTCATCATTAATAAAAATATGTCTTATTTATTATACTTATTATTGTTTAATATGTCAAATATATGATGTTAAAATTGTTCTATTTTTTGCATTTTATCAATTTTTGAATTTTATTATTTAATTGTGGCAACACATGGATTGGTCCATTTAACCCAAAATGGTTTAATTTCTTACCACCACCTAGATGAAAAAACTATATTTTTCCAAGTAGATTTTAAAAGTATAAGTTTTTATGTTATTAGAATTATTAATTTATTATGAATGGATTTAATTAATAGAAATTAATTATTAGAAGAAACAAAAATGCCTTAAATATATAATTCATAAAGGGGAGTGCAAGTTAATACCTTAAATGTTGAGTTTAATGAGAGGGAATTGAATGCATTGAATTTATTAATAACTGATTACCCTATTTGCCCCCATTTTTATCAATAAATTTAAATATGGAGGGTTAAATTTTGTCATCAAAAAATTCCAGAAATATTCTTAAGGCTATTCATGCTTTTAAAAGTAGTATAGATATAGATAGGCATGCAAAAAGTTTTTGCATGTAACATTAACATAGTAATCTGAAAGCAATCCCTTTTAAGAATGTTTTAATTAACAAAATGAAGTGAAGAAATTAGGTCTACCCAAAACCAACCAGAATCCAACCCAATCCAACAGCCTTACAATATTCTTTTCTTTAGAGAAATGTCTTACAGTCTTCTACAATTCTAAATCAACTCCATATATAACCATATTGTCAAAGACTACATAGAATGGTGTTGTGTGGGGTCCTAATTTATCACTTGAACCACTTAACGGTTTAAGACTTCCTTGAAGGGCTATCATTTTTAGCTAAAACATTTTGCAAAATTATTTCATTTTTTAATATTAGTCAACATTTTGGCAAAAGCTTTTTTTAACATCAAACTTTACTCCAAGTGGAGGCGTCACCACTTTACAATTTTTCTTTTTTTAAGAGAACTTATTACAATTTTATTAACCATTACCAGAAGGGAAAAAATAATTACGAGGGAACATATATATTGAAAAGGGTTGCTGTCTTGTTGAAAAGAGGTTGTCAATGGTCTATTATCACATAGCATAAGGAAGAGGGCAACTTATGAAAAGTGAGACCAACGACAGCAGGGTTGAAAATAGTTGCTTTCTAAATCTAAATTAAATAAAGCAATGACAATAACATAGAGTGAATGAGAAACTTATCTATTAGGAGAAAAACCCATGATATAGATTGTTATGGTCTATTAGTATATAGCATAAGAGGGAAACCTATGAAAAGTGGGACCAACAACATCAGGGTTGATAATAGTTGCTTTCTAAATCTAAAAAGAAATAAAGCAATGACAAAGACAGAATTGTCTACTTGGAAAAAAACCCAAGATACCAAGGTCAATAGGGGTTGTTTTATGAATTTAAATGAGAGATCCATAGAAAAGAAAGGTTAAATTATAGATTAGTATCTTGTACTTTGGGGATAGTGGCAATTACCCCTTGAACTTTCATTTGGTCACAAATACCCTTGAACTTATAGGTTCTGACAAAAACCCCCTTCATTAACATACATTCTGTCAGTTGACTTTGAAAAATATTCTCACATGACTGTTTAAACTTTATAAATATCCAAACTACATTTTTCTAAATGATTTTCTAAAACAAGTGCTGGAGTTTTGTTTAGGGTTTTCCCCAATTTTCATTTGTTATTGGTTTTGCTGATATTAATTGCATGTTGTGTTTGTTGGAATTCTAGGTTTTCATTAGGGCTGTACATGGGTCAATTCAATTCAGTTGCATTCTATAGGAATAAGGAATTAGGAAAGACCCATCCCACACTAAATCACTTATAAATATAGGGTTTCATTGAAGGAGGATTACACAAAGTACCGCTCCACTATTAAATTGGAAAATCATTGAAGGAGGATGGCACAAAGTATCACTCCACTTTTAAAAACTAGTAAAAGTGTACGCGCAATATCAAATGATTATGATGATAATAGTCAACAATCAAATGACCTTACTGGTTGAACCATTAACCTATTTAACCAAGAAAATGGATAATTAAGACATTAATTCATTTTTTCTTTGTATTTTAGCCATTTCTATCTTTACTAACAATAATCCTTATTTTTCAAACATATTTTTGTTTAAAATGAAGAATATATAATATTAATGCATGTTCAAAATTCTCTATAAAATTTATAAAAAATTTTATATTATTTTTGTTATTTAATTTATGAGATAATAAAAATTACTTATTTGCCAAGAGGAAATGGAATTCCAATATATTGCATTTTATGAGATAATAATTTATGAGATAATATGTTATTTATTATTTATTTATAAACATGCTATTTATATTGCATTTTTGTAAAATTCTTATATGTTGAAAATAGTTGAAAAAATCATTATATTTTTTTGTTTTTCTTTGTTTCAATTATTATATTTTCTTTTCCTTTTAATAATTTATTATTTTTTAAATTAAATTGGGTTGTATCAAAATCAAATATCCAACATATTGATTGGATTCAGATTTGAATCAATATTTATGAGATCCAATCAAATCTTCAGATTAAATCGAATTCAAATATACCTTGATTCAAATCCGATCTGATCTATTTGCATCCCTACCAAACCACTTACCTACAATGACCTAGCTAATTAAATCATTGAACCATTTGACATGGTTAGTGGGATCATGTGTTAGACATTAATGCTCTTTATTTTTTATCCTAATTTTTATCCCATTTCTACTATTAATGAAAATAATTCTCATTAATCACACTTTTTTTATATGATAAATATATAATATTATAGAGTACCCAAATTATCTACAAATTTCTACATTTTCTATAATTTTATATATTTTATTATTTATTATTAACATCATGTGTTGATCCATTTGACATAGATAGTTGAACCACTAACCCACCACTTAGATGGAAAAATCATTTTTTCTTTTTTGATTGATTTTAAATCATGTATTACATTTTCATCATCAATAAAAGTAGTTCTTATTTCTGCATTTATTTTTTATACATGGCAGTACCAAATGATGATGATGATGATAATAGTCAGTAACCAAAGGACCTTACTAGTTGAACCATTAACCTATTTAACTAGGAAAATGGACTATGATTTTTATTTTTTTCTTTGTATTTTAGCCATTTCTATCTTTGCTAATGATAATTCTCATTTTTTTTTCAAACATATTTTTGTTTAATATGAAGAATATATAATATCAATGTATGTTCAAATTTTTTTATAAAATTTATAAAAAATTTCTATATTTTTATTTTTTATTATTTAATTTATGAGATAATAAAAATTTACTTATTTACCAATAGGAAATGTAATTCCAATATATTGTTTGAACATTGGTTTTTAATATTATGGTCAAATCAATTATTTATATATATAGTATATATATTATTTATATAAAATATATATGTTATTTATTATTTATTTATAAATATGTTATTTATATTGCATTTTTGTAAACTTTTTTATATGATGGAAATAGTTGAAAAAAATACTTATAATTTTTGTTTTTTATTCCAACTATTATATTTTTCTTTTTCTTTTAATAATATATTACTTTTTAAAAAATTAAATCGGGTCGTATCATATTCGAATATTTGACTTCTTGGTCGAATTCGGATTCGAATCAATATTTATGAGATCTAGTCAAATCTTTGGATCAGATCTTATTTGAATATACCCTAATTCAAATCTGATCTGATCTGTTTGCATTCCTACCAAACCACTTGCCTACAATTACCTAGTTAATTAAATTATTGAACCATTTGACATGGTTAGTCGGATCATATGTTAGACATTAATGCTCTTTATTTTTTACCCTAATTTTTATCCCATTTCTATCATTAATAAAAATAACTCTCATTAATCACACTTTTTTATATGATGAATTAATATTATAGAATGTACCCAAAATTGTTGACAAATTTCTATATTTTCTAGAATTTTATGTATTTTATTATTTAATAATAGCATCCATTTGACATGGATATTTTAATCACTGACGCATCACTTGGATGGAAATACCATTTTGCTTTTACGAATGATTTTAAATCATGTATTCCATTTTCATCATCGATAAAAGTAATTCTTATTTTCACATTTATTGTTGCTTAATATGGTGAATACATAACAATAGAATTGTATCAAAATGCTTTATACAAAGCTTATATATATATATATATATATGTGTGTGTGTGTGTGTGTGTGTGTGTGTATGTATTCGTTACTTAGTTATGACATCATAGATTGACCCATTTGATCTAGAACATTAAATTATTGACCTACCTACCATCTAGATATGGAAATGGTTTTATTTTCAAATTGGTTTTAAATTTTGCATTTCATTTATATCATTGATAAAATAATTATTATTTATCATACTTATTTTTGTTTATATTATTAGTATATAATATTATAGATGTGCACAAAATTGTTTCATATTTTTTGTACTATTCTATTTTTAATTATACATCATGGGTTAACCTATTTGACCTAAAAGGTTGAACCACTAACACACCCCCTAGATAGGAAGATGGTTTAATTTCTCATCGGTTTTAAGTTGTATATTTGATGTCCATCATTAATAAAATTATGCCTATTTTATCATAGTTATATTTTAATATGACAAATATATAATAATAGTAATGTGTCCATTTTTTTCAAAATTTCTTTTTTTTCTATATTTTTTGTATTTCTTATATTTCTAAATTTGTATTATTTATTTATGACATCATGAAATTATCCATTTGACCCAAATGGTTGAACTACTCACCTACCACCTAGATGAAAAATATGATTTCATTTCTATTTTTATTTTTAAAATATAAAATTTCATTCTATTAATAATTATTGTGTATAGATTAGTGAAATTTAATGATGATAAACAAAAGTATAAATATTGGATTCAATGAGAGAGAATGTAATTTATTTAATGGCGTAAATGTGAGAGGTAATTGAATGTACTTAATGGTATTCTTCTAATTACATTTTCTGCCATTTCAATGAAAATGAACTAAATTCAAGAGGAGGGTATTTTAGCAAAAAAAAATTCCATAAGCCAATACCTCATCATTCACACTTTTATAAGTAGTATAGATTGTTTAAGTTAGAAACTTTTAAATTAAAAAATTATTGAAATTTTTAATAGTGATAATTTATATTTGGTAATTATTAATAATTTCTATAATTGATGTAATTTATATTGGTTTTTGGTATTTGTTAGGATTTTTTAATTTAGTGATTTCCATATGTAAATACATGTAGATCAGCATCGCAGGGATTGTGATGATATATAGGCAATCACTAGAGTACCTGCGATAAGTGTTATGCTTGTAAATGAATTTGATAGGCAAACACAATCACAGACCTTTGTGACGCCTGAGAATCACTCCAAGGCAATGAATACAACCAGTCACGCTTGTGATGCCCTTCACAAATCACCCACAATCATTTGAAGCTTCAACGAGCAGGGATCGCCTCACGCTCAACTGCAATAAGTGGTGACAATTCACTTGTCACGATAAACCATTTCACCAAGACATGTCAGCATCCCAAAGCCTTATTCTCAATACGTGACTGCGAGTAGGCGTAAAAGGGGATGTAGTCGGGTACATACCATGCGTGGATTCTAAGGGAAAAGGAATCCCAACCCAAGAAGATCCTCACTAGACACATGGTGAAACCCTGATAAAGCTTACCTATTATACACCCAAAATAGCCTTAGTGATCTCTCTATAAAAGAGAGAGACTCAAAGGCCTCCACATGAGATTAGTCTTGAGAGTCTTTGCTTTCTAGCCTTCTGGTTCCTTTTCTTTGTCATACCCTATCTCCCTCTTCTCTAAAGACTATCCTTGCTCCTATGGACCTCTAGTCATCCTCTATCCTTCAAAGAGACCACCCCTTGTCTCCTTACCACCCTACTTACACCAAAAACTAATTTTCATGTTTTTTGTAATTTAATTATTTTCATGTTTTTGGTAATTTAATTTAGTGAAAGTTCATTTAAAAAATCTAAATTACTGAAATTTTTATATTACACCATAAACTAATTTCCATGCTTTTGGTAATTCAATTTAGTGAAAGTTCATTTAAAAAATCTAAATTACAGAAATTTTTATATTTTCATTAATTAATTATTAAAAAATTCAAAATATTTAAAATTAATTTATTCATATCTATTCAGAAATTTATTTAAATATATATATATATATATCAATATTTGTACTAAGGATTTTTAAGATATTCAAAATTTTCTTTCTATTTTTTATTTTCTGTTATGCAAATAACAGTAAATTATAAATAGGTATTTTTATTAATTTAGTTTTAACATCCTATGCCAAAGTGCCAATTGATTGGTTAATATGGTCTCCTTGGTTAGTACGGTCTCCTGTTGGTTGTTGTAGAGACTTTATGGATTTATGGATTTGGGGATGATCCCCCTGTTGTTTAGCCCCTGGAGAAACAACTTTTAAGCCTTCCCTATATTTTAACTTATGCCAAAGAAGAAAGATTCCTCGTATCTTTCAAATTATCTAATTCTCTTGTGCATCGCATGAGGCCCTATAAGAAATAGCAAAAAAACCAAATGTGAAAAAAAAGGAAGACACAAATTTATGTGATTCGGCATAAGGAATATATATCCAAGGAGGTTCCCTTCAAAATTACAATCATGACAGCCCTGGCAGAAAGCTGATATTGAAACCATTGAGCTAGGATACAATTGTTGCTGCCTTCATCCATGTTGAATTTACCAAAATATCCATGCATAGAAATTGTTCAAACATAATTTCTGATTTTTACTATAGAGCTATAAACATTCAAAATATAAATAATCCACACTCTATGCACTAACACTCCTTCATGAATTGACATCAATTTCGAGTTGGCACTTACCCTTAGAGTACTTTAGGCCTACAAATTCTGACCTTGGGCTGAACCATCATTCTCCCTAATTTCTACTGATGTTGACATTATATTCATTCATTCTTCATCACAAACATATACGTGCGAATAGACAATATAATAATAAACCATTAGGATGGTATCATAATTACTGACACTATATAATATTAGTCATACAGATGATGAGAGATAATGTGGCAATTCATTTACTCACAATGAGTAACAAGTCATAACACTGATTTAATTTCATACATGTCACCCAACAATATTTAGAAAATAACTAAGCACGCCCAAACGCTACTTTGAATATCACAGGACCAAAAACTCCCCAAAAACCTAGGACGAATCCCAATGCAATTGCAAAAGGATACATTTCAATCATCCCAAAGCAAATACTGTCCCCATTTCCTTCGCTTCTAGGCTTTGGAGCTTGCGTCTCATGGTTGCCTGGATTGCTGCAGGTTTTTTTCAGTGGTAAACCACAAAGTCGTGGGTTTTCAAAAAAACTAGATGCATTAAAGCCTTCAATCTGGGTGCCTGAAGGAATTCTTCCTGACAAATCATTATATGACAAGTTCAAGTAACCCAAGAAGGTTAAATTTGACATGCTCTGAGGAATGACACCTGAAAGATGGTTTCTTGAGAAATCAAGAGATTCTAGTGATTTCATGTTACCAATCTTCTTGGGGATCTTCCCCACCAAGAAATTTAGAGAAAGATTCAGGTTTTGCAGACTAGAAAGATCCGTAAGTTGATCTGGGATTTCTCCTGACAACTTATTGTTTGAAAGGTCCATGCTTGTCACAAGGTTTAGAATCATACCATAATCAAATACCTTTCCTTTTTCCACTAATGGAGTTGTCTCCACATATTCTACATTGTCATTCTCGAAATCAACATGCTGAAACAGGTACTCTTGATTTGAGGCCATGTATTTGAAGTTTCCAAAGCAGTGTGGTATGGATCCTGACAAATTGTTTTCTGAAAGGTCTATAATTTGAAGACTATTGAGATAACACAGTTCTGGAGGAATTCTACCACTGAAGTTGTTAGAACGTAAACTGAGGAACAAGATAAATGATAAATTTTGTCCTATCCACAATGGTATCCTTCCAGAAAATCTGTTCTCACCAATATCAAGGGTGATTAGAGATGTGCAATTCTTCAATGATGAAGGCAATTCTCCCATCAGATTGTTGTTAAGCAAGTGTAGTGACTGGAGTAATGTTAGAGAACCAATGGAGATTGGAAGCTTCCCACTCAGATTATTATTCCCCAAGTTTATCACCTCCAAGAAAGGGCAATTCATCCAACAGTCAGGAATTTCTCCTGAAAGAAGATTGTCTGAAAGATCAAGAATAATCAGGTTACTTGTTTCCATCATCTTATCACAAAGGAAATGGGAAATAGATCCAGAGAATAAGTTCTTGGAGAGGAGCACTTGAGTGATGTTGGGAGAGAAACGGGGTAGTGAACCACGAAGGTAATTGTGATCCAAAAAGACTTTTGCATCAACAGAATTAGTGTTCAATAATCCAGGAAATTCACCATAGATTTGGTTATAAGAGAGATCTATATAGTGAAATCGCGAGGACAAATTCCAAAACCAATTAGGAATGGTATCTGAAATTCCTACTTCGGAGAAGTTTAAACTAATGAAATCCTTTTGTGTCTGAAGCCATGCAGGGAACTGAGGGCCCAATTCCCAAAATCCCATATCCAAGTTCTCGAGTTGGAATGGAGGAATCCAACCAGTGCTCACATTCAAAACCACTGAGTTTGAAGATGCTTCTAGTGTTTTCAATCTAGTGAGTTGGGCAAAGTGAACTTCTGACAGAACACCACTGAAGGAGTTTTCAGAGATGATGAAATGCTCTAGCTTTGAAAGATGCCCAATGCTTTTGGGAACAGTCTCATTGGATTGATTCATGTAATTAGACAGTTTCCAGCACATTGATGAACCTCCTAAATATTGAGATATATCTCCTTTAAGTCTATTATTTGACAAGTCTAATCTCTGTAGGTTGCAGAGATTTCTCAACGTTTCAGGGATATCCCCCTCAAGGTTATTGAATTGCAAATGCAATTCCTTGAGTGAAGTAAGGTTACCAATTGCACTCGAAATTGTACCTCTAAAATGGTTTGAGCTAAGATCGAGGTACACAAGATTGCCAGAATAATACACCCAATCTGGTATACTAGAACTAAAGCTATTGACTGAAAGATCGAGGGCGGTAAGAGAAGTAATATTAACGTGGGGGAGAGGTGGAATGGTGGCAAGTTGGCAGAAGCACAAGCGTAGCTCAAATAAACGAGGAAGTGTATTTGTTACCTGCAACCAGTAATCAGAGGCCTTACTCAGGTTTACTGAACTCATGTCTAGGTAATGAAGAGAGGAAAGATGAGAAAGCCACTGAAGATCTTCAACATGTAACAAGTATCCATTTCCCATATCAAGATACTGCAAATTAGACAAATTTCCAAGCTGATGAGGAACCTTGCCAACAAAACCAGAATCAAAGAGATTCAGGTATTCCAGACTTTGGAATGAGCCAAGGAACTCTGGGATCCGGCTTCCTCCAAAATCATTACTACTAAGATCCAAATGCTTGAGATGTTTCAACTCTAGCAAGTGAGAATTTATCTCACCACCTATCTTACACCTCTCATAGGTTTCATAGTATTTTTCATCGTACCCATCTGCATATGGGTTCTGAAGTTCCAGCCGAACAACATGTCCAGTTCTGTTGTCACAGCCTACTCCTTCCCAGCTGCAACAATCTTCGCTTCCATTCCAGTCCCAAGATGAGAGCCTATTTGAAGAATCTTTCAGACCTTTTTTGAAGTTCAAAAGAGCTTCTCTCTCTGATGGGCTGCAGAAGACGTCAACATTAATGCTGCAACTCTGTTGGATGATTGCAATGCACAGAATCCCAATCAAAAGAATTACCACTGTGCTTGTGGATTCAGCCATGTTCATGACCTCGTATAAGATGGGAGTTGATCGATAATAGAATATGGGATATGGGGGTTATTTGTTTAAGAGCCAAGACAAAGACATTTAATTTGGATTTTGGCCAAACAAATTTCAATGACACATTGAGAAAAGATATTTAAGAATCACGATTATTAACTATGAGAGTAGTTGAATTCATTTATTTGTAGGAAAAGTGTATATGAATGTTGAGAGAGAGAGATTACTTGTTTTCTAAACTCCCAGAAGCCCCATGACTTTTTAAACTCACAATTAATGTTGAAAGCCATGGTTAGTTTTAGATAATTTTCTTTTATTTAAGAGCCAAGACAAAGACATTTAATTTGGGTTTTGACCCAACAAATTTCAAGGACAGATATTTAAAATCATGATAATTGAAAGGCGAGTGGTTGAATTCATTTATGGGTAAAAGCCTTAAGCCATCTTTGGGAGTGCTTATGGTAAAAATAAGTGCTTATTTACATTTGGCATCTAACTTTTTTAAAATAAGCACTTATTTTATATTGGGTGTTTGGTAGTCTTTTACTCCAATAAGCATTAAAATATTTTGTCCTTCATTTTCTTTCGAATTTTATGAAGGCACTTTTATAAAGTACTTTTATGAAAGCACTTTTACGAAAATACTTGTATAAAAGCACTTTTACGAAAATACTTGTATAAAAGCACTTTGCGAAAGTACTTTTATGAAAATACTTTTGTAAAAGTACTTTTATGAAAACACTTTTATGAAAGTACCTTTATAAAATTCAACTAGGAATAGTTTTATAAGTGGTATTTCAAAATTCAACTAGGGATAGTTTTGAAAGAAAAAAATTGAATTAGTGCTTATTGAATAAGCACTTGGAAAAAGTTGGAAATTTGGGCACAAAAATTAAGCCCTTGTTTTTAAAATAAACACTTATTTCCCAAACACCAATAAATACACCTGGACCCAAATAAGCACTTATTTTTAATCACTCCCAAACATGACCTTAAACCTCCCATTATATTTATACTAAATACTAAGACCTCCCATGTCGTTTTAAAATGGCCTAATAACTCCCCTGTTAGATGACGTTATTGGACAAAATACTCCCCTGTCCCAAGAATCCCTTAAGATATGTTTGTTTAATTTGTAACCTCACATGCCACTAAATATTTTCCTAAACTCAATGCTGCCCCTTTTTCTTTAGGAAACCAGAAGAAGAAGTGTTAACTGAGAATAACCACTGTAGGGTTGATGTGAAAAAACGAATTAAAAACTTGAAATGCCATAGGGATTTGTTGTGTCCCTAAACGAATTAAAAAAAATATATAAAGACTAAGAAAATCAGTTGAATGATCGTGAGAAGGGATCATGGTCAGGAAGAAAGGATATAAAAATGGAAAATTGAGAGAAGTATACTGACAAAAATGATAAGAGTGATCAAACCAGAAAAATGTGATAATGTTGACTTAGGTAGGCACCCTGGATTTGAACATGCAGTCCAATCGAGATATAACCAGTTAGCAAAGAATCAAGAAACAAGATAAATTAAGGAGAGGAAGCATCAGACATCAGACAAGTTTGAAAGTGAATTCGAACATTAAAGGAAGTATAATAAGGATCACAGGAAGCGGCCTGGCTTACATGAAAAGAATCAGAATTACAACTTAAGAATCATTCTTCAATATACAGATTGAGGATTACCTCAACTATAATCATGTAAATGATAATGATACCGGTCTAGAAGAGTGAAGGTGACAACAATATGTAATGAGAGATTGAACTGGATCGGTGATGAATCCACCGTCCTTAGTATATTTATATTAACAGAGTTGTGTATGTACAAGGAGTTAAGAAGAGTTACATGAGAGATAAGAAGATAAGATCTCCTATCATGGGAACTTCAGGGATAAGAAGATAAGAAGAATTGCATGAGAGAGTAGATTCCTGGTGGAAAACTAATGTAACTAAGAGTGTTATCTACTGAACATGTGGAAGCTACTCTAATAATATACCCCCTCAAGATGCATGCCGATCAAGCACATGGAGCTTGTTAAGTAGAGCTGTAAATTGTGCGCCACAAAGGGGCCTTGGTGAGAACGTCAGCAATCTGATCTCTGGAGGAGATGAACTGAACCCGAAGACGTAAGCACCAAATCACAAAGAAAGTGGAAGGTAACTTCGACATGGCGAGTACATACTCGAAACGTGGGATTGGCCACGAGATAAGTGGCTCTAATATTATCACACAAAATGGTGGGGGTTCTGGGAGGATGATACTGAGATCCCGGAGAAGAGATGCTAATGAAAGTACTTTGGTGGCCACCGTGGCACACGCTTGAAACTCAGACTCCATGCTGGAGCGTGCGATGGTGGCCTGTTTACAAGAGTTCCACACAACCAAGTTGTTCCCCAAGTAGATAGAAAAACCATCGATGGAGCGACAATCATCGAGACAAACAGCCCAGTCAACATCTGAATATGCTTGAAGCACAGAGACAGAGCCTCGGAATAAACACAAGCCAAGGGATATGGTATGTTTGAGATAACAGAGTATCCGTTTAACTGCAACCCAATGCACCTCGGGGGGAGACTATAAGAATTGAGAAACCTTCCTGACAGCGAAAGAGATGTTAGGTTAGGTGATAGCAACATAATGCAGGGCCCCAACAATACTTTTGTATTCAGTAGGATCGAAGAGAGGTCGACCGTCAAACTTGGACAGCTTAGTACTGGTAGCCATTGGAAAAGAAACTGGCTTAGCAGTATCAATGTGATTTTAGTGTAATAGATCACATATGTACTGTTGTTAGCTCAGGATGAGTCCATCAGAATATCAAAGAAGTTTAATACCTAAAAAATAATTAGCAGGACCAAGGTCCTTCAGAGAGAAGTGGTGTGATAGGTGCATGATGCACTCACGAATAGCCATATTAGAGGACCCAACTAAAGGGATGAGAGATCCATCATATGGATGGCCGAACCCTACAGGAAGGTAGGGCAAAATTTCAAAAATTTCTCTCTCTCCCATCTTGGAATCACATTCCCTGTTTTAGAAAAACTGCATTTTTCAATGATCAATCTTGAACCAAGAATCGAACCAGATCTGAACCAAAACAGTAGGAGAGGGATATACCTGATACGAAGAAACAGTATCCTCCAATGAAAGTGTTCACGCCCAAAGAAATCTCCAAAGACTGCTCCCACTGAAGATGACACAGTGTAGGGTGGAGCAGAATCAGCAGTGTTTTTCCTAAGAACCGAATCCTTCAGTAAGAATTCGATGGAGGCTGTGAGCATGACTTCAGATCAGCCTTTCTCCAAAGACTGATATTAAGAACTATTCTTGATCGCTCCTACTAAATTGGAGATCGAACTAGCAGTAGGCGGCAACTGGAGGAGAACGCAAGGAGATGATGGCGCAGTCACACTGTTGTTGTCTTCTCTCTGTGTGATCTGAGATCTGATCTCTGGGATGGTTGGATGAACTGAATGGTTCGCCCCCTCCTCCTTTTATAGACTTAAAGAAACCAGCTCCAAATCCCATTAGGAGTTTCCTAATTCAAATCCTTATTTGAATCTGGACTCTCTTTAAGTGATAAGGATAGATCCTTATCTTATCTGCAGATTAAATCAGCTCTCTCCTAATCTCATTAGGAGGCTTCCAGATCCAAATTCAGATCTGGACTCTCTGAGCGGATAGGGATAACTCCCTATCCTATCTGCTGATCCAATCCCAAATCCGCCCCTCTCTTTAATTAGTCCAACTAAACCAGTTCGAAATGGGCTTTAGGCCCAACAAGTCTTATGTGCTCAGTGGCCTTCCAAACTACTGCCCAGTTGGGCTTCTTTGTATGGCGTGGGACCCAAACATTGATCTACACATCAGCCACATGGGTTCAGCCCAGCCTCTGTTACAAGGCCTGGCCGAATTCACTGAAAAGACAGTGAACCCCTTGAAGCCCATCACATGGGCTCCTAATGGGCCCAACACTTACACTAAGTGGTCCTTGGGCCAAGCCACCTTATAAAAACCTAGAGACTGTGGACAGATGCAAGATTAGCCCATCAGGTATTACCCTCAATGGTCTTACACTTAACCTCTCAACCCATAATGATCAAACACTGCCCGACAAGAGAGGACCTCTCCCTCGGCTGCAAGGAACAGTGTTGCACTCTCTACTCACATGGATCCCGGGAATTAAAACCTTTTGCAAACATTTTGAAACCATAATATATATATATCTGTATATAAATATATTTTGCAAAAAAAAAATCAACGATTGAAATCGGCTGTCGGCAGTCTTGGTTTCCATCAGAGAGAGTGCATCCCCGATCATTACCTTTGTCTGACAAAGGGGTTGATCCTGTCATTATGATCACCCACTCAGATGAATTCTCAGACTGTCCCAACAAACTCAGGTTTTGACCCCCTCTAAGGATCTCACTAATTAGCATATGAAAGACAGCCCAATCCGACATTTAGTGTAGTATCATAATCGAGTCTAGGGGTCAGGTGTAACTTTCCAGTTTTGCCCACTAATCACCAAGGTCCAGGGCAATACTGGAAATCTGGTCTGGTTTAGGGTTTCAAGTAAACCTACACTGCATGTACCTCGGGTCTCACCCTAGTAGCTGAGACAGGCCACCCCAACACTTGGCGGCACATCAGTGTCAGCCTTAGCGGGATAAATCTCCCCAGACTTATCCAACGGCTGTAAACATTCTAAACTAACACAAGTCTCATAATGTACATCAAAGTCAATTTGATGAATAGACCAACCATGAGAGACGGTCAGAGAGAGCAAAGTGCAGATAATGACTGGTTTAACTACCTGCAGGCTAAAGGTGGTGGTGAAGTCAACCCCGAGAACCTGCAAGAAGCCTTAAGCAACAAGGCGAGCCTTGTAATGGTCAATGGTACCATAAAGCTTGTGTTTTATTTTATAAATCCATTTGGTGCCGACAATACCCATATCAGCGGAATGAAGAACAAGAGTCCAAGTGCCATTTGAAATGAGTGCATTGTACTCTTTGGCCATGGCATCACGCTAGTGAGCAGAGCGAGTTGTTTTAGAATAGCAAGTTGGCTTAGTATTGTCATCATTTAATTGAGCAAGCAAGCTCTACGGCAATGGATACCTAGTTGTGAGATGCGAGCGGGGGGGGAGGGGGGCAATGCTCCATCCATAGAATGGGTCACCACAAAATGTTGTCAAGCAGGAGGTGGTACAAATGGTGCGGCATCAAGAAGATCATCGAGACGACACATGCCACATGGACCAATATCTAGAGACAACGACTCAGATTATGAGGAAGATGGTTCTGGCAATAGTGGAGTTGAGGTCACCGGAACATTCGAAGGAAGATTGGACGAAGTATTCGGCAAGGATACAATTGGTATAGATGGCTCTAGCACAACTAAAGAATCTGAACCAATGGGACGAGCAAATTAAGGTTAAAGATAGACTCCAAATGATGGAACAATAGTAGAATCATTAAGAGAAATACCAAGTAATAAGTGCATGTTAAAAGTGGCATGTCGAGAGACATACTCACGACCAGCGAAGGGATGGAGACACCAATAGCCCTTGTGTTTGTCTCTATAGCCCAAGAAGAAGAACTGATAAGAACGACAAACAAACTTGTTCTTGTTATAGGGACGGAGGAGAGGATAACACGCTTAGCCGAAAACCTTGAGTAACTTGTAATCTGGCGAAACACCAAACAACACCTCAAACGGAGATTTGTCATGTAGAACAGATGAAGGAAAGCGATTAATTAAATAAACCGTTGTGAGTGCAATATCAGCCCAAAAGGAAAAGGGGAGCGATGAGTAGCCTAGTAGAGATAGTGTGGCTTCAATAACATGATAATGTTTTCTTTCAGCAGAGCCATTCTGCTCATGTGTGTGTGAGCAAGCAAGTCTGTGTGTAATGTCGATGGAATCCAAATAAGACAAGTCTCCAATACTCTTCATCCTAATCTGATTGTACAACTTTATTCTTAGTATTAAACAGGACTTCAACATGACGTTTAAACTTTAGAAATACATCAAGAACATTAGACTTCTTATGTAATAAAAATAACCATGAGAATTTACTATAAACATCCGCAAAAATCACATAATAACGGAAACCAGTTGCAAAAAATACTAGAGTTGGTCCCTAGACATCAAAATAAATTAAATCTAAAGGACCGTTAACAATAGAAGATGAAAAGGGCAGAGATAACATATGACTCTTGCCCATTTGACATGGCTCACAAACTGGACTCAACTTAAACTTGTACTGGCCAACATAAGGTAAGCCAAATTGCTTCACCACTTGTCTTACAATGCACAAAGCAAGATGTTCGAGATGCCTGTGCCAACCATTGAGAGAGACACTTTTACCAACCAAAGCAAACGGTTTATTTGGAGCAGAGTGACTAGAAGAGACACTACTTGGAAACTGTTAGAGACTATCTCTACTGGGCCCTCGAAGCAGTGTTGTCCCCATATAATCCTTCACAACAAAGAAATCTCCATGAAATTCAAATTATAAATGATTCTCTTGAGCAAACTTCTTGATAGATAATAAATTCTTGGATAGAGTAAATTGATGAGAAGCAGAATATTGGATTGCCACACCCCCTACCTGCCATGTCCCAATATTTAGAGTAAACTGATGAGAAACAGAATTAATAACAGATGAACCAACATGTCTAATCACCAAACTGAGCCGTTACCAACTTTCAATTGATTGAACCCTCCATATTCATATAGATTTTAGAGATTCTTGATGCCAAGTGTCATGTGATGAGTGGCTCTGCCATCCAGGTACCAAATTGGGTCAAATGAGGAAGTAGAACTAGGGGTGTCCATAGTTCAGTTAACTGAACCATGGGCATATTTTGCAAACCGAACCGGTGGTACCGATTTTTCAATTTCTCCAAACCGAAACCAAAAATAGGTACATTGGTTAACCAGTCCGCCGGTTTCGGTTTTTGACTGGTTTGATTCTTCGATTTTTTTGGTTTTTTATATTTATAATATATATTATATAAATATATGTATAATATTATATTATAAATAATAAATGATATATATTATACTATAAATATTTTAAAAATATATAATATATTTATAAATATATTATTATAAATATAATATAAGTATATATTTATATACATAATGAATATATATTTATATATAATATATAAAAAATATGTGATGTATTTAAAAAATATATAAAATATACATATAAATATATATACCGGTCGGTTTGGTTAACCGTCGGTTTTTTGTAGGTTAACCAAAAACTGAACCAATCCTTTGGTTTTTCAAAAATTCCAAACCAAAACCGAACCAATCGGATCAGTTAACTGCATTTTGTGGTTCGGTTTTCTCGATTTGGTTTGGTTTATCGGTTTTTCATGGACACCCCTAAGTAGAACCGCTATTTTTGGCTACTGGTTTTGCTTCTCATTCTTGAAGTTCGAATCATATCGATGGTGACACTTGATTGCACCATGTCCCAGTTTATTGCACAACTAGCAAACTATTGGATTGCCATGCCCCATGCCTCCATTATGGGTGTGGCTATTAGAGGGACCACACCCCCTGCCTCAACCGCGGTTGTTATTGGTAGTACTACACTGTTGATTATTACCAGAACCTTTCCCTTTGAAATTGTTAACATTCGCTGAGGGAGAATTGGTATCCACCACAGTGGTGTTTTGTTCCAACCAGCTTTCATGACCAAGAAAAATTCCTAATGCATCATCAACATCAAGGTCCTCTAGATCGAACCTATTAGTAATAGTGGTAAAAAGACAACGGAATCATATTCAGATTCGAGACCGATCAGAATATAGATAATCAAATCACTAGCATTGATAGGTTCAGCTACTACAAACAAGCTATCAGCAATGGACCTAGCTTTTCTAACATACTCAGAAACAGCCATACCTCATTTCCTTAAACTCTGCAATTGTCTCCTATATTGGAGCAGCCTCGAACAATAATAGTTTGCAAAAGACTTGGCGAGAGCATTCCACACTTTACGACAGGAGCAATACCCGACAATTTGTGCAAAGACTGACACAATAATCCATGAGAGCACAAGTTGGTCTTTCACAAACCAGTCGAGTATGCCAGATTCAGAGCTCTAACCTCGCTACCATTTCAGTCTGGTATTTCTTTTGGGGGAAGGGCAATCGAGCCATCAACATAACCCAATAGCCTATTCGTGTAAAGAACAGGGAGTAGATGAGCTTCCAAAGCAAGTAGTTATCATTGTTCAGCTTAATCGGGAGATAGTGTGTGCCACTGATGTGGGAGGTGTTCGAACCTAAAGTGTGATCGGAGGTTGAATCTACCGTAGAGCTTTGTATAGCAGAGAAGGAGTCACTGAAGGCCATTAGGGTGGTCGTGGCTCTAATACCAAGTGAAGGTCACAACAATAGGTAATGAGAGAATGGACTGGATCGGTGATGAGCCCACCATCCCTAGTATATTTATATTAATAGAGTTGTGTATGTACAAGGAGTTCTCCTATCATGGGGACTTCATGGATAAGAAGATAAGAAGAGTTACATGATAAGATTTACATGTGAGAATAGATTCCTAGTGCGAAACTAATGTAACTAAGAGATTATCTACTATACACGTAGAAGCTACTCTAATACGCCCCCTCAAGTTGCATGTTGATCAAGCACATGGAGCTCGTTATGTAGAGCTGTAAATTGCGCACCACCAAGGGGCTTGGTGAGAATGTGAGCAATCTGATCTCGGGAGGAGATGAACTGAACCTGAAGACGTTGAGTAAGCACCAAATCATGAAGAAAGTGGAAGTCAACTTTGACATGGTGAGTACATGTCATTGGCCACGAGATAAGTGGCTCTTATATTATCACACCAAATGGTGGGGGTTCAAGGAGGATGTTACCAAGATCCCGAAGAAGAGATGCTAGCCAAAGTACTTCGATGGCCACCGTGGAACATGCTTGAAACTCAGACTACGTGTTGGAGCGTGTTATGGTGACTTGTTTACGAGAGCTCCAACTCGAAGTCTGCTAAGCCAGCAATTCTTCAATTATCAATTCAGCAGCATAAGTCCAGTTAGGGGTGTACAATCAGTCTATTTGGTTCGATTTGGTTCAAATCGAGAACCTAACCAACTATTCGAACCAAATTATATTATAGAACCAAACCGACCATAACCAAATTCGGTTCGGTTTGGTTTGGTTGACCCTGGTTCCACATAAATGACAAGTATTTATTAAGTGTTATTAATAAAAAGTTAAAATGTCCCCAAAACCCAATGGTTTTAATTAATTAATTATTAACTATTATTAATTAAAAGTTAGAATGACCCCAAAGCCCAATGGTTTTAATTAATTAGCTATTGTTAATTAAAAGCTAAAATAGGCCCAAAGCCCTATGCCAATGGGGAATTGGCAAATTGGCCATTTTCAAAAGTAATTAATGATTAATGAACAATTAATAATGAGTCTAGGTTTTAATAAACTACTATTATTTGTTCATTTCAAAAAATAATAATTAATTAGCATAAATTGTTAAATAAAAACATTAATGTTTAATATAATTTAACTAAATAACAGTCTTAATTCAGTTTTTGATTCGGTTCGGTTCGATTGAAAAATTTAGTCAAACCGAACCAAAACTAAAAACCGAATTAGCTTATTCGGTTTGATTTCCGGTTTATCAACCAAATATGAACACCCCTAAGTCCAGTTATTTAAAGGCCAAATTCAAGGAAACCATTAATCTCACATCAAACGCATCAATCGTTTTCTCTTTGATCCCAGTGCTACAACACCATGCATCCTTGAAACATGTGCACACTTAAAACGTGTGAAATGATTAAAAGGAGTTCGTTAGCGAGTTCCTCATTCCCGCTCCTCTCACTCTCACTCTCTCTCCACATTGAACTGAACCCATCCTTTTCACTCTCCTTCTGCAACCGGCGGCGACCAACATCCATCACCGGTGACTATTAACACCAACGACCAAAGAAAAACTTCAGATATTCGTTCTCTTCATTTTTTTTCTTCCCCAAACATTGACCCCAACCGGTTTGCATCTTCACCCATGATCATGATGGCCTTCTTATCGGAGTCAACTATGGTTTCACAAATTGGGAAAATGGGTGTCTTCAACAACCATGAATCCACACAATTAGCATGGAATTCGTGCCTGCAAGGAAGTAGTCTACACTTGTCTCCCACCTTGAAGCTCTCCAAGCAAACAACACAGTTTACTGGAATACTGCCCTTCTCTCTTGCTTTGAAATCAAAGCAAGGTAGCCTCTACAAATCATCAAGCGACATGCTATTAGTTCCACCATTGTTGGACCTCTCAACCATGGTGTGGGTGTCTCTCATCAGCCCTATCCTGCTGAAAGCCCTACCTGCAATACAAACATGAATGAAGACCAAAAAACTAATGCCCACAAATAACAATATTACAGAGAAGACAATTGCCATCACTATAATCTGTGTTGCAGTTTCCTCAACCTTGTTAGTCATTAAAAATCTCCCAGAACACTGAAACTTCAGCTTTCCGTTCCAACTATCAACTATAAAGCGCAAATTCTCGCTCTTCCATTCTTTTTAAGCAATACTAAGTTACACTTGTTCCCATTCAATTCTCCTTGGAACCCTGAACCAATTTTGTGATCCAACCTCACTAAGAAACGTTATCATGAAAACAAAACCCATGACTACACAACAAGTTCTATCTACCTCCTCTGAAGCCCATGGAAAAATAGCAATCCTCCATCATAGTCTAATTTATAACACAGGGGGTCTAGTAGTGATCCATGGTTATGAAGTTAAAAGAAACAAGTGTTCACATGTTAATAGAACATTCAAGAAAAAGATAGAATGGAAGCAGAAAATCCAACTTAGATATAGATGTTCCCTTGAATCTGGAGATAGCAGAGTTTAGGAGAAGCCGAAGATTTGCAATTATAGGTGGTGTGGTTCTGTTATCCTATTATTTTAAGAATGAGAAATTGCTGCCAAGCATCAGTAGATCACCAACAACACCGAGATGCAATTATGAATATATTTAATGTCTAGTGGGAGGAGGAACCAAAAAGAACAGGTGGAGAGTGATTATAGTCATGGAAAGAATGAGAACCGACTCTTTTTCTTTTAAGTGCATGCAGAGAAGAAAAACAAATGTTGTTAGAGGAGTTAATAGTCGTTGATGATGCCGAGACAATGAATACCACTACATCCAAACCGGTTAGGGTCAATGTTTCGGGAAGATTCAATGTTTGGGAAAGAAAAAATGAAAAGAACAAATACCTAAAGTTTTTCTCCGGTCACCGGTGATGGCTGTTGGTCACTGCTGGTTGTAGAGGAAGAGAGTGAGAGTGAAAAGGGTGGCCGGATTCGGTTCAATCTAAAGAGAGAGTGAGAGTGAGAGGAGTTTGGTGAGAAAGGAGCGGGAATGAGGAACTCACTAACAGATTCCATTTAATCGTTTCGCATGTTTCAAGCGTGCACACATTTCAAGGATATGCCCTCACGCTGTGTAAATGGTGTGTGCACCAAATCTGCCCCGGTAGAAGCCAAACTCCCTAACAAAGGCCTCCCCTATAGTTTTGAGAAAAAAAGTGCAAATACCGCCTTTTTGGTAACAAAGACATTGAATTTACCAAAATACCTTTATCATTGTTATTGCATTATCATACATAATTTAAAGTTTCAACTATACCCTCCACTAATTTGTTTGGCAAACAATTTTCAAAGAATAATTCTCCATACTGTTCATGAACAAAGTAAAGTAAAAAGGCTGAATTGAAGTAAAAATTAATGCATTACATCAACATTTTTTATTTGGAATGTTGATGAAATGAAAGTATTTGCACCATTTTTCAAAACAATAGAGGAGTGTTTTTGTTACGGTCAAAACACTAGGGAGTTTCATAGGATTGTTAGAAAACCCAAGGAGGATTTTATAATTTTCCTTATTTTTACATGGAATTTAAATTGATTTTAAAACAAGTAAACTATATTTAAAATTAATATCGAAATTAGTAAAACTTGAATTTATTTAAGTATATTAAGTTTTTTATTAAATTTAAATTCCTTGTGAAATTTAATTAACTATTTAAACTTTTATTTTTCAGTAGAACTTAAGTTGGTTTTAAATTAATAAAATTTTATTATAAAACTAATAATGGTTTGACAATTTTGTATTAGTTCTATATTAATTTCAAATTGATATTAGTTTTTACTTTACATTACTCCCTTTACTAATTAAATTCCTTTTATTATATAAAAATATTTTTATCAATAACAAGAATTATTAACTATTTTTATTTAATTTAAGTAACTTACTAAATAATTTTTACTATGGCTAATTAATTCCTATTATTTTCAAATGGAACATAAACTGATTATAATTTTAAATGGAAGTAGCTTATTTAGTGCAATACTATATCATTGAATATCTCGATTTCAATATAATTAATCTTTACTAAGAATTCGAATTTAATGCAAATATATCTAATATATATAATTACAACTGAATTGAAATGGATATATATAGATAAATTTAATGTATTTTATGCAATTTAATGGAGTAATTGTGATGAGAGAGAATTAGTAACATGAGTTAATGAATGAGAGAGTTGATGGCATAATTAATGAGAAGAGATTATTAAAAGAGTTAATGGAAAAGAGGAGAGAGTGAGTGAGAGAGTGAAATTTAATGGTGTATTAATGAGGAGTTTTAGAAGTCTTAAAGGTGATTGATCACTTGAGTTATTTTATCCAATTTTAAAATTTAGAAAATTCAAAAAAAAAAAAAAAGCTAAGTGCCTTCGAGAAGAAACCATAAAAAAAGATATGTGACTTTGAAAATAAACCACAAAGCAAGAAAGTGTCAGCTTGAAACATTCCATTTTAATATATAGATATAGATGCTAATAGAGGAGTTGTGAATTGGTTAACACAGTTAATTCCTTTCTTGTTGGTTCACCTAAATAATGAGATTAATTTCTTGTTTTGTAAAAAAAAATAAAATGACTAGCTGAATTTAGCTACCCCTGATCATATGTCCTGTATAGCATTCACTAAAACCGATGTTGAGCTCAAGTGATATTAGTTTGTTAGTTTTGCAATGTCTTTAGTTCAATCAATTTGAATATTCCTTTTCAATTTTGAATAATCCCCCTTACATGCATGTAATAGGCCTCACATGCTAAGGAGGTAATGTCCTTTTTCTTATGCGATAAAGTTTACATAAGTTATTATGTAATTGTTTGTCACAATATTAGTATGATGTCATCTAATGTTGGTAGTGTAGCCATATGTGTCAATTTTGTTTTTTTTAATAATATCATTCTTGGCTTTAAAGGAAATTGAATCCCCTCCCGTCTATGGTAACCTCCGCTTGATTTAAATGTGCAACCATTTGAGTGTTTAACTCGAATCATCCTCATCTCACGCATGCTAGTGGGGAGTGTGTAAAATTTATAGCCACCAAAAAACAAATAAGACACTTCTATTAAGAACAATTTGCAGCATAGTGACTAATAGGTTTAAGGAATGTTATCTGTATACTGTAGGCGTGTAATCACTGGCTTCAACTTCAACTTCCGCTTGAACCCTAAGTATTGTGTAGCTTAATATGATTAATAGGTTTAAGGAATCAGAACACGATCATATTGCTAATGTGTACAACAAAAAACTTCAAAAAAAAAAAAAAAAACTAGCCAATGAATGGTGTATGGTTAAAATATCTTACAATTCAGACCCATGCATATGATGTCTTACTATGAAAAGGGCCACCATCCATGTTAAAACTCTCATGCAAACAATGTTCATGCACTCAAATCAGTTAATATATTCAAACATTTCTATAAACATACTTGTATAATGAGAATAAAGGTTATTCAATCTGGGAATAAACATCAACCACTGCATTTGGTAATGGGGGTGGTGGAAATTGCAACTATTGTCTCATCTGATGTGGAGCTCCACCCCACTGGGATGATGACCCATCCCTAGACGATGATGATCTACCCCTCTATGATGTCCTTGCAATCTTCCCTGCATCTCTCTTTCTGCCCCAATTGATGATGATTTTGATATGCCTATATTTGGTTCCTGACCACCACCCATAGAAATATCACCCCACATGCCATCTCTCTTTCTGCCACACTATTAGTATTATGTCCTTCTACCCACATGTAATACATGTCATAAACTTGCTCTCCTACTCATGTTGTGTCCACTTATCAATTCATCTATGTCTTTCCTTCTTTATTTCCTTGGCCTTCCTAGTTATGCCCTAATGGAGGGGGTGGGGGATAACAGGAATCTATTATTGTATAGTGGGCCACTGAATCTCATTCGAGATTGGCACATTTATATTAACACGAGCCTGAATACATCTTTCAGTGGTGTAAATAGGACCAACATAATTTTATTTACACTTCTTTTGAATTTTTACGCAAAAAATTTGCATGGGTGCATGGTATCCTACCGAGTGTCCACTCCTTACATGAACATGCTCTCCTATCCAGATTCACAACTACCCTCCTATTGAAATAAGTCACCCTAAATATAAACATTCCAGCATACAGAGGAAAATTTCGGGTGTGTTGTTTAATCCAATGTATTGTCTTCCTAACATTTGGGCAATAAATCCGTTATCATAAGTGAACTGTTTATGTCTTGTCTGCACCAAAATCATCAACTACCTCCAAATTGTCTCCACCATTGTAACGATAGGCTTGTCATGAACATCTAAAATTCATTTATTGGAAACTTTTGAAAAATTACAAATGCCTCTAATAAGTTGTTATAATTCCCATCCATTGCAATAAATAAGAAGATATGGTCAAACTATCCAAGAACTCCTTCTTTGAATCCAATCTATACAATGCTCCCTGGATTTGAACTGAGTAACACATAACAATAATTAACAACCTCTAGTACTACTCACTATGGATTGTCTAGATCTGAATAATTGCCTTCCTTTTGGCTTTCTAAATCGTGGTCCTATTGATATCAACTCTGAACTCCCCAAGAGTATCATTGCACAGGTTTTCCAATTAAGAACATCAACAAACTTGTTCTTGTACTTCTTGGCAAGCCAAGAAGATGTCATTTTGTCTTTCTTTAATGCTCTTGCACAGCCACACCTGTCCTTAAAAGTTTTGATTTGAAATGGCTCCTGATCTTACATCCAAGATGCATGTATTCTCCAACCACACTTCTTGCAGACCATCATAACCTTTTCTTTGTTATTCTTCATAAAATCAAATTGTATCCTATGAATTATGGCAAAGGTAAGCAATACTTCCCTGAATGTAACCGAATTAGCAAATGTTATCCCCACAAACAAATTGGGTGAATCCATTTACCTCTCTAGTATAAAAGATTTAAAGTGTTCTCCTCCATCATCATTGGAGCTATGTGGATTATGCAAATCTTTAGGTTGTTTATAACCATTTAGCAAATCTAGTCCAAGTACATTAGATTCATCTCATAGACCAACCACATCATTTATTGCTTCATCGGGCTGAAGGTGTAAATCACTATTGCCAGGTTGTATATCATTTTGATCATGTTGTGCTTCATTTTAACCCCCAACACTGCAAGAATCTTCTATCCCACAGCCATCAAGTGCTTCAGTCAACTCCTCATCTATTAATATGGACTACTCACAATTATCATATTCTTCATCACCACCAATAACATAGTCGACCTCATCACTATCATCACTTGTACCATAAACAAGATTGTCTCCCTCCAACAAGATGTTAAGGTCAGCATATTCATCTGTCTTAAGCCTTGAAGATCTAGCCTCATGACAGTTGTATACCCACATTTGCTTCACACATGGGCAATAAATCTTTATCAATGTTCACCATCACCAGTCCATCCTCAAAATTATACCATGGCTTTCTATATAAAACTTGACACTAGCCTTTGTACCATAAATCTTTTAGCATGCTCTCTATCTCAATGTATGACAGCAGGTCACCATCAACATTGTTGCACATGATAACATCACCACCATGGTAAATTTGTGGTGGTAAATCAATGAAGGTGCCACCATGATGGATAAAAACATCAAACATCTGAAACAAGAAATAAATCCATTAAATGATATAATATATTAAAACAACCAATAAATCATTTATAAATAAAAATGAAAAAAGCATAATTGTGTTTGGAGAGTATGTATGCGTGTGCACCATTCTATCAAGTTTGTGTTTGGTTAGAAAGGACTAGAAAGACAAGGAAAATATGAAAGAGTTGTACAAGTTTCCCATTAGAGGGCCCAAACAGAGCCTCTAAGTCCATAATTAAGTATCATAAATAAAGAAAGCTAAAAACAAGCCCTTTAGAGGGCCCCATTTAAACGATGTTCTGTCAATTGAATCATAAACCACAGAATAGGCAGCATCAATGGAGACAAATAATCCCAATCCCATTAAGAGTCCAACACATAAAGGCTTTTATACCATATCAGTGGCATATAGGGAGCAGTTCCTAAAATGTTAGTAAATCAATGGCATATGAGGCCCAACACATAATCTACCTAACAATAACTTAATGCTGTACACAAAATTGTTAATGTGCTAACAAAAGATTAATGATGTATACAAAGTTGTTAATATGCCTACAATTTTCCATACACAAACAACTTTGAAACACATAGATAAAAAAAAGAACAAATGATAAAAATTTAGATGACATTATCTTTTTTGTCCTCCACATGAATTAACAAATGGATAATTAGGTAGGGGCCTCACTTTAAATGGGAAGTACATTTACTTTCTATCTCCCTCCTCTATCATAGACAAAGGCATATCTACCACACAAGTAGGGGACCACCAAAAACAATGACAAATCATAAGGCTCTGTTTGTTTATTGAGAAAGGGATGAGAAAAGGGAATATTCCCGAATGATTCTCCCTTTCTTATGTTTGTTTGTTGGTAAACAATGTTTTGGGATGAGAAATAAGAGGGACGCAGGATCTCAAAATTAAGTGAGCGGGGTCGCACCAAAACAGTGCGACCCCGGTGAGAAAAGAAAACGCTAAGAAAATTGCTCGGGCTTTGTTAGACCAAGAAGTCAATCATCTCCTCTCTCTCTCCACCACTAACCATCTTCTTCCTGTTATCAGCACCTCCACCACCGCCGCCGATCATCACCACATCCTCCTCCAGCATCCCAACCATAACCTCGTCTCTATTCGCTCATTCGCCTACTCCTCAGCGGAGGAGGCTGCTGCTGAGCATCGCCGCCGGAAGCGCCGCTTCCGTATTAAACCCCCACTTCACGCCCTCCGCAGAGACCCTAACGCACCACGCCCACGTCCCGGAGACCAAACGCACAGACAACGCTTTTCATCTCTTTCTGTCGTTGTTGCGAAGTGGAGCCTCTCACTCTGATGGTGGAGAAGAAGCCTCTGAGTCTCAACGATCGCCACAATCGCCTTCTCGAAGACTTGTCTTCCCACCGCCAACCACCCAAACCCTCCCAGGACTCGGAGCAACCTCGCAAGGTCAAACTAGAGGGTCGACGTCGACTCTGCAAGCTCTCGTCGACTTTGAGAGATGACGACGATGAAACTGTGTTCGATGCACCTAGTTTTGCAGGAATCATGGATTTTGATTCTCCGCCTGCAAAGAACACCACCGAGAGTGTCCCCAGCTGTGATTACGAATTTAGGGATTTTGATTCTCCACCCGGAAAAACCATTGCCAATGACGCTCCCGGCAGTGGAAACGAGATTAGAGACATACTCAACGAGTTAAGCTCTAGATTTGAATATCTGTCGATTGAGAAGAGAAAACAAATCCCTAAAACGGCTGAACCAATTGAAGGATCTGCTAATCTTTTTAGAGATGAAGTGCCCAAGAAACAAGAGGACGTTTCCATTGTTCCTGAATACCCAAGTGCTTCTTCCCCATTCCCTCTCTCATCTGACCCGTCCGGTTCCTCGTCGAACATTGTTACTCAGTTTAAGGATGCAAAGAATGTTGGGCGTTGTTGCTCCACGCCTGCCTCCGTATTGAACCCCCACTCTCCGCTGGAAGCTCAGCCATTTTCTCCTATAAATTTTCTTGCAAAACAAACACTAGAAAGTGGATTTTCTCACATAAATTTTCTCAGCAAACAAACACATTATAACTAACTGAGAAATTAAATTTTCCTCTTCTCATCCCATCCTTTCTCAGTCCAATTTTCTCAGCAATCAAACAGACCCTAAAGAAAAGGAACAATGCGAAAACATTCGTTAAACTCATTCATACCCACTAGCAATGTACACAAAACCCTAATAACTAATTCAATCACTTAATTCTCACACTAAAGCCTACTAAAAAACATCTATCATTTATTTGTCACAATAAAGCCTAACTAAAATACAAAAATAAACCCTAAAAAATGCATCAAAAATCAATTAAATAAGATGGATTATAATGGCATCAAAAAACATACAAACAACAAATAACATCCCATCTAATAAAGTACAAAGCAAAATTGATAGAAAAATAGAAGAAAAACAAACATCGGTTGTCTTCCACGACGCCGACAACAAGTACTCGTCTTCTACGGCAACAATAGAGTTAAAATACGTATAACAATGGCAACAACATTCTATTCTAGTGATGTTTTCTAGAATAAAGGTAGAAGAAAATGTGAACGACATTCTCCATATAGTTTGTTGTTGATATCACCTTTTTCCAATGTCATATTCCGCTTATCAACATCGATGGGGAGGATTGGCCTCACTCTCAATTAGGGCACAAAGTGGAGAACAGTAGTTCCCACTCGCAATGAAACGAAATACAATCGAGGTTACTTTCATCACATCAAAAAAATATTTTCACTTGCTTATTGAAAATTCGAAGGGTGATTGGGTCTTTTTGTATGTTGACTGATAGTTGATTAATGATAAGTATTGGATTGTTATGTTCCAAAGTTTGGGTACTGGTTTGGCACATTTTAAAGTTTGGGGACCAAAGTGAGACTAGGCCAAAAGCACATAGTATTAATCTACAATTTTCTCTATTAAAAAGGTTTAACCTACAAATGGCAATGGATCTTATCTAATTGAGGCCATAAAGGATATTTGTTAGACAGATGGATAACAAGTATCTTTCACAAAAAGTGATAGAACTATGGAGATAACCCATGCACCTATATGATTTCACACATTCTCAGAGGTATGAAAAATACCCCCATCTCTAGATATATGGGAATTCTCATAGATGAACAAATAAAAACAGAGCATAAATGAGATCTCTTCAATGAAGAGACACAAGAAACAATGTTGCATACTAATAAATACGATTTAGCATTTGTATAAATGACAAATGAATTCTTTGATTAAATTTTCAATGATTACAAACTTAAAGGCCCTAATTATGCTAACCAGAGTTGTAACCTCAACATTGTAGTCATATCTAAAAAAATTGGACAAGGTTGTCACTTATGTTTCTCTAGAAGCACCTGGCAATAGAGCTTATGATAAATGGAGGAGGGAATATAATGACTAGTAGGATAAGAACTCTCTTGTCAAATGTTATATCCTTGCTTCTAAGAAACACCAGGAGAAAAAATTCACAAAGTCCAAAATGTAGCAAAAGGACAAATTGTCAAATGAATGTTATTTACACAAACAAATCACACAGTTGAAGATGAATTGCCCACAATACTTAGACTTCACAAAGAAAACCATCTGAAGGTAATATCAATTTACTAGTCATGGAGACCAATATATTGGTCACTTCTGCCTTATCCTGGAGTGTTGACTCAAGAGCCTTGACGCATGCTTATAATCCATTACAAGGGTTCAAGGAAAGTAGAATATTGACTAAGGGAGAGGTTGTCCTCTACATGGGAACTTCAACATCAATTGTTGTTATCACTATAGGAACAATAAAATTAGTTTTTAAGGAATTATATTGATTAAAAATGTCTTTATATTCCATAATTAAGGAGAAATTCGATTTTTGTTTCAAGGTTGTGCAATGATGGTTATTCTTTACTTTTTGGAAATAACATTACTATTAGGATGAATAACAAGCTGATTGCCTATAAAGAGTTAGAGGTTAGTCTCTATGTGCTCCACCCTTCCTTAGGTTGTGTTTGGTTGCAGTGCAAATTTATTTGCACTAGTACAAATGCATGGGAATGCAAATGAAAAAAATTCAAATTCTCATTTAATTTTGCTTTGGGTTTTACTTTATTCTGCTCCATGTCTTAATTTATTTCATTTGTATTGCAATCAAACAAAATGAACTAAAATTTGAAACAAAAATAGGTCAGAATTTACACTCAAATCATTTGCACTACCATAGTTTTTCAATAGTCCAAATTTATTTGCATTGCAACCAAATACAGCCTTAGAAACAAATGTAATTGAAACAATTATTAATGTTGTTGCCATGAACAAACCCCCGTTAGTACAACTTACCTGTGGCATTTCAGACTTAGCCTAGAAATAAAGAAAGAATTACAAGACTAGTTAGGAATGGTCCTTGGATTTTATATCTATAGAAGATCTTCTATATTGTGGGCTTTACCTTCAAGGCAAGATGACTAAAAGGACATTCACTAGAAAAACCCAAAGAACCACAAATAATTTAGACCTTATACACACAAATGTATGCAACCCCCTAAACATAAGGGCTAGGAATGAATATGTCTACCTCATTTCCTTTACCAAAAATAACTCTTAGTATGGGTACTTATACCTAATGTGACACAAGTTAGAATCCTCTAAAAAATTCAAAGAATTTAGACATGAAATAAAAAAAAAAACATTTAGATAAAGAGATTAAAGCACTACAATCAAGTCATGGTAAAGAATATCTCTCAAATGAGTTTAGGGATTATTTAGAGAACAATAGAATAATATCACAATTGTCACCACCAACTACTCAATTGAATGGTGTATTTGAAAGGAGAAACTAAACCTTATTAGATATAATGAGGTCTCTACTTGTACACATTAAATTACTTGTTTCCTTCTAGGGACATGATCTTAAAATTGCATTATATTTGTTGAATTGGGTTCCAACCAAGTTGTTCCTAAAGATTCCATATGAGCTTTGGATTGACAAAAAGCCAAGTGTTAGACACTTAAAAATTTGTAGTTATCTAACATATGTCAAAAGAATAAGTGCTAACAAAGACACTTAAAAAAATATGGTTGTCCAACACCTATCAAAGAATAAAAGGCTAAAGAATTCCAAAACCAAGTGCATATTTATAAGTACTCACTGGTGAAAAAAAAAAAAAACTCTTTCTAACTTACTCTCAAAAACAACTAAATATTAGTGACACTACAACACAGAATGTTCTCACCACTACAAGAAAATTGTGCTATAGCTACCGAACTGTAGCTACGGACATAAAAACCGTAGCTAGAAGATGGGATATAGCTACGGATGATCTCATGTTCATAGTTATAAAATAGTTAGCTACACACAGTTTGTTTGTGGCTAAAAGCTAATGGTCTGTGGTTAAAAGACACCTATAGCCACAGTATTTAGGTATCCGTAGCTATATATGTTAGAAAACCAAAAAATAATCTACAGCTACGATCATTTTGTTGGTGGCTAAAGATCTTTGTACCTATAGGTACAAATTATTTATAATTGTAGCTATGGATTCTATTTATTCATGGTTATAGCCATCAAGTTAATGACTAAAATTAAAGCTATTTATAATTATGGAAAAGTTTATATTGCCCAAAAGATATGATATTGAAAAGGCTTTGACCAATCAAAACCCTTGGTGAATTTTGATAAAAATCAATGTTTTAAAAAATGACTTAAAACTGGAACCATTCTAGTTAGCCACCTGTTTTCGGGACAACGGTTTAACCATTCGGTTCGAAGGGATGACCCATTCTGACAAAATTTTAAAAATAATCAAAAAATTAAAATTTGCCAAAATCTTTTAACGGGTCAAATGGGTCAATGGTTTGATTGCCTAGGTCAATAGATCATTGACCGATTCAACGGTTTTTGGCCAAGGCCCAGGTTTTGGGGTAAAATGGAACTGGTTGCCCAAACAGTTCCTCGACCAAACAGTCCGACCATCTAGGTTGTACTATGAAAGTTCAAAACAAGGTTCTAAAAACCAACCCAAAAACAGAACCGTTATGTCCACCGGTTTGACCGTCCAGATCAAACGGTTAGAACAGTTTAAATATGATAAATGGTGATATGTCATCTTACCCATTAGATTGGAATATTAGGGTAAGATGCATATAAATAGAAGAGAAAAAGGGTTTCACTGTTTGAGAATCAGAGACTACCGATGGCTGAGAGAGTTTAGAAGAGAGAGAAGGTCTAGAGAAGAAGAAGAAGAAGAAGAAGAAGGAGGAGGAGGAGGAGGAGGAGGAGGAGGAGGAGGAGGTCGGCTACAACGTCGACAACGACGGCAATGGTGACGACGATATTAGATCTAAGATTTCTCTCATTCTCATATCGTTCTTTCTCGATCAAATTTGTTATCTAGGCTCTTAGCCTTCTCTTCCAGATCTCTCTCAATGATCTCTTAGCCTTCTCTTCCAGATCTTAGTCTTCTAGATCTCAGATCTAAGATCTCCCTCAACTGATCTCTTTCTCTCTCTCCCCAGTAAATCTAAGATGTGAGATCTAAGAGATTTCTCTTTTCATTCGAATCTGGCTCTTATTTAATAAACTGCAAACCATTATCCTAGTCGAATGGTTCAATGGTCAAACCATCCAGTTCAATGGTTCGTTGACTAATTCAACGATTTTTGACAAAAGACCAGGTTTGAGGTAAAATGGAACCGGTCGCCTAGACAGTTTCCGGTCCAAACAGTCCGACCATCTGGGTCAATGACGGTTCAAAAACATTGGTTCAAAAAACCATAATAAAAATCCACTTGCATTGGTTATTACTTTTTGTAGTTATTGGTGGCTATAAATTGATTATAAAATAATAAATATATTTAAAAATAATAAATTAATAAAAATATAAAAATTAATAAATACTGAAATATTTACTAAAATGATTAGAAATTCATGTAATGCATGGAAATTAATAATAAATAAATTATTAAAATAAATAAATATGATTAATAATTAATAATTAATTATTTCATTACTAATGAATAACAATAACAATTAATGATATTAAATTATTAATAATTTCATTATTACTTATTGCATGAAATTTCCTTTTAGCTACGGTCAACGAAACAGTGGCTAAAGACATTGTCTTTGGGACCCGCGTTGTTTCTATTTTTCTTTTCCTCCCGCCCCTGAAACCACTCTTCTCTTTCTATTTTAGTTTCGAAACTTTCTTCTCTTCTTTAACTTCTTCTCCTCTTTATTTTTCTCTCTCCTCTCTTAATTGCTTCATTGCTTGTTTTCACTCACAAAACCCTCCTCTTCTCTTTCGTTTCATATTTTCTCAGAAATCATCAACTGGTTCGGCCGCTGTAGGAAGAATCCATCGACTGTTTCAGGTAAGAATTTCAATTCTCTGAGCTTAAGGGAATTGAAAGTGTATATGAGTGGCTTTCCTACATGGAGAGCTTAAGGGAAAAAATTGTATATGAGTACTCCACATAGGGTAGAGTTGTTTGGTAATATAGGAAGAAAAATGTTCGAATTGAAACAAAAATAAATAAAAATCTATGGGCTCAGGCAGTCTCCTAGAGCCTGGTTTGAAAAGTTCAATGATGTTGTCCATAAACTTGGGTTTACTAGAAGCCAAGTTTATATATAGTATTTGTCAAAAGAGCAAGTAAGTCTACTAGACTACTACAATATTATTTGTTTATGTTGATAGCATTTTGATTAAATGTGATAGTGTGATAGTGTCAAGAAGATACAATAGCTTAAGCTATTTTTTGAAAAATAAATAAATTAATTAAAATCAAAGTGAAAAGAAAAGAAGCAAACAACTACACCGTGGTCTTTCTGGTTTGAAGTGAAACCTATCAGCCCAAAAACAATATACAAATTTGTTGAAATCAAGGATTTAGGACCTAGGTAGTTTTTTCTGAATTGAGATTACTATATCCAATTTTTTTTTCTTTTTTTTTCTTCATGGCATCTTCAAGAAATTGGAAAATTGGGTTCAAAACCTGATGATGTGCCTACAGAACCAAATTTGAAACTTGGTGATGTTAATGGTTACAAGGTTGAAGATGTAAGGATGTTTCAGTGGCTGGTGGTAAAGGCATTTATTTGTCTCTAACTAGATATAACATTGCACATGTTAGACCTAGCATTGCATATGTTGTTGGAGCCGTGAGTCAATTTATGTATTCTTGTATTTCTCTCGTCAATGTTGTGAATAGGGGTGTCAATGGACTGGTTTTGTGTTGGACTCCATCCAAATCAAAATCAATTTGGATGGATTTGGACGGACCAATAAGACATTGAATTAGACCCCAATCCAAACTTAATGGTCTAAAATATTTATTGGATTGGACTGGACACGGTCCATCCATAATGGATTTATATTGGATTGGGTCGGATTGAACCAATATCCAGTTCATTGATAGAAGATAAGAATACATGTGTCAATAGACTAGGTTTGGGTTGGAACCAATCTAATTTAAAACCAATTTGAACGGATTAATTGGTCCAAACATTGAATTGGACTGGTATAAGAATGGTCCGGAGTATTCATTGGATTGGATTGGACCTAATTTAGTCCAGTTGACACCGTTAGCTGTGAACTTATTGAGCTACTTAAGGGTCACTTGGAAAACATCTCTTGTTTTATAACAATGGTCTTTTGAAGGTGGATATTTGTAGTGATGCTTATTGGATTGGATTTCCTTTTATTTTAATAAGTTGTATTTTATTAAGCATAGAATAGAAAAGTGTAAATCAACATAAGAGGAGGCATGGGATGTTACCTCTCCTTAGAGCTAAGTAGTCAAGCACACATTCTATCCAGAATTACAATTATAAGGTAGTTCAGAACAGATCACCCCTTGATACCCCCTATTTAGCCAAGGAATCAGTCATGGCATTTGCCAATCTGCTGACTCACTGAAAACTAAGGGTCCATTTGGTTTGTAGTTGGAATCGGAATCGGAATGGCCTATTCTCATAGTCTGTTTGGTTCAGATAGGAATGAGAATAAGAATCAGCAGGAATGAGATTTCACTCCCAAGGGAGGGGCAGGGAATGTCCATTCCCTCAAATTGGGGAATGCTATTCCAACAGGAATAGGAATGAGTTTCCGATTCTGCCCAACCAAACAGCTGGAATCAGAATAATCCATTTCAATTCCGATTCCAGACCCTTATTCCTACAAACCAAACGGAGCCTGACATATTCCTGATAAACCAATGAACTTTCTTCAGAAGGTCCCTGTAACCCCAGTGTGCTGTTTCTAGATTGGATTGATGGACAACAAAAGGTGAACATCTGAATATTGCTCATTTTTTTGGTGGTAATCTAGTTAGTAGTTACTTGGATAAGTATGAAATAGTCTGTAGTATCAAAAGTAGGGTATAGAGCCTTGGCTGGTGGGCATGTGAGCTGTTGTAGCTTAAAACTATTATTTTTGAATTTAGTTGTCACGTTATTGGACCTACATCAATGGTTTGAGTAAACCTGATAGATCCTAATTTACGTGGGCCTATTAAATAGGGTTTAGGCCAGCATCTTGAGTTCTGATTATTAATAGGGTTGATTTTCGGTTTGCTTCATTATACTTATATATATATATATATATATATATATATATATATATATATATATATATATATATATTTGATTCCTTTGTGGGCTAAAATTCTGGAAGTCTAGAAAAATTAGATTTGATTCTGTTGTTTGGGAAGCAATTGAGAATTATTAAATCTTTGAAACAATTTGTTAAGCCCACAGCCAAGGCCCAGGCCCAGGTTATGTGGGGTGTGATCACTGGTACCATTGGTACCACTGAATCACTTTGCCTTCAAGATGGATCGAGGTGAGAGGCACCTACTGGCTACTGCATTCCCAAAATCTGATTGATTTCAAAGTAGCGCTCCGCTTCATCAATCCAGGGAGTTGGGTTGTTGCTAAGGCTCGGTTTGGAAGGAGTACAAATACAAATATGTATAGTGCAAATACATACAAAATACAAGGTTTTGCATTCTACAAATTTGCATTTGTACTCCTTCCAAACTGAGCCTAAGGGAACTCAAGCTTCACCTGTGGCAAACTGGCAATAAATTGATCCTCCTCAGTGGTTGCTCCATTGACTAGATCCTTCATTATCTGTCCCTGCTCCCACCCACTGTCAGCTGCTCACACTTTGTCCTTCAGGTTGGTCGTCATCTTGTGCATGTCTGATATCAATCTTGTCCACTCGGTCCTCCTACTTATCGTCATCAGAAATAGTTTCGTGCTCTCATACCAATATGTTCTGTTTCTTCCTAACTCAAGGGACCTTCGATCACCAGCCAACAAAATACCTTCCAACACTCTACCGACAATATCTTACACTGCACATCTCATATATGGCGGGTCTCACTAGGCCCCACTTTAATTTTATAAAGAGATGTGTGGTGTCCATGTAGAGTGTTGAAAGGCATTTTGTTGGAGGTGATCCCAACTCATTCGAAGTTGCCAACCCAACCTCCTGAAATAGAGAACTTTCTTCACTGATTCCATCCGAATAACTCCAATTGCCTTTTATAGGCTTACATTATGTAAATATTTGGTTATAACTAACTCCTTGTCTGATCTGAGCAGGTCCAATGCTGACGTGGTCTCCTGTTGTATATCATGTTGTAGCATGAGAAATTAACCAGCCTGACTGGTGGTTTTCTCCCTGGGCCTAGGTCTTGGCTGTGGGCTTAATGGAGTTCTTTAAATGTTTAGCATTTTACTTGGGTTCAAAAGAAAGATGTTTCTAATGCACTTGTTCGAATAGGCATTTTACTAAAATACTCATTACTAATCAACATGATCATCAAAATCTCTCTAATTTGGTAATTAAAAGGAAAAAGGTGGATTTAAATACACAAGGTTTTTTTTTTGCATCTATAATGACTCAAATATGATACAGATGACCTCCTATGAGAAATACATATTGCATAATCAATAACGTAACACAAAATCTTCACGGGAGGCATACAACGTGAACAGCCCAGTATCTGCCAAATGCAAACTAATATCTATGCGTATCAGGTCGAATCTGATCTTTGTACACAGCATATGGATCTCCCGACAGAACTCCAGGTGCCATACTTGGTGCTAGTCCTGGAAATCCACCACTAAAGCTATATGGCATTCTTCGCATAGGTTGCAGTCCAGGAAATCCATCACTAAAACTAACTGGCATTCTTGACACAGGTTGCAGTCTAGGAAATCCATCACTAGAGCTAGATGGCATTCTTGACACAAGTTGCAGTCCAGGAAATCCATCACTAGAGCTAGATGGCATTCTTGGCATAGGTTGCAGTCCAGGAAATCCATCACTAGAGCTAGATGGCATTCTTGACATAGGTTGCAGTCCAGGAAATCCATCACTACAACAAACTGGCATTCTTGGCACAGGTTTCAGCCAAGGAAATCCATCATTAGAGCTCATTGGCATTCTAACTCTTGACATAGGTTGCAGTCCAGGAAATCCATCACTACAACTAACTGGCATTCTTGGCACAGGTTTCAGCCAAGGAAATCCATCATTAGAGCTCATTGGCATTCTAACTCTTGACATAGGTTGCAGTCTTGGAAATCCATTGCTAGAGCCAGCTGACATTGTTGGCATTGGCCGTGGTCCCTGAAATCCATCATTAGAGCCAGTTGGCATTCTTGGCATTAGATCTGCATATGAAGGATAAGTGTATCTACTCAAAGCATGTGAACCAATTCCTACATCCAAATAAGGATCAACATATGGGTTCTTAATAGAAGATCTAGTTTCAGTATCCAATTGAGAGCTGTAGGCATATTGATATCTATCAGCAACCAATTGAGATAGTTCAGTAATGTATGGTAGAGGACTATACAACCAATTCCCTGCTGGCATCTCAGCAACCAATATCCACACCTATCTTTTTTTTGTGATAAATAATATCCACACCTGTCTATTAATGAATTTCCTCTCAGATCTTCCCCATTCAATATGTTGATTGAGGCCTTATGTTTAACTGGGAAGGTGACTGAAGCAATCAGGCTACGATTGTTGGTCTATCATTCAGGCACTTTTTGTAGTCCTGTCACCTACACCACTATTATTCCAGATAAAAGGACATTACCAAATGTTTGTCCCAGCTATCTGGGGTCCAGGAAGGGGTAGTGGATCTGCTAGCCACATCAGTGACTACTGTGATTTTCTGTGACAGTCCCAGCTATCAGCAGCAGATGCTGCATATCATATGAGGGCTGAAGTAACCACATACTGACTTCTGACCCTTTTCTGAACCCACCGCCCCCTCAGAAACTACTTCCTGCTTCTTGTCTACCTCCTCACACTTATTAACACACTCTTCCCTCTCTAGAATTAAAGGGTAAGCAGAATTGTCCTCTTGAATCTTGTATTTTAAATATAGAGTAATTTGTTAGTTATTTGAGCTTTTCTATTTGATGTAGTTAATTTTCATGTCTATTTTTTTGCTTCTATGTGTAGAAAATTGAGTAAGTTGCACAAAAGAGTAAACAAACTAAGCTTGTTCTATTGGTGTGGAATCGCCTTGGTCTTGCTTGACGTGATGTGAGTCTTGCTTGACGTGTTGGTCTTGCTTGACGTGATGTGAGTCTTCCTTTCCTTCTTTCTTTCTTAATTTGGTCCATGCATGAATTAATGGAGAACAAGTAAATCATCATAATTCTTACCTTTGCTAAATGCTTTACTGAAAAGTGAAAAATCACCAGTGACTTTAATTTGTATTTAAGGAATCAATATTTAGAGACATGTAGATACTTGTTGATGATCACTGTTCACTAGAACTTCATTTTATGGATGCAAAATAAAAAATTATAGCATTACTATGTGAAGGAAAATATGAAACCCAGGCTCAATGTGACTCACAAAGGAAAAAACCTTGATTGGGGTTTGGGAAATTTTTGTTAGCCTGAGAATGAGATGTCTTTTCAATTAAGATGGGCATAATTTCAAAATTAGCACAATAGGAATAGGGTGTGATGTGGAAACTGATACTCCACATATATGTAGTTCATCTATCCCAAGGGTTGCCTGGATTGCCCATGTTATCCATTTATCCATTGGTGTGGGTCCCCGCGGGGAGAGGATTAGTTCATTGGGGTTCTATCTGAATTTTGAGGAATGATTATAGAGAATGGGTCGTGTCCAAGTCCAACAATCCGTCTTCAAAAAAATTCTCTTATTCCAAATTCTTCAGCTTTTTTTTTTTTTTTTCTTTGATAAATGAGAATAGTTTTATTAATTCCAATAAAGAAAGTACAGTCAACCTAGGAGGAAGCACAAGGTGTTACCTCCCATGAGGACTGAACTGTAAACACTAAACATACACAAGCCTGAAACACAATTACAAAGTAGCACAAAACAGATCTCCCCTTGACACCCCTTGCTTGGCCAGAGAATCAACCACTGCATTTGCTGATCTGCTGACCCATAGATTAAACAGGTCTCCCCTTGATACCCCTTTCTTTTAGGGTTGATTAAAAAGAAAATGATGCACACCCCAAAGTCCCAAGGAATAAATGCTTGAAAAGACAAAATACACCTCAGAGTTTTGAGCCTTATCAGTATAAAATGATGGTCTTTTTTCTGTTTTTTTTTTTTACTGGGGAGGTTGAACTGTTGAAGTTTCATCTTTATTAAAAAAATGGGATCTGCCCAAATCAGTACCCAAAAAAGGAAAGTTCATCATCTGAATTCTATGTATGAATTCATGTACAATTGTACATCCATCCATATGATGATGCATATACTGTTTGTATACAGTATTTAATGTTAGATTCAGGATTTGGGTCATTGAATCTTATTTTTCTGATTGAGAAGACCCCCTTGGCTTGGCAGCATATGAAGAAACCAACCTCCAAATACCGTTGTGACTTTCAGGGGTAATTATTGAAACTTCCAAAATTTCACCCTCACCCGAGAGAGAGAGAGAGAGAGAGAGAGAGAGACCTGCTAAAGAAAGCTGGTTTTTCTTTTTGGAATGTCCTCCTTATTTTCCAAAATGGGGAAAAGCTTGTTCAAGCAATGGTTTTTCTTTTTGGAAAGCTAAGGTTGCCATAGGTAAATGCATTGGGGGGGTGCCTGGTTCAATACTCTATTATTTTTCAGGTTATGACCTGCTAAAAGAAAGCTGCTGGTTACTTGCAAACTAGGGCAGCAGTATTCATGTTTAGAGAGAGAAGAAAGGAACACCAATAAAAGATAAATTGCAAAGAATAGATGGCCAAAACATGAAAATTAAGCATGTGCTTGTGTGTGCTTTTGCCAACTAAATCTTAAAGGCATAACTAGCTATTACAAAAGAGGATACGACCAGAAATGTTGGTCTGGTTATCCAAATCTGGAATGATCTTGGTGGCTGAAGCGTACATAGAAAGCTCCTTACTGCACAATCAAAAGTTTTAAGAGTTTAGTTATATCCCTCCATTTTCTCTTCTGAATCTCAGCCTTTGATGTCCCTCAATCATCTCTCTCAAAAAAAAAAAAAAAAAAAAGAGAGACAGTAGGTGCAAAAATCTGAAAAAAGAAAAGTTAGAGGCAGACAGGGAATTGGCTGTAAATAATAACATCAAGTCCAATGCAACAAAACTGAGGTTTCAGGATATTGGTTAAGTTAGCTGGTTTCATGCTGATCAGTGCTAGTCTAAATGTGAAAAGGCAGATAAAAACTAGTTTCCCAAGTGGCTGCTATTGCCATCTTTCACAGCTTATTAGGAGCCAAATGATTTAACAAATGATCCCCTGAATCATATAAGAGGCCATTGCTCGGTGTGATGGTAAAATCTCAGCCTAACAAGCATGAGAATGAAAATTTGAGTCTGAGAATGGCCACTTGGTGCTGAAAATGCCAGAGGTTAGGTCCATATCCAGCCCAACCCTCCCAAAACCCCAGATTACTAGGACCAGTATTCAGTAATGACCTTATTAATCCTTAAAGCTGAATTGAGTTTAATCCACAACACTTGTTAATTCAGCCAATTGGTCTATGGCAGCATACTTGGGCTTTACTCCAGAAGAGCATGGTCATGATCCATTAGTTCCCCAAAAAAGTACCTAACATATTGAGCTCCCACCAGGTTATGCCAATCCAATAATGAGCAAATGCTCCCACCACCCAGCCACATGCAAAAACATGGTTGGCTTTAATCTAACACTAGCAGAAAAGTTGTTTTTATATGCATTGATGTCCCAACTACCAAGGCAAAATTCTGGTACACCAGAAATTTTTAGTCATGGTGCCGTCACATAATGCAGTGCTAATTTAGGTAACTCTAGATTTCCTTAATCACACTTAGACTAGTAAACAATTCTATTAACCAACTGATGGTGGCTCAGTCGCCAAGTTCTCTGCCCAGCCTAGTTGTAGAAGAGACTTGGGATCAAATCACATTGCCAGTTTGCCACCAGGGCTAGGGGGTTATGGGTTTAGGGCATTGACCCCCCATTGTGTAACCCCATGAAGAAATAAATAAACTAATAAATAATTCTATTAGAAGCATATAGCAAGTTATCTTTAGAATGGCCTTGACCATCTCCAGAAAAACTGTATTTTTTGCTTTTGTCTCCTTGTATGTTTGAATAGTCAAATAAATTTCTATTAGAATCATATACTCCCATGTTACAGGTATCGTAAGAGTATAAGATTCAGGATTTGATCCCAGCAATTGACGATTACACCTTGTGACCTGAATCTGATGCAAATATGGAAGATAAGGAAGAAACGAAAGCTGAGGTCAAATAGTAGACCTACAGAACTCATCATCAACTGAAAAAGAAGCAACTGTTTGACCAGTCAAATGTTGTTTGACTGTGACTGTATCTTTTGCACTCAACTGTGATTTCAAAAGGAAAACCTCCTCTTTCTCATTTATTTCTTGCTGTTGTGTTTCAGTTATAACCAATATTGCACCTCTTAAAGACCTGTGTTTTGATGATCAGATCTATTATACTATTTGTCTTAAAAAAGTATGATATTTTTATGGGCTTAGCTCAATCTTCAAATACTATGGCTGCCTTGGGCTAATCTGATTCTTGAATTGATCAGTGATATTTCTCTACATCATGGAATGTTTCAACTTCAACCTGTCTCCATCTCTTTCATTACTCAGTTCTCTCTCTCTCTCCCTCTCTCTTAATTTTCTACTCTTGAAGTGAGATATTAAAAAACAACTATATATGGATTTAGGAGGAACTATTAATGGTTATGACTTGGGTTGTATTTGGTACTATTTCAAGTGACTCTCCACATACATCTCCTTTATTTTGCATGCATAATCCTTGGATTAACACATGTGTTCTTATTTTAGGTCATTGAAAAGGAAGCGCTTGCAATTCTCCAACTCCCAACCACAACCCTCTATTTCTCAACATGAAAGAGTTGAAGAACAAATTCCACAAGCACATAATGACCAATCACAATCACACCAAGTTCCGGATTCTCAACAACATAACAATACAGAATCTCAAGCTCCCCAAGTAGAGGAAAAGTTACTTCAGGAAAGTGGAGAAGATGCTCAAGAGCAATGCACTGAGACAATATCCTCAAAAAAAAAAAAACAAGTGGGCCAACAATTTGTAGTGAAATTTATAATATGCCCAATGGTCAGAGGATTGTTGTCCCCACTAATGGCCTAGGCCAAGGAGTCGATGCAGCAGGGGGCACTGTGGCACAATTTCTTGGAACCTTGTCTCAAAATTGGAAATTCTTTCCTATTGATGTAGAAAATTGGAAGAAAATTCCAGAGTCAACTAAAAATCGTGCTTGGGAATATGTAAAGGTATTAAACAACTTAGCTTTCTATGTTATTATTTTTATTACCCTAGGATATAATTTTATTTATCGTATATATGGTTCTTATGTGCAATGCAGGGAAAATTTGATCTGCCAGATAATTCAAAAGCATGGGCCTTAAAAAATATAAATATTAAATGGAAGCAATGGAAGATTACATTGAGGAAGACTTATTATAAGCCTAATGTTCTGGCAATTGAGCAACTTGATTGTCCTACTCCACGAACTCATAAAGATCAATGGGTTAATTTGTTACGTATTTGGGAATCTGATAATTTTAAGGTATGTGTGGCTAAACTATATGTATCTCCTACTTTAATCCAAATTAGAATACTTTATGATTTTCTTCCTATTATGTATGTATGGCAGAAATCTAGTGAAGTGAACAAAGATAACTGGTCTAAGAAGGTCATCAACCATTGTGTAGAAACAAAAAGTTATGCAAGGATTCGCAAAGAGGTAACACCTTTATCTAATATGAAAATAGAGCGCATGGTGGATAAGCTTTCCCAGTTTAACAACATGGCAGAGGAGTTTTCTCAATTGAAAAAGATGATATTAGAAAACAGGTCATTATTATTTTTTCTATGGTTCAAATAATTATATCTATGTTAATTAAGCACATTTAAGTTTGATAATTTAACTACGTACTTTACTTTTATAGTCGCCAAATGAGGATGCTTCTCATTTCAATACCCCAAACCAATTCCATTCCTTAGTTGGGAGCCAAGTAGTAGCCCCTTTTGCACCTCCACCTGAGGTAAGATTTATTAAAACTATGGATTTTTTTAGTATGTCTTCTATAATATAACCACTATTAAATTGTCAATCGTAGGGTGTACAAGGTATGGATGCTTCTCCAAGCATACCCACAGGTCAAGATACTCAGCATGTTAGTTCATTTGTGGTATATTTATAGTTCAAATCTACTATATTGTATTTTTTAATTGTTTTAGTATATTCATGATGTATATAATATTTTCCTAATAATATCATGTAAAAACTTCATGTGCAGTATATGACAGCAATTAAGATCATGGTCGCAAAAGGTTTATTTATTACAGATGATCCAAAAAAAGTTGTGTGGAAAGATGAACTTGGTCCCGGATGGTGTGAGGTAGTGGTAAAGACGGCGTTAAATAAGAATTGTGGGTTGATGAAGAAACACGCAAATCTAAGGACTATAAGAGATGCACAAGGATGTAGCATTCCTTGGTAAGTATACGCACATGTGGATATTCAAATATACTAATAATAATTTTATCTTTGATGATAATGATGATTTTGTTATATTTGTTATCTTTGCTAGATTGAGCAGCAAGTAGTTGGAAGGAAGAAGCATTGAAGCATTGAACATGGCATTTTTTACATGTATTAATATAATGCTCTCTCTCTCTCTCTCTCTCTCTCTCTCTTTCTTTCTCCTATCTCAAGAATCAATATGACATGTATTATTCCATTATATACATGTGTAGTTGAGTTTTAAGCTAAGTCTTGGAATGTGAGAACCTCCATGAATCTCTCTCTAAGGGATGGCATTAATGTGTCAGAAACAAAGAGGGTTCAAGAGAACCAAACTGCTCAATTTGGGAACTTCTCATACGCCCACTTCCTTGCGACAAATCCAAGCAAACAGAAACATTTTTTTTCTCGGGTCTACACTGTTTTCCACATTTAGGCTATGTTTGGTTTGAAGGAAAAGGTAGGGAAAGGAAGGGAAAGACAGAGAAACCTATACAAGGTTTGTAAAGGTTTCCCTATCTTTCCCTTTCCCTACTTTTTCCTTCAAACTAAACACAACCTTATGGATCCCATGAACTTGTTGTTGAAGCCATTAAGGAAATCCACTTAAAATCAACTACAACAGTGGTATGAAGTATGAATCAAAAGTGGCCCACCTGTAATGAAATGGACCATGTGCACACAAATCAATTGCACCAACTTATTTCTCATTGAACCTCATAGAAAAAGAAGAAGAAAGAATGTAACTCAAAAGGAAGTGAAGAGTTCATCAATCTATGACCAATCTCATTTCCTGCAATCCAATACTTTGGTACTTGTATACAGCTTTTCTTGGAGCTACTTATTGAGCCATATACCTTGTGCTAATGTTTGTTCTTAGAAAACCCTTTGGCTTTGCCCTTTTTCTTATAGAGGATAAGTCAACATATATGTCAGGCTTTACATCAGACAAACTAAAAACTCTTACAGTGCAAATTTACAAGCTTACTTTCTGATTATTTATATGACCCAAAAAAGTCAACATATTTTCATCTACATGTACAGAAATATTGCGCAAAGACTAAAATTCAACAGTCAAGTAGAACACTCTAAACTTTATTTTATTTTATTTTTCTTTTGAAAAAGGTAATGCACTGCATTAAACAAGCAGAAGTAAAGTAGAGATTTTGCTCCTATACAGTGTCGGGCTGTATTGAAGCCTATACAAGCTCTAAAACCACCAATACAAAGCAATGGCTACAGAGGAGGTGGAGCTGAAGACATTTGGGTCTGATGATTCTCTAAAGAACTTGAAGGGAGAAAGGCAAGGGAATGAGTATCTCATTAATTGATTTTCATGGGCATGTTGACTTCTCATCTGAGGTCACTGCTGCTCTCCACATTCTGATGGTGCATTGGTGGTGGTTGATTGTGTTGAGGGTGTATGTGTTCAAGCAACTGTCCTCCGTCAAGCCCTTGGTGAGAGGATTAGGTCTGTCTTGACTGTAAACAAGATGGACAGGTGCTTCCTTGAGGCTTATCAAACTTTTCCAAAAAGTCATTGAGAATGCTAATGTGATTATGGCTACATTACTTATGAAGACCCTCTCCTTGGAAGAGTGACCTAGCTTTAAACCTTGCAAAATGGCAAGCATTTATGCTCTCAATGAGTTGGATTCTCCCACTAGTCCTGGATTACAATAGCAACAGCCATCAGAATTCAGTTTTCTATATCCCATTTCAGGGGGTACCCAAATGATGATGAGTATGTTGTCTTCTTTGAGAACAATCAGCTACAACGGGCCCTCCTTTCAAGATTGAGTCCATAGAAATTCCCATGGTTTCCTCCCGGTTCAACCTAATGAACCACCTTATAAGGTCAAATATATCTTCCACCTGTTGTATGTTATTCTTAAAAGTTCTAGCATTTATTCCCCCATCAAATACTCCATAGCATTGCTACAGTTCTACAATGCTAAAGTATCTTACCTCTTCTTTTGTGTGTATAAATGATTGTAAAGTTCCATTGTTCTTTTCAGAATCCCCTTCTAGAGATGGGATTAACAGACTGAAGCCTATATGAGAGTTGAGAAACTCCATGACCTGGCTTTCAATAAACAAGTTAAGAGTTTGTCCAGTTAAATATATTTTGCTCACGGTGCTGCCTGCTATGTTTCACGTAGTTCTTGAATTGTTCCTGCTACTAGATATTTTTCAGATAATCTTAAAATAGTAGGAGCTTTCATCTTTCTATATCAATAAAAATCCTATTTACTTTTTCATTGATAAAGAAAAAAGAAGAAAACATTGATGTTGAACTTGTATGCACACCAAGAATGTGGACCCAAATGCCTCAGCCTACCAAGATTAAACAACAGTTTTCAAGTTCAATGACCAAAAAAAATTTCAACTTCAGGGATTTACTTCAACATAGCTGGGCCCCACATGGAATTCATAAACATTGTTGTGTTTAGTGAAAATCTAAAATTCATAAAAGATGTGTTTGACCTCAATCCTTACATTTGTTATTTGTTTAACATTAGGCTTGGAAAGTAGGCAAGAGTTTATATTCCATATATACTTAATTAAATTTTCATATATGATTTTATATCTCCAAAAATGTGTTTTCTAACTTATTTTCTATTATTTTCTTATAGGTTGAACATGGTAAAAGAGGATACTTCACACGTGTGGATGAAGACATTTGATCAAATTTTACATGCCATTGAGTTTTATGTATTCAAGAACATTGAATTTGTAGCAAACACATGAATGTTAAAGCACTTTGAGATATAGTTCATGTATTTAAGAACCTTTTAATGAAATTTTAAATTCAAGTTCCATCTTATATTATGAATTTGTTGTGCTTGTATTCAATACAGGAAAGCAGGTTTCAAATAAATAATGAAAAAATTTAGGACCTAACCATCTAGGTTTTATGTTTCGCTAACGGGCAATGAAAACGTTGCTAAAGGTGTTTTAGCTACAGTCAAAGAACACCATTGCTGAAGATTTTTAGCTAGCTACGAACTGTACACCTCCGTAGCTATAGATTGTTATTCTTCTACTACCGATAACGTCAACCATAGCTATAGGTAATTTTTTCTAGCTACGGCCAGTTAATATCCATAGTTATAGATTGATGCATTTTGCTACGGGAAACTTGGGTCCGTAGCTACAAATCCATAGTTTAAGCTACGGATATCTCATCACCACAGCTATAAATGCAAACTTTGTAGCTACGGACATCACACAACCGTAGCTAAAAGGTCAAATTTGTAGCTACGGATAACTTAAAAACCGTAGCTACAAGTGTGTATGTAATTATTTAGGTTAGGCTTTAGCTACAGGCACAAACCGTAGCTATAGGTTAGTTGTAGCTACGGATGCTGTCAGCCGTAGCTATTACCTATAGCTACCGCGACTGTAGCTACCATTTCTTGACCGTAGCTAGTTTGTAGCTATAAACCTATAGCTACGGTTTTTCACATTTATAGCTATGGTTTTTTTCATAACTATAGGCCTATTTTCTTGTAGTGTACTTAAATGATTCCTTTTTTAACCAAGCTAAAGCTTTTTACGTATAGAGGTTTTGAAAACAAGTAACCATTTTCTATCCCATTAGAGGGATTTTACCAAACATCCAACATGTTTGCCACATGATAGAAGGGTTACCAAAGATAGCAATAGTTGCTTAAGCCTTTAAATGGTCAAATTCATCAAAGTAATCGACTACTAAAATTGAATTGTCGTCTACTAAACAAAGGGAGGAATCTTTTTTCCTCAACTCAACTAAATCCTCCAAATCAATCAATTGGTATATGTTCTAACTCAGCCTATCAAAGTTAGTTTACTATAATGGTTTGGGTAGTCGACTACTCTTCACAATGTGCACAATTTATGCCTCAACTATCATAGGTAATCGATTATACATTTTGGGGTAATTGACTACATTACACATGTTGGCATTTTCATGCCTCAATTATCATAGGTAGTTGACTATACATTTTGGGTTAGTCAACTACATCACATAGGCAACCATTTTCAACTTATACTATTAAAGTTAGTTGACTACATAATTTTGGTTAGTTAACTAAGAGAGCCCAACACTTAAAAACCTTAGAAATATTTGTCCAAAGGTTCAAGGGTTCTTTCCATGGCTTTTAATGATGATTTTCAAGTATGTAATACTTGTTTAAGTCTAAAAAAGCCTAGAAGCCAAACCTATTTTAATTGTTGGTCTCTAAAGTTGACTAAACTAAATTAAGTCTTATTGAGCATCATGAAAAATGCAACCAAACAACAAATTACATCAAGAACCTAAAAATATGATACTTTAGACCATGGCTTAATGTAGTCTCTTCATTGATGAATTGATGTAACCTAAGTCCACTTTGAGAAACTTTAAATCCTTTAACACGGATGCCCCTCACTGTCTAGTTGTTGAGAGAGGAGATAGGGGAGCCACCAAGAGTCCCTCATGGAAACCCTTCCTTCACCCAAGTTTTGGGTTAAAAACACAAATCCTTTTCTAGTTGTTCTTGATCCACCAGTGGTAGACATCCATTTAAAGGTCCCTTCAATCAAGTAGGGGGAACCCGTGGTTCTTTTTTCAGACGAAGAAATTGAAAAATCCTTGTTTGCTCTTCGGTTCGCCATGGCGAGGAAGTGCTCTTATGGGAGGCCTTTGTTGGTAGAGATTAGAGAAGTTCTAGTGGGGACTTTCCAGATGAAAGCCACATTGGTGATTACAATGCTAAACCCAAGACATGTGCTAATCAGGTAGGTCCTAACAAATGTGGTTATCTCATGTTGTGTAATAACAAATGTGGCTATCTCATGATGGTTTTCATGGTTTTCAAGTTCCTATTGTTGTTATTGTTTTGCAAACAACTGCTGAAGTCTCAAGTCCTTTAAATCCTAATGCCTTAGTGTGGCAGTCCCTCAATTGGCTACGAGGTTGTGGTGCTTTACATGGTTTTGAAAACTAGACCGGATTGGACAATTGGACCGGTTGACCTGGGAACCATCCAGGCAACCAGTTCTTTTTCACCCTAAAACTGTTTCTAGGCTAAAAATTGTTGACTTGGTTAGTGACCTGAAGACCCAGGCGGTTGAACCGTCGATCCATTGAACTTGGAAATGGTTTTGACGATTTTTATTTTAGTTATTTTTAAAATTTTGAATTAGAATGACCTGATGAATCAAACAATTGGATTGTTTGACCTAAAAACCAGTGGCCAAAACAGTGTGTCCAGTCCAGTTTTTAAACCCTTGGTGCTTTAAACTAATGGCAACCATCTTCATATGCTATTCTACCTCCACTCGGAACTTTTCCACCACCCACAAGTGACCACCATCATTGTCTTGTTGTGCTGGTAACCAAGGTTCAAAGTATCAGAAAGGCAATTTTAAGAGATGTATCAAGATACACTTTGAAAATACATAGATACAAATGAAAAATCAAGATACGCATGGATACGCTAGAAAATCCTTAGAAAAAATATAATAACAACAATAAAATGAGTTTTATCTAATTATAACAATTTTATTTAAACATAAAAACCATACTTTAATGATTTATACAAAGTATTGGGACACAATTAGTAACTGTTGAAAAATAGTAGAAGAATAAAATGTATGTGTGCATATATACTAATATTTATTAGTTAATATTTTTGAAATCAATTATTAGTTTACATTTATTATATATAAATTTATATAATATTTATTGTGTATATAAGTTAATATTATAGACCTTAATTTTTAATAAATAAATATAATTTATGTTAATCTTAAAATTATATAAATTTAATAATCAAACTTTAATATTTATTGAGAAACATTCACCAAGAGAAGAAAAATTACATTTACTTCAATAATAAAATCACATGCTATTAAGAACTAAGGTTGGCATAGTGGTTAATTAGTTGTTGTAAAGAACTAACTAGGGTTTGAAACTTCTTACCTTCAAGTTATGATTTTAACAAGTTGTTTGACTTAATTGGCATTTAATAATGTCTTAAATACCTTAATTAAAGGTAACTCAAATAATCATTTAATTAAATAATATTAGCATTTAATGACATCTCAAATTTAAAGGCTTAATTAAAAGTGATACAAATGGGAGGGAAGAGATAAATTAAATTTAAATTTGAATTTAAAAATAAAAAGGAGAGGGAAATTAAATTATGCTGAGACATAGTGTGTATCGGTCCATTTCAGGATTGTATCAGCCGATACATACCCAAAACGGTCCAATACAATGTTGATACAAACCCGTATCGATTCGATACAGCCAAAAACAAAAAATAAAAAAAAAAAGTGAAACTATCGAATTTTGTATATTCCATGTATCAGACCTCTCTCAAAACAAAATGTATCGACCCATCCAGATGTTGCGAAATTATAAACCTTGATGGTAACCATGCAGAGACCAAAGCACTCCATTTATAGCATTTTTCTCTCAAATATCTATATTTTCTCTCATCAATACCATTTACGAAACCCTAAAGCCAATCAATAACTGCCTCACCATTCAATGTCGAATGATGTTACCTAGTTGTCGGAGTTGTTACCTTTTATGTATAACTCCTATATTCTAAGGTGTACATTGAATCTTTTCTTCTTCAAATCAAATATGTGATATGTGATTAGGGTAAAATACATAAACTACCCTTATGTTTTAGTAAATGGCCTAAAACTTATCATACTATTTGAACAACTACTTAAAGTATCACATGACTTGTACAAATTTTCTTAATTCCAAAACTATCATTTTATGATCAATTTTGCCCTTCAATCTTCTTCAAACTTTCAAAATAAAACAATTTCCTCTTTTTTTATCTACATCACCTCTCTTAGGGAATGAAGTAAAGAAACAACAATCACATATTCAAATATTCTAAACCAAAGTTGAACCTTTCAATGCTTGCATTGTATTGACGATCGATTTAAGTTCAATTCTGGTCAAGGTTGATTTCCATGTATCACTGGTTCCACCATCAGAATGACTTGTTACTTATTAGGGGCTTGATCCCATTTCAATTTTCAACTAGACCAATAAGTTTATGGGACATTTTCCGAGTCAACTTGTTGATGATGGCAGTAATGTTCTATTTACTCGTGACGGTTGTTTTATTTAGGACTAGCACACTAGAGAGTTAAAGGGGAAGGGGCATGGGCTTGGGAACTTGTTTGCCCTGGAATTTGAAAATAAGTGAACTTCATCAAACTCTTGTTTGTTGTCTACAACTTCTAGTTTTTCTTTTATTTCTTGTACTAAGGTGTGGAACTTGTGGCATATACATTTGGGCCACACTCATTCTAAAAACTTGGACCATTTGTTTTCTTCTAATTGCAATTGTTTGCCTGTTGCTTCATTTAAGAATGTTGATAAATCTTACTTAACTTGTTGCTATAGTAAAAGTCATGTTTTGCCTTTTTCATCTTCTACTAAACATACTTCTACACCATTTTACCTTATACATAATGATGTTTGGTCGTCTCCTATTATTTCATGCTTGGATTACAAATATTTTGTGTCGTTTATTGATGATTGCACTAAATACACATAGGTTTACTTTCTTCAAAAGAAATCAGAAGTCTTTCCCACATTTAAGAACTTTCATGCTATGATTATAGCCTAATTTAAAAGTACCATAAGCATATTGAGGTCAGATTCAAGGGGAGAGTACTTTGGTGGTAAGAATGATGAGTTCTAAACCTATATCAAACAACATGGTATTTAGTCCTAGAGGTCTTGTCCAAATACACCTCAACAAAATGGGGTATCTAAACACAAGAATTGTCATATTGATAGCATGGTTAGATCCCTATTACAAGACTCTCACGTTTCCATTACCTTCTAGGTGGAGGTGGACTCGCACTATTGTACACCTCACTAATATCCTTCACACTTTTGTTTTTGGAAACTCCTCTCCCTTTTAATCCTTGTTTCATCATCCACTAAACATGTCCATGCTTTGTGTCCTCGGTTGTGTCAACTTTATCCATCTCCCTCCCCATGAACACACAAAACTAACAATCCAAACAGCTATGTGTGCATTCATGAGATATAGCATGGAATATAAGGGATTTCTCTGTTATGATCCTAAGGTTTATAAGTTGTGCATATCTTGTAATGTCATTTTTCTTGAGAACCTTTCATTCTTTAAACATATGTAAATTGCCTACACCATCCTTTTCTATTTTGCATCATTCTGGCTCTATAGGTGATCCTCCTCCTCTCAGTCCTCAGCTTCAGGTTTATTTCAAGAAGCATCCAGCTTACTCATTGCTTATGCCTCCTCCACATCCAGCACTAATAATGGGTCATTCTTCTCCATCCATCACTACTATAAGTTCCTCCTCTCATCCTGTTGATTTGCCTTCATCTATTTCTTTGTGTTGATCTTCGCGTATTTTTCATCCACCTGACCATTATGGCTTCTTTTCTAATCATAACTCATTTTTTGTTGTTTTGTCCTCTAAATACATTCATAAGTCTTAGTTAAGCATTTGAAGGATGCCATGGACTTAGAGGTCTAGGCCTTATTGTAGAATGATCCTAAGAACTTGTCTCTCTTCCCCTAGATGCCTCTATCATCGATAATTGATGGGTTTATTCAGTGAAACTCAAATTATATGGTACTCTAGACAAATATAAGGCCCACTTGGTTACTCAAGGCTACAAGCAAAAATATGGGATTGACTATGATGAAACTTTTGCTCCATTGGCTAAAATGGCAATTATTTGTTTACTTTTAGCATCACTACTCTTAGGTAATGGACAGTTCATCAGTTGGATGTCAAAAATGCCTTCCTCCAAGGGTATTTACAAGAGGCAGTCTATATGAAACCACCTCCTGGATATTGTGATAATCATATCTTGGTATATAAACTAAAGAAAATCATTATACGATCTTAAATAAGCTCTACAAGCATTGTTTGACTGCATCTGTACAATGGTGTTGGAGGTTGGTTTTCAGCAAAGTGCTTTAAAATACTCTCTTTTTACCTTCAAGCGAGCATAAGGGTTAACTTTCCTCCTAGTACATGTTGATAATATTCTTATCACCGGAGATGATGTGGATGGTGTTAATAACTTGAAACTCCTTTTCAACAACTCTTTCAAAATGAAAGATCATGGGCCGATCACCTATTATCTTGGCCTTGAAATTCAACGATGTCCTCAAAGCCATTTTGTCAACCAACAAAAACATGCCTCTGATTTAGTTGCATTGGCTCACTTGATTGATTCTAAACAAGTCGATACACCTTTAGAGTTAAACTGTAAGCTAAGGATGAGGGTGAGCTCCATCCTAATGCTACTTTATATCAACAGCTTGTAAGTAGTCTTATCTACCTAACTATGACTAGATCGGATATTTCGTATGTTGTCCAACTTGTGAGTTAGTTTGTATTTGCTCCATGCCAGCCCCATTTTTTAGTAGTTTTTTTTGGATCATTCGTTATGTCAAGGGAACAATGTCTCATGGCTTATTTTTCTCATCTTCTTCCTCTACTCAATTCCGTGCTTATGCATCTATTGATTGGACATGTTGCCCAGACACTCATTATTCTACTTCTAGCTGGTGTATCTTTCTTGGTGATTCTTTGATTTCTTGTAAATGCAAGAAACAAGAACGGTTTCAAAGTCATCTACTAAAGAAGAGTATAGAACCATGTGTAGGTGCATGATGCTCACTTAGTCCCTCGGAGCATATTGAACATTGCATTAATACCACATGGGCACTTGCGATCAGAATGTTTCCTCTACGATGAACCTACATCACAACACAAGTCTGCGATGAAATCATGGTCCATCGCACATCATAATAAACCCATCCTTAGTGCAAGCTCAAAACAAACCTAGGTTGAACCTGCGATGAGGGGCACAATGCCCCTAGCACCGGAATAAACCCTTAAGCGCTACGACATCCCGGTTCACTAAGGACCGAGCCCAAATGTCACCTACACGTGTGACTTCGAAGCAACGAATGCGACAAGGCACCACGTAAGCCTAATATGGCTTCACCCGCCAGTAGGTGACATCACTAGCACCACGTTAATTAAGGCGCACAAAGGGCAGTAGCACACGTGGTCCATGGGGATTTCTGAGTGAAAGGAAAGTAAATCCTTAGAGAGATTCCCATAGGGACACGTGGCAAAACCACAACAATGCCCTTAATGATTGGCAACAAATCCAATATTCTCTTTCCTAGTATAACACCTTTAACTCCTTCCTTTCATAATCTCGGGATCTCTCCCATAAATAGAGATCCTCCTCATAATGAAACGGACTCAATCGTCGAGCATCCTCATCACTGATCTCCCATTCTGCAATCCTCTCTCTCTCTCTCTCTCTCTTCATGCCCTAGTGTCTAATTCGATCCCCTTACCCACGGTCTTTGTCTGTCTTTCAAAAAGACCACCTCCCTAACCTAGCCGCCACCTCACCTACAGTAGAATGGGCCTTCATTGTCAGTGGACACTTGCAACTTTCTTTCTCAAATGATATTTAACACCTGTGATGGGCTTCCAAACAAGGGGCACACATGATTTACTATTTCCTATAGTGGTTCGGAATTAAAGACCGTATGTACTTGCAACGATACTCATTGGGGATGAACTTCCAGAAACATACAAAGAAAATGCTTACTTATGAAGGCATACACAAAGCAACACAACTCTAAATGAGGAGACTACCATTTTCGACCAACACAAGCCGCGATAAAAACTCAGACCATGTGTCTCTCAATTCACACTACACACACTTCTATCCCAAATTTTCATGCAAATTAAAATGTGATGAAGTTTTAGTACAAAAATAGAAAAGCTTTTTTTCTCTCTATTTTCAAATGATGAGGTTATGTTGTACGTTGTGGTAGAAAGCTCTCTCATGTGGAAGCCCTATAGGAAAAACTTCCCTCTACGTTTAAGTCTGTTATGCGTTAGCACCGAAATGTAATATGCTAAGGCCGATTGCCCAATGGCGCTGCAATAAAGTCGCTAGCGCAAATACAAAAGATATTGTAAATACAAAATACTTGAGCACAAAACCCGCATCTATTCATTATAAACATATGTACAAAATTAGTAAATTATAGAGAAGCCCATTCTTTCCTTATTAAAATTACATCCTTACGAGCCTCAAAATCTCTCAAATCCTTCACCTCCGATTCGCATTCGGCCACTATCTTCCGTTGACGACCACACTCCTCCATGAGGGCTTTTAATTTCTTAGTAGCCTTTGCAAGATTAGCCTCGACTACCTTAAGACGGAAGCAAACATCCTTCAATGACCGACCAAAAACCAGTTGTGATCCTCCAAGGCCAACCATCCAGAATATGTGAGCCAGTAAGGCAACCTATTCCTCAACTTGCTCCATGTGAAAGCCAATGGGAGAGAAACATTCACAAATCTTGAACCATCGAGCGAAGTCGAGCCACAAAAGCTAATCATAGGGCCAATTCATGATATCATGCATTATCGTTGCAACAGTATTCAACACCGGCCCCACGACCATGGGAGGAAGCTCAGTGGGAGGGAGCCAACCTCCCCAAATAATAGTCGTAGCAAACTTCACTACAAACTTTGACACCAAATATTTATCATTAGGATACCCTTGGATGTGAACGGGGTCTACAGTTTCGTGCCCCAAAGGGGCCACACCATTCTTATTACAATATTCGGTAAGTTCCTAATGGACCATTGCAAGCTCTTCATCGCACGCCAAACCTTCAACTGGCAATTCCGTTAGGGATGACACCGCGGAACTAATGGCCTCGTTTTCGAACACGATGTCAGGGCCAATAGGCACCCCAGTCTCCATAGTACTAATAGCCATAGTCTCCTCTAGGAGAGGAGCCTCGGAAGCTTGGGCCTCAATAGATGTAGGTGCTAACTCAACATGGGTGTCCTTTGGGGGCACAGCAGAATATCGTTGCTCATGCCTTGCGGTAGCCGATGCACTACCATCAACCCTAGTGTCCCCAGCAGTATTAGAGGCATAGCGGTCTCAAGAATCGGATTGGGGGGCTGCGATGAGTTTAACTCTTCCACTAATCACTTGATAACAGGCGATATCAAAACGCTTGCCAAATCTACATCGAATGGGGCCTACGATGAAACAACACACGAACCATCAGTGCGATAAACATAAATATAGCCAATGGAGATACATTGACAAAATAAACCCACACATACTTCCTTATCCATAATAGGGACTCCTGAATCCTCCACACTAGATTGCGCTTTCTCAGCTTCCACACGCTTCAAAATAAAGGACTAAAAGTGAAATCAGTCACAATAATATAATATGTGACTAATAGTAGTACTGAAACGAAATAACAACGCCCTTACTAGACCATCCCTCTCAGAAGGAGCTGTCGGGACCTCTATGCTTGGCGGAATGTCGTCACTCTCCAAGGACTACAAAAAAAATGAAATGAAACCAGGAATAACTTAGACGTCTACAACAAAGGTAGTTAGAACAAGAAATGAAAAAGAATATATATATATATATATATATATATATATATACATTGTCTTTAGAACCCCATTTTCGCCGAGGCGGAGCCATCCTCTTCATACACCCACTTGAGAACTGAACACAGGTAATCTTGTTGGAGGGAGCGACAACTGTCAATCCCATCGATTTGACAACCGATGTAGCCTCCTCCAGAGATGGCAACGTTGGACACTCTTGTTTGACCTCCGCTCGGCACTCCTATGCTTGCGATGAAGCCACACCCAAATCGTCAAACTGTGGTGCCAGTGTCGACAAAACCTTGCAAGGAACCCTCTTATACCTCTGCCTCTTTACGGCGAGAGGGCGAATACTCTCCCCGACCTCTGAAATGGGTCATTTCCTTTCACCCTTTGTTCTCACCCTCTACGAGGATTGCGATAGGGGGGAAGATGCAGAACCAGATGGACTATCACCCCAAGTGGAAGCATGCCCTTTGGTGGGCACCAATATATGACAGGGGCAGGGGTTCTTTCTCATCATTTCCTGAAAACCCCCAAATAAAGCACAAAGATAAGAAAAATGAAGGGACTTGCAGCCTTGTACCCTCATAAATCCTGCAACAGAGAACCTCGAGCAACCTGGGAAGGCAAGACCATGATGTCGAACCCAGAAGACATCCTCCTCTGAAGACATTAAGAACTATGCACCTAAGTCATCATAACCAAAATGCCGCATTACTCGGTCGGGACGATATGTGGCCAACTGAGCTTCGCCAGTGCAATCAAGGTAAGCCACCACACCGGGCCAAGATACTAGCCTCGCCACAACTGTCGTAGGGCTCTTCACCTCCATGGCAGTTGTTGATCATCGCCTTTTGGAATTGGCACACCGGCATAGAATGGCATGGCATGGCGAACGACTTGGGTGTACGGTCTCCATATTAACCCATCGAGGGAGGCAAGCTTCATGTTGATCTCGCTCATCTTGAAACTCTTATGCCTGGTAGCTTGAAGCCAATGCTTTCCCCTGCAAACCTCGAACACCTCTTCTTCAGACTCGTCTCCTTCCATAGTGGCAATGGCAACTCGCATAGGAGAGAGACGACGAGTTGTCACGTTGAGGTTGAAGCGCTCACACAAGAACATCCACAGGAATGGCCCGCAAATGTAGCTGATGCGCCTCTTTCAGCTTGGGTCCATTATCTACTGCACAATGCCATCCATCTGCTCATAGAGATAGCCCAAGAACATTGGGGCCAAGGGCAGTTGATGACCACTAGCAGCAAGAATGGCAAGTGGCACCAAGATCGTTCGCAAACCGTAGTTAGGGAGCCCGGGAAAAAGGAAACAGGAAGCAACGTACAGAACAAATGCAACAGGATAGATTGACTGCCTGCACCTCGTACCATTGCGCCCCTTTCACCACACAATTCAAACCAAAATTCCAGCCATGACTCCAATGGCATCTTCCCCCGAGCGGTGGTCCGATCCACCCTGACCTTATAAACAATGATTTCTTGATGGAGTTCGTTGCAGAGCTCCCTCAAGTTCGCAGGAATCGATTCAATGTGTTAGAGGTGATGGGCAAATATAGCGCCCCCAATGGGCAATGCCAATAAGCCAGCCACATCTTCTACGGTGATGGTGAACTCTCAAAACTCCCCCCACAAAGGTGTGGGTGCGACAACACCAACGCTCCAAGCAAATGCCACACATACTTCACCCCTTCCCTACCAATTAGATTCATGTAACAATCCATGAATCTAAGAAGACCGGAATCCTGTAGCATTTGGCAATACTTGGGATTTTCGAGGATATACTCTGCCCAAGCAGTATAGCTATTTGGGGATCTTGATCTATCGGTCCTGGGTTCCTAACACTAATAGGACACTGGTGGGTTTGGCCGTTCACAAAAACACAACAACTCTGTACCTCGGATGGGGTCAAATATACCCTCCACACCCCTCGAAATTGGTATCGGTGTCTAGAAACCCTATTCCCCTTCGGTTGCTATAGCCGCCTCCCTCTCCAACAGTAGTTATGTTGTGTCTACCTCCCTAACGAAATCAAGGGACACTCCACACCTTTCCCCCCTTTCTTCTGACGAGGAGGCATGCCGAATGGAATAGGGTATGACAGACAACACGAAAGTTAACAAAGAAGGGAATGACAGGCAGGCCGAAACACAAAAAGTAAAATAACAAGTGAGACAAATAAGACAAAGTGGAGATTTGTATAGTTCACCGTCCTTTTATAAGTACTTCTCGCATACCGGAAGTGATAAACGGGGTTGAAGAAGATGAATGGGCACGAGTACAGAACCTCAACCAAAGCTTAATGCAAAAGAAATCCAATGGAATTACAATTATGACATTTGAAAAGAGGGATGAAATGGCACATTAATTCAAACCAATGGCCACGTCATCAACCTCCAATTTTATGTATTGGATACCGAGTCCGTAGGACACACGCAAATGGAATATAATCGTTATGGAATAACGGGTAAAAACTAGTTATTGAAAACTGCCATGTGGCCTTAGTTCAACGATTTACTCGATTTCCATAAAGTGCCGAATATAAAACGCTATCAAGCCTCATTTATCGAGAACCAGTTATTGAAAGCATAGCACCGTTAGTGTCTTTCGCTAATTCCCTTCCTGCCAATGGCCAGGGGGTCTGAAACACACAAAGTCAGTGTGAAATTGGCCATCAACAGAAAGGGAAACATCAAAAGACAGGGGGGCTAAACCATGGAGTAACATTGTTAAAGAACAAATACCTAATGAATGATCAAAGCCATAACCGCACGATCCCTCGAGTAACCAACTCCTAGTTTTCCAACAAACAGGGGGGCTGACAAAAGCCAAAATCAAGTTTATATCATATCAAGTTGATTCATCACAAGACCTAAAAAAAAAATACCAAGGCAAAGTGTTTATCAATAAGCTCCCACTTACCGATAAGAAGGTGGGCTAATGTAGGTGCATGGTGCTCACTTAGTCCCTCAGAGCATAGTGAACATTGGATTGATACCACATGGGCGCTTGCGATTAGCCTACAACCAATCTTTTCTCTGCGATGAACCTACATCGCATCACAGGTCTGCAATGAACTTACATCACATCGCAGGTTTGCGATGAACTCACGGTCCATCGCATGCTCATAATAAACCCATCCTTAGCGCAAGCTCAAAACAAACCTAGGCCGAACTTGCGATGAGGGGCATGACGCACCTAGCACCACAATAAATTAAGGATCGAACCCAAATGTCACCTACACGTGTGACTTCGAAGGAACGAATGCGACAAGGTGCCACGTAAGCCTAATATGGCTTCGTCCACTAGTCGGTGACGTCACTAGCGCCATGTCAGTTAAGTAAGGCGCACAAAGGGCAATAGCACACGTGGGCCATGGATATCTCCGAGTGAAAGGAAAACAAATCTTCTGAGAGATTCCCATAGGGACACGTGGCAAAAACCCAAAAACACCCTTAATGATTGGTAGAAAATCCAATATTCCCTTTTCTAGTATAAAACAAACGCCTTTAACTCCTTCCTTTCAGGATCTCGGGATCTCTCCCACAAATAGAGATCCTCCTCATAATGAAACAGACTCAACCGTCGAGCATCCTCATCATTGATCTCCCATTCTACAATCCTCCCTCTCTCTCTCTCTTAGTGCCCTAGTCTCCAATTCAATCCCCTTACCCATGGCTTTTCTTTGTCTTTCAAAGAGACCACCTCTCTAACCTAGCCGCCACCTCACCTACACCATGTCCTCTGTATGTAGTGAAATAGTTTGGCTCAAGGCTCTACTTCATGATATAGACATTGACCACTCATATGCCATCCCTTTATTTGCTGACAATATGAGTGCTATCAAGATTGCATCCAATCCGGTATTTCATGAGTGTACTAAACATATTGAGGTGGATTTGTCACTTCATTCGTTACCTTCTTCTTGCGGATCACATTTCTCTCCCACATGTCTCCTCGAGCTTATAACTTGTAGATCTCTTCACCAAAGCTATGACCAAAGCCCGATTTAATTTTCTTATGAACAAACTGATGCTTGTTCACCAACATCAGTTTGAGGGAGAGTTTAGAGAAGATGGAGGGTAATTTTGTCATTTTACCATCTTTATTGTAAACTACTATGCGTGTAAATTAATTTTTTGCCTTGTACAACAATGTACCTTTTATTCGTTAATCTTATCCATTTGTTGAGTAATATAAATACTATTTTGTTTTTGTTGGTTCGACTGGACTGATCAACCCTAACAAATCTGAAGTCTCTTGAGTTTCACTCTTCTCTCTCTCTCTCTCTCTCTCTCTTTCATACTAACACTTACTACTTGTTGGGGCACCATTCAATACTATTGAAATGTTGTTATTCTGTATGTTTACTACCATAGGGGTACTTTAGTACTTTTAGCTCTCTTTATTTTAAGTTGTGTCGCCCTAGTATAAATAATAAAAAGCGGGCACCGCCAGCACCTTTTCTGAGACTCCAAATCTTTGTCTCCCTTCTCTCCTCTCTCTCTCTCTCTCTCTCTCTCTTCCTTCTTCTCATTTGGAAACATGGTATCAGAGCAGGACTGTCAGATTTGAAAGAAGAGATCGAGCAAACCTTCTCTGTCTTCACCCTTCGCCAAATCTAGATCCAGATTCAATCGGACTGAAGTACACTCTCTCCCTTCTCCTTTTTTTATTTTTTTCTGGTCGTGTGCCAGAACAGAACCTGTAATAGGTTCAATTTGTTAATGTGAGGCGAGTAGTCCCTCTTCTTTCCTTTTTTGTGGGATTGGTTGATCCCTGTAACAGATTATAGGTTGGTAATGACCTTTATATGCTGTGACAACAGCCTTCTGGTGAACTTGTAGGTCAGGGGATGACTTGTATATGCTGCAACAATAGTCACACTTGATTTGTAGGTCAAGAGAGGACTTGTATATGCTGCTACAATAGACATACTTGATTTATGGTAAGCCAGTGATGACTTGTGAGTTCGGTAACAACAACTATTTTTCGTTGAAGAACTGAGATTTAAAGAGGGGAAAGGAGGGGAGTGGTTGTCTCTAATTCCCTAGTGCAATTTTTTTTTTATTGGGGTGTTCGGTTGCTTCTATTTGGTCTTCCTTGTGTTTAGTTGGAATGTAACCTAAAGTTGTGATTATGAGTGGTGAAGACTCTGCCACATCTGGAGTCTCCTCAATGCAGAATGGAATAAGTGGGGGAATAGATTTATCCTTCCCTATGGCTGTTATACCCCTGGATGGTCTAAATTACTTAGAATGGTCGAAGGGGATCAAGTTATACATTACTGAAAGGGGAAAAATATGGTATATAAATGGGAGAATTAAAGAACCGAATTTCGGGAGTATTGAGTATGACAGATGGAACTAGGAAAATAGCATGGTTATGTCTTGGCTTTTGGTGTCTACGCAACCTCAGGCAAAAAGAACTTTATGTGGGCTGAAACGACTTATGAGATTTGGAAGAGGCAAAATCAACATATTCTGAACTACGTCACTATGCAAAAATCTATCAGTTATAGGCAAAATCATCCACTTGTAAACAGGGGGAGAGGAACCTTTCTGTGTACTATTCAGATTTAACCTCCGCATGGAAGGAGTTAGATCACTACCAGAGTGTAGATTGGAAGTGTGATAAAGATGCAAAAGCATACAAGAAGCTTGTTTCCCAATAAAGAGTGTTTGCATTTCTCCATGGTTTGAATCAGTATATGAATCCATCAAAATCCAGATCCTATGCAACAAGGATCTTCCCTCTGTCCAGGAGGTTTATGCATTAGTACAGTCGGAAGAGAGTAAAAGAAATTTAATGAACAGCTTCAGAGGGGATATAGTTGTGTTGGCAACAAAAGGGAATGTTACTACAAGAGGGGGAAATTTTTTTAAGAAGGGGGACCCTCATAAAAGGGTGAAAGACAAAGACAAACTATGATGCACCCATTGCCAGAAACCCCGACACACCCAGGAAACATGCTGGGATCTTCATGGAAAGCCCAAATGGGCCCAGGATTTAAGCAAGAAGCAAGGTTTAGACCTGAATAAGAAGTCAGGACAGCAAGGTCCAAGAAAGTTCACCATAGCAAATATGGCTTCTCAGGAGAATCAGCTCCCTACTACTACTATGACTCAGACATACACTTTTGGTTCTGACACGAGGTAGGATAATATCAATTTATTCGGTGACCATTTGGAACTCTATGGTAGAGCAATTCATCATATGGATTCTTCTCCTCCTTCAACTTCATTTGCATCTACATCAGATAACTCTACCACAGCTTTCCATGTATCGTCTCATCCCCTGACTTTCCTTGGATAATTGATTCTGGAGCGTCAAAACATATGACTGGTAAATCCACTTATTTTCATACCTACCACTTCATATCTAGAAGATACAAGGTGAGACTAGTTGATGGTTCATATTCCACCATAGCTGGCCAATAAACCATTTCTCTTTCCTTTGGCCTCACCCTGACTAATGTCTTATATGTTCCAAAATTTCCCATTAATTTATTCTCTGTTAGTAGTATTACTAATTCTTTAAACTACTCAATAACATTTTTCTCTTCTTATTATGTACTCCAGGATTTGGCCTCGGAGAAGACGATTGGTAGATGACGTATGGTGGATGGACTCTACATGATGGAGAATAAGACTAGTCTACAGTCACAAAGTCTAAGAGTCAATCTAGTATAAGTCAGGTCTATTTATGGCACAATCGTCTTGATCATTTATCCTTTGAGTCTTTAAAATTGGTGTTTGCAAAGTTGTTTAAGTCAGTGTCAGTGTCATAGTTTACATGTCAAACTTGTCAATTGAGTAAGCATTGTAAAACTCATTTTTCTTCAAAGAATAATAAATCTGAATTTCCTTTCCATATTATTTATTCTGATGTTTGGGGCCCTGTTACTTTACCGTCCGAGAGTGTCTACAAATATTTTATTACCTTTACCGTCCGAGAGTATCTAGATACTCTAGATACACATATTATTTATTGATGATTACTCTAGATACAGGAAAATTGGGAGTGAAGTTTGTTGATTCCTCTATTGATCTTGACCACAAATTAAGAGACTATCAAGGTGAACCTTGAAGCAGTAGAAAGAGTTCTCAAATATCTTAAGAAGTTCCCAGGTGCAAGTTTGTTATTTCAAAAGCATGGGCATTTGAAAGTTGAAGTGTATACCAATGCTGATTGGACATGATCTTTGAATGACTGGAAGTCAACAAGTGGTTATTGCACATTTATAGGAGGGAACCTAGTTACCTAGAGAAGCAAAAAGTAGAATGTGGTAGCTATGTCTAGTGTTGGAGTTGAATATCAAGCAATGTCTCGTGGAGTGGCAGAAATTATGTGGCTAAAGAATTTGTTAAGTGAGTTGGGCTTTCCAGTTGATGGACCTATGACTCTTTACTGTGATAACAAAGCAGCCATAAAACATCGCTGCTAATCCTGTGCCGCATGATAGAACTAAGCATATCGAAGTTGACAAACATTTCATAAGAGAAAATGTTGTCACAAGGGAAGTGTGTACTCCCTATATCAGTTCTGAAGACCAACTTGAAAACATTTTGACAAAGGGGTTACATCACTTGCGACATTATGATTTATGTGACAAGTTGGGCATTATTGATATCAATATCCCAACTTGGGAGGGAGTGTTGATATGTTGTTATTTTATATGTTTAGTACCGCAAGGGTACTTTAGTACTTTTAGCTCTTTTTATTTTAAGTTGTGTCGCCCTAATATAAATAATAAAAATTTGGCGCCACTCTCTCTCTCTCTCTTTCTTCTTCTCATATGGATAACAAATACAATCAAAAGGCTAGATGTGCCCTTTAGACTTTACTCAATTATAATGAGTTTACAAAATGAAATTATAATTAAAATTAAAATTTTCAAGAAACTTTTGGGAGTTTAATAATGAGTTTATTAAATTTTTTTGGGAGTATTTTAATAAATCTACTTCTGAATTTGTAGATATAAAGAGTAAAATGAGTATTTTCAAAAAAACTAATGCATTAGATCAACGTTTTCTAACTGGGACAATGATGGAAGAGATGTAATGTAGGACTTTTCAAAACTATAAGAGAAGTTTTTGTTAAAATCAAACTTTAGGAGATGATTTATATGGTTGTGAGAAACCTGAGGAAAAGTTTTTATATTTTACCCTTATTTTTTCTGAAAGTAAGTGAATCGAATTAGATTATATCCGGTAACTTGTCGAATCGGGTCCGGATCTGTATATTATAATCCTAACGGATTCGAGTTGAATTCGAATATGGGATAATTGTCCAATCTAATTTGAATGTACCACCCCATTCAAATTCGATTCGATCTGTTTGTGTGACTAGTATTCACTGGTGTGGTCATTGGTTCCACAGCCCCTAAACAGCCAAAGCGTTACTAATTAGGCTGTATTTGGTTTGAAACTTTGAATTAAGAGGTGGGGAAAGGACCTTTCCGTAAATTTTTCAGAATTCTGGTTGCGCGCGTTTTCCCGCCTTTTTTATTTTCTATCTCCTGTTTTGGCATTTCAATCCTCTCTTCACTTCTTCCCTTCAAAGTTGATCACATCTCTCAGTGATTGATTCCGACGAACAGCCCTTCCCTTTTCAATCCTCTATTCACTTCCTCCCATCAAACTCTGGGGCTTTCGACCTCCGAAACCCGCCCACTTACCTCCTCAGTTTACGCTATTCTTTCTCCTTTTCTTCTTCTCCTAGGGTTTCAGATTGAAGCCATGTACGTCAAGGAGATCTGCCTGGAGGGCTTCAAGTCCTACGCAACGCGAACAGTAGTTTCCGGATTCGACCCCTACTTCAATGCCATAACGGGGTTGAATGGCTCAGGGAAATCGAACATTCTCGACTCTATCTGTTTCGTGCTGGGTATCACGAATCTGCAGCAAGTCCGGGCTTCGAATCTACAGGAGCTGGTTTACAAGCAGGGACAAGCTGGGATTACCAAGGCGACGGTTTCGATTGTGTTTGATAACTCGGATCGGAGTAGGAGTCCTCTTGGATACGAAGATTGTCGGGAAATCACAGTGACGCGACAGGTAATGTTGGGTGCTTTCTTGTCGTGTGCTCAAGGATTGTTTATTTGTGAGGGCTTGAGGACTTGGTTTCCTTTATTCATACTTGTACATGCTACATGGTAGAATCCTAAAGCTGTGTTTGGTTTGATAAAAAAATAAGAGATAAACAGGAACTTGAGGGGAAGTTCTTAAGGAAACCAAAAGCAACATAAATGTTGTTAGCTTTGGGAGATTTTGTTGTATTTTTGTAGCTTAACTAGTAATCTGAATATTTTGTTTCCTTTAGATTTCTGTTGTCATTAGGAGAATTTGGAAAAGGTTTGGTATGTTAGAATACGATATTCTACATGATAAATGACCAAATGATGTATATATAATGAACTTCAATTATATTCTTTCACAATTCATGGTCTCATTTTTTTGATCATCATATAACTTATTCGTTTTTTCTTTGGTTATCGTTTTCAACCATTTATTGTGTCCATTCCGTGGGAATACATAACACTTCGGTATGATAACCAAATTATTCTACATTATAAGTCCTAAATGTTGCAAGTTCTGTGAATTTTATTTGTAATTCTATTTTATAACCTGACAGATTTGGTGCTGTATCTATCCTATGCTTATTTTGACAATCTGGATTCTTTTTAATACAGACAAAAGACAGATTTCCTTGTGCTAGAAGCCTAAGTCCATAAGTAAATTCTATGGTTTTCATGGTATTTTTATAATTCAACTAGTGATGTGACTCCTTTCTGTCCATATTGTAGGATTCTGCTCTTTACTATGCCAATTTGTGATGATGTTGACTGATATAGAAACCATAAAATTCTAAATTCTAAACCTTAAATATTGTACATTTTGCGAAGTTAGGAATTGTGAATTTTTTGCAGCATATATTTCTGATCCAGTGGGTAATGTGATTTCTTTATTCTTGTGTGGTCTTTGTATACCCTTTTTACTCATTGATGATAATTGTTCTCTGAGTGTGCAAGCATAATTCCAAATGCTAATACTATAAAACTTAAATTTTGTAAATCCTGAAGTGCTCTTTTATAGTTGGAGAGGTAAAGTAGCTTCCTTGTCCCCAATCAAAAAACAGTTTCCTTGTCAGTAACCTGATTATGCTTTTTTTTGATCAATAGTAACCTGATTATGCTCAGCCATGATAATCCTGAAACTTTTGTATGTAAACAATTAAATACTACATGCTAAAACCCTAAATGATGTTTTATTTTTTTTTTAAATTATAGACTGCATATTTTTATAATCTAAGAGGTGAAGTACTTGCTTGCCTAATTTTACATTGTACTCTGTTCTATCATGACAACTAGGAAAAGTCTCAGCATGTGAACCATAAAATTCTGGATGTTGAAACCCTTAACCTTGTAATTTTCTGAACTTAGGGATGCTACTCTTTGAAAATATTGTTGAGAAATGTTTGTTGACTGTGTAGATTGTTGTGGGTGGAAGGAACAAATATCTCATTAATGGACACCTCGCTCAGCCATCTCGAGTCCAAAATCTTTTTCATTCTGTGCAGCTCAATGTTAATAATCCACACTTTCTCATAATGCAAGGGCGTATAACCAAGGTTTTGAACATGAAACCCCCTGAAATCTTATCCATGCTTGAAGAAGCTGCTGGGACAAGAATGTATGAGACGAAGAAGGAGGCTGCATTGAAGACACTTGAGAAGAAGCAGAGCAAGGTTGATGAGATAGACAAACTTCTTGACCATGAAATACTGCCTGCTTTGGAAAAGCTGAGGAAAGAAAGGATGCAGTACATGCAGTGGGCTAACGGTAATGCAGAATTAGATCGTCTTAGAAGATTTTGTATTGCTTTTGAGTTTGTTGAAGCAGAGAAAATAAGAGACTATGCTGTCACGGAAGTTGAACAGACCAAAGGAAAAATTGCCCAGATTGAGGATAATGTAAAAAACATGCAGTTGGAGATGCAGGAAATGGAGACCAAAATATCAAACTTGGCTGCTGAAAAAGAAGCAACAATGGGTGGGGAGGTAAAAATTTTGTCAGATAAGGTGGATGCCCTTTCTTGTGATCTTGTGCGAGAAACATCCGTACTAAAAAATCAAGAAGAATTACTCAAGGCAGAAAGGAAGAACACTGAGAAGGTAACTGCAGTTTGGGAGCAGGGACCATATAGGGTTTCTTTCCATTAGCTTCAAATTCTTTACATTATGTTGGATAACAGAAATCTGGGGTGTATTTCTTTCTCCACTGATTCTTTTCTTCTCATTTTCTGGTACTTTTTTTCTATTAACTGTGGGAATCCCATATGCCCAATCCTTAGATTTGCAGATTTCTAGACATTGATGCTGTGCTAATATTTTTCCAGATTGTAAAAAGCATTGCTGATATTAAGAAGTCCATAGAAGAGAAGGACTCTTGTGTCAAAAAGTCTCAAGATGGGGCCGCTGATCTCAGAAAGAAAGTTGAGAATCTATCTAAAAATTTGGAAGAATATGAAAAAGAATATCAGGTAAGATTGCTATTCTTTTTGTTGTTGTCTATTGGTTGCCTGAGGGATTTGTTCTTCCTTACATTCACATGTATTTCAATTGCAATTTTACAAAGACAGTGTTATAACTGTTGATAGGGTGTACTAGCTGGTAAGAGCAGCGGAAATGAAGAGAAGTGCCTTGAAGATCAATTAGGTGATGCTAAAGCTGCTGTTGGGTCTGCTGAAACAGAATTGAAACAGTTGAAAACCAAAATAAGCCACTGTGAGAAAGAACTGAAAGAGAAAAAGCAGCAGTTGATGTCAAAACGTGAAGAAGCTGTTGCTGTAGAGAATGAACTTAACATCAGAAAAAAAGATGTGGAACATGTTAAGATGGCTCTAGAATCTGTTTGTTATGAGGAGGCTCAGATGGAAGATCTACAAAAGGTTTGGTTGTTTGTTTCCTTGCATGTCATGCATGCCTTTTGTCTCTTAAACAATGTTTTGAAAATTGTAATCGTATGATTATTTCTATTTTTTAGAAACTTGTCAAAAAAATTAAGTATAGATATATTGAAAGGCTAAATATATATAGAAAAGTGATTTTACCCTATTTTTTAATCTATATCTACCATATATGTACTTAAAACAAGAAAATTTGCCACTTATACAATAGAAGCCTATGATGTTATAATCAAGTTTGACTTGAAAATCAAACAAATCTACATACAATGGCCCTTTAACTTACATATGATGCACAGTAAACTCAATTTCTAGTATAGAATAATGTAAATAAATCATTTTCTAGTAAGGGCTTTAAAAAAAGTCTCCCACGGCAAAACTAAACATACACAAAAACAAAAAACAAAGTAGAGAACTGTTATGGGCCTGGGCATAGGATCTCATCACGGGTCGGTCCACGGGGAGAACCTCTAGTTTCCCCTTGCCCCTCCCTTTGCGTGCTAACCCTATTGTGGCGACCTAAGGGGTGATTTGTCCAAGAGATCACCCTAACTCTCCTTTACTCTTCTCTTTTACTGAAATTTGGATGCCTTTATTGAATAATAGTGGCTCCTTGAATAGGAGATTACAAGAGTCCTGCTCTTAGGGAGACTCCTTGCTGAATAGGGAGACCTCCAACTCTATCTTGATAAGATAAGACTGATAAGATAAGATAAGTCTCTCTTAATCCTAATCTAATAAGATAAGATAATCTCTCTTAATCCTAATCTTTTAAGATAAGTCTCTCTTAATCCTAATCTAATAAGATAAGATAATCTAATCTACTAACTTAATAAGATAAGAATAACAAGATAGTCTAATCTAATCTGCTGAATGGATAAGACTGTTGCTGCCGAATTGGATGGGATGAGAACATCGGATCATTGCTGCTGCTGTTCCCAATACGCGTCCACATCAAGAACTGATTCTTAATTGAATTTATTTGAATCGTAGTGAATTGTAAAAATCGTATAAATCGTAAGATTTATGAATCAAAACGTAGGATTCAAACAAAAACCATAAGATTTTTGCAGAAAAGGATTCAGACATAAGATTCGAATCGAAACCCTTGGGATTCATGATTCAAATCATGAATCATATTGTAAATCATAAGATTTTGACAACATTGCTCTTAAACTTAATGTATATATTTTTTAAATCTATGTCAGGATCGTGTATCTGAGTTGGAGCTGGTGCAGAAATTGAAGGATGAGGTTCGGGTACTTTCAGGACAATTGGCAAATGTCCAGTTCACTTACCGTGATCCCGTGAAGAATTTTGACAGGTCAAAAGTGAAGGGTGTGGTTGCAAAGCTCATTAGAGTGAAGGATAGCTCCACAATGACTGCATTGGAGGTTAGCTGGCACTTTGCGTGATACCATAGAACCTGCATGCATATTTATGAGTTCTAATGTTCTCATACTAAACTTGAAGTAATAAGATTTCAATATCAAAATAATGGATCGTGCAGGTTGCTGCTGGAGGCAAGCTATATAATGTTGTTGTAGATACTGAAAATACGGGAAAGCAACTACTCCAAAATGGTGACCTTCGAAGAAGAGTTACAATTATACCTCTGAACAAAATACAATCTCATACTGTTCCCCCTAGGGTTCAAAATGCTGCTGTTAGATTGGTTTGTTTCTGCATTTGGTTTCCACCCTTTATATTCTTTCACTATATCTATTGGTCCATAAATAATGTGCTTGTCTTCAGGTTGGTGATGGAAATGCCCAACTGGCACTTTCTTTGGTTGGATATGATGAGGAAGTAAAGGTTAAGTCCTATTGACCAAGAACTCCTTGTCATTTTTGCATTGTGCATATACCTCGCCTTTTAATTAAGTTATTGTCATGTGTAAGTACCCTGCTCATATTTATTTGGTTTGCTTGTTGTGCCTGATGAATGACCAAAGCCATGTCCTACTCTCCTTTCGTAACAGATGAATTTTATTAATTGTGAGTGAAAAAAAATAATATATTTACTTCCTGTGCTAAGCACCTCCGTAAATAGGCTAGCCATTGCTACCTAATCCCATCCCTCTCTAATTACAATTAGAATTTTTTACATCTGTCCCCAAAATAATTGTTCTCTGTTTACCTATTCTATCAGCCAAGTTGTTTGCTAATCTATTAACCCAAAAGAAGAGACCATTTCACTAGTCAAATGTATTGTCTCCCAGATTACATTATGAAACATTATGTTTAATGTGTTGATTTCCCTCTTCTAACCTGTATTTGTACCTTTTTAAACATTATGTATAATTGCTAAGATACCCATAGGAGGGGCAAACAGAAATAAGAAAAGAAGTACAATATTTGGATTAAGATAAATGCTATTATGTAACAGGTCCTATGCTAATATGGAATACCTATCATCTGTAAGTTCTATTCTCTTCATAGCTCTGCTTTTTTTTAATAAGTCTGAGGCTGCATATGGTAAGAGTGTAAATGTAAAATGTACAGTTCATGAAAATGAAAACTTGGTTTGGTTTTGCATTGATAAATTTTGTATTCTTACCAAACATATTTGATTGTGATGGGTACAAACATGAATTCCAATACTAGAATCTATCTTTTTTATATTGACCAACTTTGAGTGCAAAAGTTTGTTACCATTTTTACATTTTGAATGCAAATATGCCAGAAAAAAGAAGTTTACTATCATTTTCAATACAAAAAGCGTATTCTTACCAAGTGCCTGCAAACCTGAACTAGAGTGCAAATTCACTTCGGTTCAGTGTTTGCACTCTTACCAAACACAGCCTTAGTTTATATATTCTTTTAATTTTTTTTTTCAGTTTAGAATTATGGCCTTCTTTAATTGTTAATAAATTTTGGATGCAATTTTTATTTAAATATTTATTTTATAGCATTGTGTTTGCAAAAATTGCATTACTGACAGTAATAGATTTAAAATGCTGTTGTCTTTTATATATGATGATTTGCCATGTGTTGAGAGAAAATGAATATTTTTTTTGATAATTGAAAATGAGAAAATGAATGTTACTGATAAAGTGCATTTTCAGTTTTTCAATTTATATGCATGCTGATCGGTAGACAAAATTAGGAAATTGACCTAGAATTTAGTTTTTCGGTAAAATTCTATTAGCCAAGCAATGCCTAGTTAACTGGGTGCTCAAATGTCACTAAGAATTTCCCATATGCCTTGACAACTATTAATTACACATGTTGACAAAAATGAATTCCATTTGTGTTTTTGTTTTCCATTGGTGGTTATTTCTCTTGCTCTTTATTAGTGGATATGAGTTACAGGTTAGAAGAGTAGGGGTATTTTTGAAAAAAGTATCCCAATTAGTTGAGTAAGATTGGGGCTTTTATCAAAAAGAGTCATTCACGAATATTTGGGAAATTACCAAATATGAAGAGGCCGGGCAAAGGAAGATTGAGTTGAAGGTTGCAGCGGTCAACAAAGGAAAATGTAACAAGACCCAGTCCAATAACAAAGAATTTGAAGATAGAGAAGGTGAGTACAGTGGTGGCAAATCAGGCACGACAAGCGAAGCATCTTAGCTGTAAGATAGAAATGATTCAGACATAGATAATAGAGTTATTTTAGGCCATTCCTCTCCTTAGAATAGTAAGAGTGCTATAGATGAGGCTGTTGAAGGCTGCACAAAGGAGGTGGACGTCAGAGAAGTGGCAGAGCAGAGATCTGTAGTAGAGGCTTTTGTAGAGGTGGTGGTGACAAGGGGGTAGGAATGGCAAGGGGCGGGTTTTGTAAATTCTAGACCCTACCCGCCTCCCTAAACTTCCCAACCTGTACCTACCCCAAAACCCATAGCGAGTTGGATTTTGAGAATACAAACCCTCTCCGCACCTGAAAATGCAAAACCCTCCCCGGCCATACCCTCCCTGCATTCAAGGGTAGGGGCGGGTTGGGTTTAGAACCCGCATCCACTTTCCTATTATTTCTTGTCATATGTAAGGAATAAATAAGTAAAATAACATGAATAAACAACAAAATTTCCAATTATTTGGTTAAGGCATGTAAAAAACACATAAACTATCAATTATCCTTCACGTAAAATTCAAAATATTATTAAATTCAAGAACTAATACATAGAGTTTATATGCTTTCCAACAATATGTGGGTTGGGTAGGGTCGGGTTTAGCTGAATACCATACCCTACCCGTACCCGTATGGGTTATAGAATCCCAAAACTTGTCCCCACCCCAAAACCTGTTCTTTAAGAAAAAAAAAAAAATCGCCCTGTTAGGGAGGGTAGGGGCGGGTACCCACCTGGTAGGCTAGAAATTGCCATCCCTACAAGAACAAGGGGGTGCTCATAAGAGAGGTATGTTCTCTTTAAAATCTGGTAAAAAGGTTGAGGTCATTATACATTAAATAAATAAAATTTGAACTTTATGGATGGTTGCGACAAAGAAGGGTCCCTACGATCCGTTATTCTCTTGCTTTGACTTGAGCTCTTCTCTTCTTCCTTTTTTTTTCTATTTTCCTCTTATTCTACTCTTTCTTTTCTTGATTTCTGTGCATAAATCTTTAAATAATCATCAAAATGTTTTCTGATTTGAATTACTTCTTGGTATCATAGTAGTTTCTTTCTTTTCTTCTTCCCTATAGATCCATAATCTACTTGGATCAGAATGGTGTATAGAGTTTCATGTTGTTCATCACCATTGATTGATGCCACTTGGCTTGTAGAGGTATTTGGAGAGGGCTTATTTCTGTTTGAAGGCTCAGAAGTTATTCCTGAAGTCTTTGCTTGAAACCAAAATCAATTGGAGAGAACTTGGATTGGTTCAAGTTGAGCACCCTAGAATCAGTTTGGAGTGGTACTTGCCTCTTCTTTGACTCATTTTGAACGCATTTATTTGGAGTGGGGTTAGATGGGGTTGGCAATTTTTTAACCCAACCTACTAACCCATTCATTAATTGATAGGTTGGGTTGTATTTATTTAGTCCTAGGTAATTAGTAGATTGGTTAACTGAATAAAGGGACATTTAATGGATTGGGTGGGTTGGTCATGGTTATCTAGCATGCGCCCATTAACAAATTATGATCTTTTGGATTTCAATTTTCACTCTCTTCCCTTGTTGTTTCGATAAGGCTCGGTAGTTTGTGACTTTGTTTGTACTTTGTTCATCTCTCTCTCTCTCTCTCATACACACACACGCACAAAGTCTCTCAGTCTCTCTTAGTGTTTCCAACATATTGTTGACTTGGTGGTTGAATCGTTCAAATAGTCACTCGGTTATGATTCTAGGTTTGGTTCTCATAAAACATGTCTTTTGGTCTTGGTCAAAAATTATTTGACTTGGGTTAAATTGTTGACCCATTTGACTTGGTCATTGGGTCTCAAGTTGCACTCGATGTATGTGCAAACTGTTAAAGTTCGGCCTGCCCTAGAAGTCTGTTTTGTTTGTTAGTTGTAAAGTAAACAACAAGAAGGAAGAGAGGAAAGAAGAAGGAAGAAAGAGGAAGGAGAAGAGAAAAGGTCTGGTTCGAAAATAGGAAAAAGTCAACCCTAGGTTCGGCCAGACCTGTTATTATATTATTAATGTGCCTGGAAAAGACATAAGTGCCCTTATTTAAGTAAGAGGCACTCGAACTAACATAATAGTACACATCAACACTCTCAACAGGTACAAAGACTGAAATACCCCTTCACTAACACTCCCCCTCTAGTTGGTGAGTATATATCATATAATCCTAGCTTGTTACATATGTAGTCCACTCTCCCCTGACTCAAACCTTTTGTAAATAAGTCTGCCCACTGATTTCCTGTATTAACATATGCAGTCTCTATCACTCCATTCAGCACCTCCTCTCTCACAAAATGACAGTCAACTTCGATGTGCTTGGTTCTTTCATGAAACACCGGATTGGAAGAGATATGAACCATTGCCTGATTGTCACAATAGAGCTTCATTGGAGTACTGATGTCATATCCTATCTCCTGTAGAAGATTCCTTAGCCACACTAATTCACAAGCAGTATGTGCCATGCCCCTATATTCTGCTTCTGCACTGCTTCTTGCCACAACTGTTTGCTTCTTACTTTTCCATGTTACCAGGTTACCCCTCAGGAAGGTACAATAGCCTGTGGTAGACTGTCTATCAGACATGGAACCTGCCCAATCATCATCGGTGTATCCTTCTACTTCCAGTTTTCCACCACTTTTGTACAATAACCCACGGCCCTTTCAAGTACCTCACAATCCTTAGCACTGCATTCCAATGTGGGACCAAAGGTTTCTGCATGAACTGACTCACCACACTAATTGCAAATGAAATATCTGGCCGAGTAATGGTTAGGTAGTTTAGTTTGCCTACAAGACGTCGGTATCTGCCAGGGTCTTCAAATATTTCACCTATATCACTGCTCAGCCTCGTATTTGTTTCCATAGGTGTCTCAGTCGGTTTAATACCCAACAAACCTATTTCTTCCAGTAAATCAAGCACATATTTCCTCTGACACAAATTAATGCCATGCTTAGATCTTGCTACCTCTATGCCCAAAAAGTATTTCAATTTGCTAAGGTCCTTTGTCTGAAAGTGTTCCTGTAGGAATGCCTTCAATCTGTCAATGCCCATTTTATCATTCCCAGTCACAACGATATCATCTACATACACCACCAGTAGTATTTTTCCTGTCGGAGAGTCATGACTGAAGATAGAATGATCAACTTGGCACTGTTTCATACCAAACTTCTTGACCACCTCACTGAACCTACCAAACCATGCTCGAGGGAACCGTTTAAGTCCATATATAGCCTTCTTAAGTCTGCATACCTTACCATCCTCCCCCTGAGCAACAAACCCTGGTGGTTGCTCCATGTAGACCTCCTCGAGCAAATCACCATGCAAAAAGGCATTTTTGATATCTAGTTGATGTAAAGGCCAATCATACATAGCTGCTAGGGAGATGACAACACGAATTGAACCTATCTTAGCAACCGGGGAAAATGTCTCTGTGTAGTCAATGCCATAGGTTTGGGAGTACCCTTTTGCAACCAGCCGCGCCTTCAGGCGCTCAACACGACCATCTGGCAAGTACTTAACGGTATACACCCACTTACAACCGATAGTCTGCTTCCCAGGAGGAAGAGCAGTGAGGTCCCAAGTGTGATTATGATGGAGGGCAGAGAGCTCTTCTTCCATAGCACTGCACCACTCTGGAGAGGTAAGGGCTTCTTGGACATCCTTAGGAACAACCATTGAGGATAACAAGGAGATGAACTGGCGATGAGAGGCGGAGAGGTGAGTAAGGGAAACAAAATTGGAAATAGGGTGAAGGGTGCAGGTGCATTTACCTTTCCGTAAGGCAATAGGGAGATCAAAGTCAGAAGCTGGTGTCGGATCTGGAGCCGGATCTTTCGATGGTGATGAAGCCGGAGGAGGCGCAGCCGGTACACGTGGGCGATGTGTATACACGTGACGGATAGGTGGACGGTCAACGGACGGTGGCACCGGAGGCAAAGACGTAGGCACGATTGGAACTAGAGGAGGAGGATCAGCCATAGGAAGGGGAAGAGGAGGAGGTGATGTGGAGGAAGCAGCATCATCGGACCCCACGAAGAACGGAGTAGACTCGAAGAAAATAACATCAGCACATACCAAAGAACGACGAGAACTGGGATGGTAACACTTGTGCCCTTTCTGAGACCGGGAATAGCCAAGGAAGATACACTTAGGGGATTGTGCATCTAACTTGTCAGTCCCGGGACCCAGATTATGGACGAAGTAGACACACCCAAATACCCGAGGAGGAAGCGGAAACGGAGACATGTTGGGGAACAAGACACTAAAAGGAGAATGACCATCAAGAATGGACGTGGGCATCTGATTAATTAAGAAACAAGAGGTGAGTATTGCATCACTCCAAAAGGGTTTGGGAACATTCATGTGGTGCATGAGTAAGCGTGTTGTTTCTACAAGATGTCGGTTCTTTCTCTCAGCAACCCCATTTTGTTGTGGGGTGTAGGTACATGAAGTTTGGTGTATAATGCCATGTTGGTCCAAGTATTCTTGAAAAGATGAAGACAAGTATTCACGGCCATTATCGGAACGGAAGATTTTGATGTGAACGCCAAATTGATTACGGATCTTAGCATAAAATTTCTGGAAGATGGCAAATAATTCACTTCTTTCTTTCATTAAATAGAGCCACGTCATTCTTGAAAAGTCATCAACAAAAATAACAAAATATCTGTGTCCATTATATGACATCACTTTATAAGGACCCCAAACATCTGAATGAATTAAAGAAAAAGGACTCGACACACGGTTATCAATCCTAGAACTAAAGGGAACACAATGATGTTTCCCAAATTGGCACGACTCACAACCTAGAACAGAAAGTTGACTCAATGAAGGGACCAAGGGCTTCAACACTTTTAGCGAAGGATGACCAAATCTACAATGCCAATGGAGAGGGGAAATAGATGACTGAAGGGCCATTGATGTTCTTCCACCACCATCAAGATAATACAGGCCATCGGCTTCATGCCCTCCACCAATCTTCATCCCCGTCTTGAGATCCTGAAAAACACACATAGAGGGGTAAAATGTAACGGAACAATTAAGGGATTTGGTCAGCTTACTAACAGACATAAGATTAAATGGAAGTTTAGGTACATATAAAACAGAGGATAGGGGCACAGGGTCTAAGTCAACATTACCAACACCACGAATAGATGATGTGGAGCCATTAGCAAGGGTAACAGATTGTGATGTTGAGCAATGAGTGAGATGAAAACACACCTGGAGTTCCCGTCATGTGATCGGAGGCTCCAGAGTCGATAATCCAGGGGTTGGGTGTGGATGTCAAACAAGCCATACCTGCGACGTGGATTGAACAAACCTTTCATACTCATCACGAGGAACACTCACCATCTCCTTGCCTGGACCATCTGGAGAGGTAGAAGGCATCTGGTCAGCTGACCGGTTCTCCTGTCTAAAGCTGGAACTGGTGTCACTAGTCATGGCATGGTTGGCCCACGTCGAGGGTGGACCATGTAAGTCATAGCAGTAGTTAATAGTATGTCCATCCAAACCACAATGAGTACACCTCTGTGGACCCGAGCCACGTCCTCTACCACGAGCTCCCCCTGAATCTCTGCCTCTAGTACGACCACCACCACGGGTATGTGTAGATCCACCACTACCACTCCGGCCATACACTGGACCACTACTGCCACCACGGCCAGGCTGGGCTCCTCGAGCCCCACTTCTGCCACCTCGTCCTCTCGACACTGCAAATGCTGATTTATCTGAGATATTAGAGTTTTCCATAGATCCAATGGAAGTCCTCCGAAGATGAGCAAACACCTCTAAAGATGGAAGGGCAGATCCTCCTAGTATCTGGGCTCGTATTGGTTCATACTCAGACTTCATTCCCACCAGAAACCGAGTCACATCAAGCTGCTCTCTCTGTTGTTGTTGAACCTTGACATCAGAAGTGAGAGGGTGATAGACATTTAGCTCATTACGGATATTTCTCATACTGGCATAGTACACCTCAAGGCTCTAATTTCCTTGTTGTAGATTGAAGTATTCCTGATACAGTTGATATACCCTAGTTGTATTATCCTGACCAGAATATAATTTCTTCGCATGATCCCACACCTCTTTGGCTGTGTCTAGAAACATGAAGTTCACACTGATTTTGGGTTCCATACTGTTCCACAACCATGTGATAATCTGTGCATCTTCTTGTTCCCAGTTTTCATACTCCTGAGAACTAGTGGGGGGTTTCTCCTCTCTTATGTGCTTTACCTTCTTCTTCGCCTTCAGAAAAACCTCTACAGACTTGGCCCAAGGGACATAATTCTCTCCATTCAGTTTAATGGAGGTCATTTGGACATTCAGGTAGTGAGTAGATATCATCACCCTAGGTTTACTATCACTGTTATCTGCCATTGCCGAATTCCCTTATCACTGAATCCTGAACACTACACACTGCACACTGCACACTGCACACTGCACACAGACACTTCACCGAAATCTGCACACTGATTTCAGCAATGACAAAGGCTGAAAGCTGTACTTGTAACACCACAAACCCTACTCTACTGCTACCGGAAGTTTCACCATTAAGTAAACACTACTTCCCTTCGAATTACACACAGACCAGTATAAACCCTCGCATAAACCTTAGCATACTGCAATCTGAAAACCCATCATACGATCTGTACCACACCTCTCATGTGTTCCATAACAGAAAATATGCATAAAAAAAACTCCTTACCTCATCGCCTAAAAGCCAACCACACGAAGGAATGAAACACCACTGCACTACACACACCAGCCCTACATTAATTAGGGGAGGGCTTAGAAACCACAGCAACCAATCACCAACGACACCACCGGAGGCATAGAAACCTCCAAGGGAAGAGGGCGATCACTCCTTTTCATCCCTTTTCCCAGTCTCCAACCAACGGCTGAGAAATCCAAGAAAAACCCTAGTTCGAATGCGCAAAAAACAGAATTCTAGCAGGCCTGATTTGTTTGATGTTGCTCTGATACCATGTTAAAGTTCGGCCTGCCCTAGAAGTCTGTTTTGTTTGTTAGCTGTAAAGTAAACAGCAAGAAGGAAGAGAGGAAAGAAGAAGGAAGAAAGAGGAAGGAGAAGAGAAAAGGTCTGGTTCGAAAATAGGAAAAAGTCAACCCTAGTTTCGGCCAAACCTATTATTATATTATTAATGTGACTGGAAAAGACATAAGAGCCCTTATTTAAGTAAGAGGCACTCGAACTAACATAATAGTACACATCCGCACTCTCAACAGGTACAAAGACCGAAATACCCCTTCACTAACACAAAACTTTTGAAGGCCATAAGTTTTTGCTTGAATGTTCAATTGGGGTGATATTTTTTTGGATTTTGGGTGCCTTTTCGAGGCCTATGCATTCTAAGGTGCCTTGCCCCACTATTTTTGCCAAAAAACCTTTTTTTGGCTTCAAATTGCATTTTTTGAATTTTTTTACAAACAAATTTTAAAATTGAATTAAAAGTTATAAAGTAAATAAAAAAATAATGCATATATTACATGTAGAATAGGCCCTAGACCTTTTAGATTTGAAAACCTGTGGTTGACTTACCTAGATTTTGTTTATGGGGTTTAAGATTGGTGGAATGAGGAGTTAAGAGGTTTTAGGTGGAAGGGAGTCAGATTTCATAAGAAATTGAAAAGACTTACAACCAAAATAAAAGAGTGGAATAGAGTGCATTTGGGCATTTAGAGGAACAAAAGTTTGCCCTTCTTTCCCATATTGAGGTGTTTGATGAGAAGGAATCTCAAAGGTTGCTTAATGGTCAAGATAAAGAGCTAAGGTGGAAACTAAAGGAGTTGGAAGAGGTTCTCTATAGAGAGGAAATCTCTTGGAGATAGAAGTTAAGATATAATTGGACAAAGGAAGGGGATGGGAACAGAAAATTCTTTCATGTAGTGGCTAATTGGAGGATAAGGAAAAAAATTGGCTAAATTAGTGGTCAATGGGTAGGTAATCTCTTTGTAGAATGTGATAGCTAGGATTTTTATAGATCATTTCTTGTCAATCTTCAGTAGACCTTTGAATGATAGGTTGAGGGTGCAAGGAGTGGACTGGCCATGTTTGCCTTAGGGTAAGTTAAGTTGGATAGAAAGGAATTTTGAGGAAGTGGAAATTAAACATGTAGCCTTCTTAGCTCTAGAGAGTAGAGTCAATGCTACTTTTTTGGTCTTGATTCTTAGAAAGTCAAGAGCTAGTTAACCTAAAGATTTCAGACCAATAAGATTGGTGACTAATATCTGCAAAATCTTGGCTAAGGTTTTCTCTTTCAGATTAGAGCATTTCTTCCCTCTCTCATTAGCAAACTCAAGGTGCCTTTGTGTAGAGTAGACAAATAATTGACCATATCTTAATAGCCAATGTGTGTGAGGGGGTTTAGCCATCGAAGTTTTGTTTGTAAATTGGACATTGAAAAGGCTTGTAGGTAGGATTGGGGTACTAGTGACCCACTCCAGTTTGCTGATGATATTATGATTTTTTGTGAAGGGAGTGACCCAAGGGAATTGGAAAATCTAAAAGAGTTGATAGTTTGCTTTGAAAAGGTTTCTAACTTGAACATAAATTTTAAAAAGGGTTGTGTGGCGAGTGTTAGTTTGGATCACCAAGTTATTGATTCCATTGTAGAGTGCTTAGGTTGTTTCACTTCTTCTTGGCCTTTGACTTACTTAGGTCTTCCCTTAGGTGCTAACCCAAAGGAGAGCTGGTTTTGGGATCCTTTGGTATAAAGATTTGGAAAAAAGCTAGCATTATGGGAGAAAAATTATTTCTCCTTGGGGGGTAGGGTCACTTTGATAAAAACCACTTTAGCTAACCTACAGTTTACTTCCTTTCAGTCTTTTGGGTTCCTTCTAGTGAGGCTAAGAAGTTAGAAAAGTTGATGAAGGATTTTCTTTGGGAACTAGGGGAGGAGAAAAGAACTATTTAGTTAGGTGGGAGTTGTTGTGCTGAAGTAAGGAGGAAGGTGGTTTGGGACTAGGGAACTTAATCCAAAGGAACTTACCCTTATTGGGGAAGTGACTGTTGGAGAGAGAGGCATTGGCGTTAGGTAGTGGCGAGCATTCATGGTCTGTTGGAAAATGGTTGGGATATATGTTTCTTGTTAAGTTACTTTGGTAACTTCTTGGAAAGCAATGAACAGAATCCTTCCTCAGTTCTTCAATTTTGTTAGGTATGATGTTTGTTTTGGTGTGTTGAGTTGGGCCTAGTTGTTTTTTATTCTTATTTTAAGCTATTTAGTTAGGAAGTTGTTGGGTATTAGGCCCATTAGTTTATGTTTCTAAGTTGTGACTGTTCAACCACATTAGTAGTCGCCCTACTAAGGGCATCCTTGTAATATCTCATCTTTTAAGTTAAGTATAAATATAATGAGGGGTTGGCGGCTAGGGTTAATTTTTCAAGAATCCTGGTTGACTTCCCACTCTTTTCTCCCTCTCTTTTCTTCTCTACTATTGAAATCTTTATCTTCCTCCCCTTTCCTTTCACAAGAAATTCAACTAAATCTACAATTAGTGATTTCTACTTGGTATCAGAGCAGGCCGAAGGTTCCTTGAGTTGTTTCCTCATGCAGCCCTAGATCGGCCGACTGCATGGTGATTTAAGAGGCTGATCAAAGTTCTCAGGTAAGCCCAGTTTTTGGATTTTTTGATGGATCTGTGTGCCCTGTAGCTGGTCTAGGGTTTCTCATCAAAATCAGGAAAAAACTAGAGAAAGGGGAAGAGTTCTGTTTCTGTTGTACTCTTTAATTTTGAACTAGGAAGTAGCGCCCTAATTTTTTAAGGTTCCTTGGAGTTTTCTGTAAGGGGCAGTTCAAGTCTTGCCTGATTTGAAGGCTTCTAGAGAGAGCGACTGCCTCTTCTTTCTTTTCTCTCGTCCCACAGAAAAGGAATCTTTTGTGGAAAGACTGTCTAGAACACCAGAAAGGTGTTCGTTTGATCTTGTTACATATTTCATTTATTTTCTTTACTTTTTTTAAGAAGCATGGAGGGTCACAGAGTTGAAAATAAGCCTGGGAGTGAAATGAGACCAGTGGGAGGAGGTGCTGGAGACCTTTTCGGGACTGGGACCATTACTACAGTTAGGTTGGATGGTGCAAATTACTTAGAATGGTCACAATCTGCAAAGATGGCCATTGGTGCTCGTGGGAAATTAGGGTATATCATTGGTGAGGAAGTGAAACCTGAAACTAGCAACTCCTAGTGGGCACAGGGGAATTATATAGTGATGACTTGGTTCTACAACCCCATCCCATATTTCCTTAGCTGTATTTGCCCATAAAAAAATTTTACTTATATGGGGCAACATGGAATTACACAAGGCAGAATGTTGAGAAATGTTGCTAGGGCTTATCAGTTGAGAAATCAGATTATTTCTACAAGGCAGGGAGATAGATCTGTTGCAGCCTATTTTTCAACCCTTAAAACCCTGTGGCAGGAGATTGACCATTTAGAGACATTTGCTTGGGAAACCACTAAGGATGCAACTACCTATCAGAAACATCTAGAGAAGTATAGGGTGTTTGAATTTCTTGTTGGCCTTAATCCTGAGTATGATATTGCAAGACATCTTCTTTCCAAGGACAGTGTTACCCTCTCCCAGGCATATGCCTTTGTGTCAGGGGAGGAGAGCAGGAGAGATGTGATGATGAAAAATCCTATTTCTGATTAGTCTATCATGGTGAGTACTGTGAAACCTAAACAAAGTGGAGATCGGGGTGACAATGAAATCAAGAAGGAAGATAAAAGAGATTTGATCTGTGACTATTGTAAGAAGCCTAAACACACAAGAGATACTTGCTGGACGCTTCACCCACATCTTGTGCCAACTAGACTGAAAAATAAGAAGGGAAATGCACACATGGCAGTTACTGGTGACATTCCGGCCCCTCCTACTATAGCTGCTGCAGTAAGGGTCGAACTTGAGAGGTATGGGCAACTTTTGAACCAGCGGGATACAGCCAGTTCTAGTTCAGCAACAAGCGGACAACAAGGTACAGGTGGCACAGGTGGAGTCCACTTTACTGCCTTTGCTTACATAGGTAGTTCACACGTCACTGCAAATTATGTTTCTACTTCAGGTAAGGAGGGACCTCCTTGGGTTATAGATTCTGGAGCCTCGGAGCACTTGAACGGGATAGGGTCTCCACAATTGATGGATCCCATGTTCCTATTGCTGGGAAGGGATCTGTCAAGATTAGTGATTCTATTTCTCTACCCTCAGTCCTTAATGTTCCTAGATTGAGCACTAATTTGTTATTTGTTAGTAGTTTGATTAAGAACCTGAACTGCTTAGTAATTTTTTCTCCTAGTCATTGTATTTTGTAGGATCTGGATTCAAAGAGGACGATTGAGAGTGGTCGTGAAGTGAATGAGATCTATTTCTTGGATGTTCTTTCTCCTCATCAGAGTCATCATGTCAGTAGGGATAGTGAGTCAGGGTCTGTGGGTCAAATTATGCTTTGACATAATCGTTTGGGCCATTTACTTTTTTTTTTTCTTTGAGTCTTTTGTTTCCAAAACTTTTTGAGTCAGTTAGTTTGTCAAGTCTGGAGTGTGAAGGTTGTCAACTTGGAAAGCATTGTAGACATTTATTTAAACCTAATAATAAAATGTGTTCTTCTTCTTTTGATGTTATTCATTCGGATGTGTGGGGACCTTACCATGTTCCTTCTATGGGAGGCTATCGATATTTTCTCTTATTTGTGGATGATTTCTCACGATACTCTTGGATTTACCTGATGAGATCCCGCGATGAAGTACCATCCTTGGTGAGACAATTTCATCAGATGGTGCTAACACAGTTTGGAACAAGAATAAAGGTGTTCAGATCAGACAATGCCAGGGAATATTTTGAAAAACACCTTGCCTCATATCTGTTAGAATATGGTGTTGTTCATCAGAGCAGTTGTCCCTACAGTCCACAATAGAATGGTGTTGCAGAAAGGAAGAACAAACACATTGTTGAGATTGCAAGAAGCATGACGAGCACATCTATAGTTCCAGTTCGGTTATGGGGTGTAGTTCTCACAACAGTATATCTGATTAACAGGGTGCCCTCTTGTATACCTGGATTCAACACCCCATTCAGTCTCCTTTTTCCTGAGGGGGAGATGTTTCATATTCCTCTCAGGGTGTTTGGATGTGTTTGCTTTGCACATATCCTTGGTCCTCACCGCTCGAAGCTTGATCCCAAGGCAAAGAAGTGTGTCTTCCTTGGATATGCAGAAAATCAGAAAGGGTACTGCTGCTATGATCCAGTCTCTGGGAGCCGGTATGTTACCATGGATGTCACTTTTTTTGAATCAACATACTTTTCAAAGAATCATTCTCAGGGGGAGTGTTTTGGGGAAGTGAGTCAACAGTCTATTCCTCTCCTAGTTCCAGTGCTTGTGACTACTCTTGTGCTTGATCATCCTATGTAACCTACCTTACCACCTCCTTTGTGTCCTGCTTCTCAGCATTACTTACGACAAAGACTTCACAAGGAGGTTGATTCCACTGTAGCAGAACTCACATCACTTCCTATCGATTCCTTGGAGACTCCAGATTTGGCTGACATGGATTCAAGTATTCCTCTTGGTCCTGCTATTGTTTTAGTTCCCATTGATTCTACTAACCCTGTTACAGATAACCTTGATCTTCTTATTGCTCTCATAAAAGGGAAGAGAAAGTGTACTGCTCATTGTATTTCACAGTACTTATCCTATAGTGGACTATCTCCTTCCTACCGTGTTTTTCTTTCCTCCCTTGACTCAATGTCTATACCCAAGGATGTTAGCGATGCTCTTTCCAAACCTGAGTGGAAGACAACTATGTAGGAAGAGATGGTAGCTTTGATTAAGAATCAGACATTGAACATTGTGGATCTACCAGAAGGCAAGGAGACAGTTGGATGCAAATGGGTTTACATAGTAAAATATAAGGCAGATGGAAGTATAGAAAGGTACAAGGCAAGACTTGTTGCAAAAGGGTAAACACAGACATATGGTATTGATTACTTAGAGACTTTTGCACCAGTTGCAAAGATGACCTCTGTTCGGATACTTCTTTCTCTTGCTACCTCATACTCTTGGCCCTTGTTTCAACTTGATGTGAAGAATGCTTTCTTAAATGGGGATCTGCAAGAGGAAGTGTATATGAATCTTCTTGCTGGCTTTTACAATGATACTGAAAAGGGAAAGGTATGCAGGCTTAAGAAGTCACTTTATGGCTTGAAACAATCTCCCAGAGCATGGTTTGACAGATTCAGAATGGCCTTGATTGCTTTTGGATACACTCAGACTCAATCCGATCATACCTTGTTTGTGAAGCGAAGGGGGTTTTTGGTGTCAGTCCTAATTGTTTATGTGGATGATATTGTTGTCACGGGGAATGACCCAAGTGAGATTGATTGTTTGAAAAGGAATCTACATAAAGAATTTGAAATTAAGGATCTTGGAGAACTGAGATACTTCCTAGGCATTGAAGTTGCAAGATCAAAACATGGAATTTTTATCTTTCAAAGGAAGTATGTCTTGGATCTTCTTCAAGAGACAGGGAAGCTAACGAAGGCAATCAATACTCCTATTGATCAGAACCATAGAATCAATGCATCAGAAGGTGAACCAGTAAAGGACATTGAGATATATCATAGACTTGTGGGTCGGCTGCTATACTTGTGTATGACAAGACCAGGCATTTCCTTTGTAGTAAGTGTGGTAAGTCAATACATGCATGCTCCACGAGTCCAGCATTGGAAGGCAGTTGACAGGATTCCTGCTTATCTGAAGGGACACCCGGGCAGAGGCATATTGTTTACTAATTATGGACAGTTGAAACTAGAGGCTTATACAGATGTAGATTGGGCAGGATGCCTTGATGACAGGAGATCAACTTTAGGAGTGTGTACCCTTGTTGGGGGTAACCTTGTCTCGTGGAAGAGTAAGAAACAAACAGTGGTGGCAAGATCAAGTGCTGAAGCTGAATACAGGGCCATGGCACATGGAGTTTCAAAACTTCTCTGGATCCGTTCCCTGTTAGAAGAAATTGGTGTACAGGCAGAAGAACCTATGATGTTATACTGTGATAACCAGACAGCAATTAACATTGCCCATAACCCAGCCCAACATGACTGAACTAAGCACATTGAAGTGGATAGACATTTTATCAGAGAAAGAGTAACTTCTGGAGAAGTTTGTCTTCCATACATTGCTTCTGATCTGCATCTCACGGATGTTCTCACAAAAGGTGTTGCAAAGAACAAGCTGGAATATGATTTAAGCAAGTTGGAAATGTGTGACATTTACTCCCTACTTGAGGGGGAGTGTTGAGTTGGGCCTAGTTGTTTTTTATTCGTATCTTAAGCTATTTAGTTAGGAAATTGTTGGGCTTTAGGCCCATTAGTTTATGTTTCTAAGTTGTGACTGTTCAGCCACATTAGTAGCCGCCCTACTAAGGGCATCCTTGTAATATCTCATCTTTTAAGTTAAGTATAAATACAATGAGGGGTTGGCGGCTAGGGTTAATTTTTCAAGAATCCTGGTTGACTTCCCACTCTTTTCTCCCTCTCTCTTCTTCTCTACTACTGAAATCTTTATCTTCCTCCCCTTTCCTTTCACAAGAAATTCAACTAAATCTACCATCAATGATTTCTACTTGGTGATTTAGTATTCTTTTGGGAGGACACTTGGGTGGGTGACCAACCTCTTGAGTATCTTTTTTGCTCTCTTTATTCCATTTTTCTCCATAAAAGGGGTTGTTTCTACTTTCCTCTCATCTCCTATTCTCCCTTTGTCCTTGAATTTGGATTCTGGTTTTAGAAGAGGCTTGAGGGATGAGGAGGTTACTAGTGTTTTTGATCTTTTTTCTTCTTTGGGTAATATTTGTTTAGGTCCTTCAAAACTAGATAGAAGGACTTGGTCACCAGCTTTAAAGGGCTCCTTTTCTATATCCCTCTATTCTCTTTCTACTCTTGGGTCTTTCCTTGTCAATGAAGTTTGGGTGAGGCTGATCCCCCCCAAAGTTGCTATTTTTTGTTGGGGAGTTTTTCTTGGGAAGATTAACACCTTGGGAAACCTGGAAAAGAGGGACCCTTACTTGTGTTTCTCCCCTAACGAGTGTTTTCTTTGCAAAGCAAATGGTGAGGATTGCTACCACTTATTGATTTCTAGCCCAGTTTCTGTAGCTAATTGGAATTGGATTTTTGCATTCTTTGGGTGTAGGGGGTACTATAGATGTGCCACAAAGAAAACTATTTAAGTAGTATAAGGTGGCTTATGTGTTAGTTGTTTTAGAGTAAATAAATTGAATCATGTTATGTCACTATTGTTTGCGTCATTTAACTTTTTCTTTTATGAGTGTGTTAACTATTATTTTTAGAATTATTTAAGAGTGCCACTTTGTCCAGTTTACTTTGTGTAAGGTGTTAATTATCAAAGCATTTTAGAAACTCATTGGGTCTATACCATCAAGTATCATATTGATGGATCCATTGAGAGGTTTAAGGCTTGGTCAGTTGCAAAGGGGTATGCAAAGATGTATGGGGTGGACTACTTAGAGAGGTTTGCTCCTTTGCTAACATGACCTTTGTGGGGGTTTGTTATCTTTGGTAGAGAATATTGAATGGCCCTTATATTAGTTTGATGTAAAGAATGACTTCTTAAATGGGGATTTACATGAAGCATACATATCCCTTCCTCCTCGGATGTATGGTAATTAGATGTAGTGAAAGGTGTGTAAATTGAAAAAATCACTTTATGGCCTTAAGCAATCACCTAAAATGTATCTCGAGAGGTTTTCACAGCCCTTGTTAGTTTTGGTGGTACCCATAGTCCCACACACAATTATATCACACCCTCTTTGTCAAGGGGAGAGCTACTTCTATCACTTGATTGTTTATGTGGATGATATAGTAGTGATTGGTGATGATGTGCAATAGGTCGACAATTTCAAGAGGTTTCTTTCATGGGAGAATCAAGGTACTTTTTTGGGAATTGAGGTTGCTAGATTCAATGATGGTGTCTTCGTTTCCTAGCACAAGTATGTCCCTAATTTGCTTATTGAGATAGGTAGACTTGGCGTTAAGCCAACTAATACACGCTTTGATTTTAATCATAATCTGTATCTGTTTGCTTTTGATGGAGAATTGTTGCATGATAGGGGAGTGTTTTAGAGGATACTTGAGAAGCTGTTGTACCTTTGCATGACCCACCTTGATATTTACTATGCTGTGAGTGTTATTAGTTAGTTCATGCATGCTCCTAGGGATACACATATGGCTCTAGCGGAGTGGATCTTGTGCTACGGAGGATACAATGGATAAGGGGATTCCATTTGGGAAGCATGGCCACATGAAATTGGAAGCCTACATAGATGTAAATTGGACAGGTTGTGTTGATGACAATCTGTCTAAATCTGGATATTGCACTTTGGTAGGGGTAAATCTGGCTTGTTGGAGAAGCAAGAAACAATCAGTGGTGGCTAGATCTTCAGCTAAGCAGAGTAGAGGGTTATGGTTCATGGTGTGTCAGAATTATTATGGCTGTGGTTGTTGATGGAGATACGTTCTCGCCTTTCTTTGCTTTTGGAGAGCAGTTGGTTGATGTACTTAATAAGGTAGTTTCAAGACTAAATTACAATAGTATGTACGCAAGTTGGGCATCATTGACATCTATGCTCAACTTGAGGGGGAGTGTAGTAATGGTGGGCCAGTTGGGCCATAACAACATTGTTTTTATTTTTATTTTAGGTTGATGGGCCTCACCCATGTGGGCTTGTTAACTGCTTTTATTTTCTTTTTTCTTAGCAACCTCCCTCTTAAGGGCAGTCTTGTAATTACATCAAATGTAGTGATTAGAGTTAATAAAAGTTAATTAGGAGAGGGAGTGAGAACTGATCGAATTTCTCATCTCCTTCCTCCTTTCTTCCTATTCTTCTTCTCCTTTTTGCTATTCTTATTTCTTTTTATTTCTTCTTATTTCCTCCTTTCTCTTTGATTTCTCCTATTTTCTATTGCTGGTTTTCTACTAAATCCGAAAATTATAAAAAATTAATTTTTATATGTATTAAATAATTTTCATTGCAGTAAAGAATTATAATATGGATCTATCAATGGTCTATTTAACTCATTGGTCTAAGAATGATTTTTTCTTAATTTTTAGGAAAAAATCCAAAAATTAGAAAAAATATTTATTCATTCTAGATGATTTTCATGGTAAGGAAGATGGAACTACCAATGATCTTTCAAGCTCTTTGATCTAACAATAACTTTAGTGTTATTTATATATTTGTTGTATTTGTAAGAGTTTCCCCAGCGTATCCGAGTGTATCCATATGTTTCCACCATATCCTTGTCTATGAAAAGCATATTGCAATGGTTATCCATATCCCGGATTTATTGATATGAGACACAATACTGATGTTTTTGAACTCTGGTCAAAATGCTTATCTGTTTTTGTTGCACAAATTCCTATACCTATCTAGCCTGCTACTTGGTTAAAGTCTTAGTTAGCTTCAAGTTTTGCTTCTCTTGATTAATGAGGTGAATTAATTGTTTTTAAGAATATGTGGATGCTATGCTTAATGCTTTGATATTTAGGTCAAAAATTGCTGCTACATCCATGTACGGTTTGACACGTATGTCAATCTATCTTTATTTTTCAATTCATGAATTTACATGGTATTATTTGATAGGTTAGATCTTCTGTCATTATACTATTATTATTATATGCAAGATTTTTGGGTTCAACTATCTTGATACTTCTGCAGTGGAATGCATCTTTGTGGTTTTCATTAAGATATTTTTTTTTAATTCTTGCTTTTGTTGTTGAAAATAAAGAACTTTAAATCATTGGTGGACATTTTATCTGCAAATGTTAAATTTCTCTAATAGTTTATAAATATTGCAGAACGCGATGGCATATGTATTTGGTTCAACTTTTGTTTGCAGAAGTACTGATGCTGCAAAGGAGGTAATCTTTGTTTTGGGTTTCGATCCTTTTGGACTTGTACTACTACAGTTGTTAAAATTCCTCAGCAGTTGCTCTAAATCAATTGTAGTTGAGTGATAGTGTTTATTAGATGTGTGCTAGTTGTTACCTTGGTACTCAAGTTTGCTAATATACCGAATGATCAGACGGATTAAGAATTAAAATTATAAGATCATTTTTTTAGGGATTAAGAAATTGAAGATGCTAACATGATTTGTTTGGGCCACGGTTTTAAATGTCCCCAAGTTCCCTAATATTTCCTTGACATATTTCCATTTCGATTGGTAGTGACACAAAATTCTATTGGAATCGGCATATTCCCTAATGAACACTACTAGCACTATGTGAAGTACATGCGGTAGCTTCAACAACATATTTCCATCTCTACTTCCATGGGTAGTAACATGAAATTTTACTAGAATCGACATATTCCTCATGAACACTACCAACATTATGTGGGATACAAGAAAAAGTATTTTTTTTGATAAACAATCAAAAAGTATTATTGATAAAAAAACAAGAAAAAGTATTATAACATAAGTTGGTGACAGTATTGTAGATATGTGGAGTAACAATGTTATTGGATGCCTAGTTTACATGTTTACAACTTTGAGTTAGTTCAATATTCATTTTAAACATGAAAGATGAAGTTAAATAATCAGTTTTGTTTGTGTCATTGATTATTTGATTGATTTATTACAATCATTTACATTTTCTATGAGTTCAAAATTTTCTTTAACTCATTCTATCATGAAGCTTTAAATCTTAAGGTTTATAGGACAACTTTAGAATGTATTCTTTTGTCTATATACTTGGTTTCAAAGATTTTTTTTAATGAGTTTGAGCAAGATAGTAATTTAAAAAGGTATGCCTAGGGGTGAGCATTATTTGGTTAAAATTGAAAAACTGAACTGAACATTTTGGTTTTGTTTTTTTTCGGTTTTTGGTTATTTTAGTTGATCGGGCCGGTTTTTTGGTTTATAAAATTTCGGTTTCGGTTTTCAGGTTTGGGAATTCGGTTAACCGAAAAACAAAATTAACCAAACTTTATTATCTATATATATTATATATATTTTAACATGTAATACATATATATTACATATAATATATATTATATTGTATTATATTATGCATTAAAGTATATAATTATTATATATTGTATAATATATATATTAAAAGGCGTGGGAGGCGTACGCTTGGAGGCGCTCTCAAAACGCCCTGAGGCGTATGCTAGAGGCGTTGACACCTCTGAGGCATACGCCTCTTGCGCTTTTTCCATGAGGCGTGCTAGAGGCGTACGCCTCATGCTGCTTTGTCTGAATGGTCAACTTTGCACTGTTTCATGCCAAACTTCTTTACCACCTCACTGAACCTACCAAACCATGTTCGAGGAGACTGTTTAAGCCCATATATAGCCTTCCTCAGTCTGCACACCTTACCATCCTCCCCCTGAGTAACAAACCCTGGAGGTTGCTCCATGTAGACCTCCTCGAGTAAGTCACCATGCAAAAAGGCATTCTTGATATCAAGCTGATATAGTGGCCACTCATACATGGCTGCAAGAGAGATCACAACACGAATTGACCCTATCTTAGCAACCGGTGAGAAGGTCTCTGTGTAGTCAATGCCATAGGTTTGGGAGTACCCTTTTGCAACAAATCGCGCTTTCAGGCGTTCAACACTACCATCAGGTAGATACTTAACCGTATAAACCCACTTACAACCAACAGTTTGCTTCCCAGGAGGAAGAGTAATGAGGTCCCAAGTATGATTATGATGAAGGGCTGAGAGTTCTTCTTCCATGGCATGACACCACCCTGGAGAGGCAAGGGCTTCCTGGACATCTTTAGGAACAATAACAATAATTAGAAATGGGATGAAGGGTGCAAGTACGTTTACCTTTCCGCAAAGCAATGGGTAGATCAATCTCCGATGCTAAGTGGGGGTCTGGTGCCGGATCCGTCGACAGAGATGTAGCTGGAGGAGTAGTAGCTGGTGCACGTGGGCAATGTGTATACACATGACGGATAGGTGGGCGTTCAACAGGTGGTGGCACCGGAGGCAAGGATTTGGTCACGACTGGAACAAAGGGAGGAGGATCGACATCGGGAAGTGGAAGAGGAGGAGGTGATGAGGAGAAAGAAGCATCACCAGACCCCAAAAAGAACGGAGTAGATTCAAAGAAATTGACATCAGCACACACAAAGGACCGTCGAGAACCAGGATGGTAACACCTATACCCTTTCTGGGTCCGAGAATAGCCAAGGAAGATGCACTTGAGAGAACGGGCATCAAACTTGTCGTTCCCGGGACCCAGATTATGGACAAAACAGGCACACCAAAAAACTCTCGGCGTAAGAGGGAACGGAGACAAAGTGGGAAACAAGACCTGAAACGGAGACTGACCATCAAGGATGAACGTGGGCATCCGATTAATTAGAAAACAAGAGGTAAGCACTGCATCACTCCAAAAAGGTTTGGGAACATGCATGTGATGCATTAGGGATCTTGCTGTTTCAAGGAGATGGCGATTCTTTCTCTCAGCCACCCCGTTTTGTTGTGGGGTGTAGGTACACGAGCTCTGATGTATAATGCCGTGTTGGTCCAGGTATTCCTGAAATGACGAGGATAAATTTTCGTGGCCATTATCGGAACGAAAAACTTTAATGTGGGTACCAAATTGGTTACGAATCTCAGCATAAAATATCTAAAAAATGGTAAACAATTCACTTTTTTCTTTCATTAAATAGAGCCACGTCATCCTTGAAAAATCATCCACAAAAATGACAAAATATCTGTATCCATTATATGACATTACTTTATAAGGACCCCAAATATCTGAATGAACTAAAGAAAAAGGACTCGACACACAGTTATCAACCCTAGAACTAAAGGGAACATGATGGTGTTTCCCAAACTGACACGACTCACAATCCAAAACAGAAAGCTGACTCAAGGACGGAACCAAGGACTTCAATACTTTGAGCGACGGATGACCAAATCGGCAGTGCCACTGGAGAGGAGAAAGAGATGACTGGAGAGATGTTGAAGTTCTACCACCACCACCGTCAAGATAATACAGTCCACCTGCTTCATGCCCTCCACCAATCTTCATCCCCGTCTTGAGATCTTGAAAGACACACATAGAAGGATAAAAGGTAATGGAGCAGTTAAGTGATTTGGTCAGCTTACTAACAGACATAAGGTTAAAAGGCAATTTAGGAACATACAGAACTGATGAGAGGGATACAGGATCTAGGTCAACATTACCAACACCACAAATTGAGGATGTGGAACCATTAGCAAGGGTGACAGATTGTGATGTTGAGCAATGAGATAAGGAGGAAAACACACCTGGAGTTCCAGTCATGTGATCGGAGGCTCCAGAGTCAATGATCCAGGGATTGGGTGTAGATGCCAAACAAGCCATACCTGAGTGAGCAAAAGTCGCCGTGTTTTGTTGTGATTGGATTAACCTCTCATATTCATCACGGGGAACACTCACCATCTCTTTCATGGGACCATCTGTGGATGTAGGAGGCAACTGGTCAGATGAATGATTCTCCTGTCTAATGCTGGAACTTGAGTCACCGGTCGCGGCATGATTGGCCCAGGTTGAGGGAGGACCATGTAAATCATAACAATAGTTGATGGTATGTCCATCCATACCACAATGAGTGCACTTCCTCGGGCCTGAGCTACGTCCTCTACCACGGGCTCCCCTTGAATCTCTGCTCCCAGTACGACCACCACCACGATTATAAGTAGACCCACCATTGCCACTTCGGCCATATGCAGAACCACTACCAACACCACGGCCTCTCAATGCAGCAAAGGCAGATCTATCTGAGATATTAGAGTTCTCAGTAGATCTGATAGAAATCCTCCGAAGTCGAGCAAATACCTCTTCTAGGGATGAAAGAGCTGATCCCCCTAATATCTGAGCCCGTACTGGTTCATATTCAGACTTTAGTCCCCCCAAAAATCTAGTCACATCAAGCTGCTCTCTCTGTTGTTGCTGAATCTTGACATCAGAAGTGAGAGGATGATAGACATTCAACTCATTACGTATGTTCCTCATGTTGGCATAATACTCCTCAAGACTCTGATTGCCCTGCTGCAGATTAAAGTACTCTTGATAAAGCTGATAAACTCTGGTTGTATTGTCCTGCCCCGAATACAATTTCTTCGCATGGTCCCACACATCTTTGGTAGTATCAAGGAACATGAAGTTCCTTGATACTGCCAATAAACTCTAGGTTCCATACTGTTCCACAACCATGTGATGATCTGAGCTTCTCTTACTCCCAGTCTTCATACTCGTGAGAGTCAGAGGAGGGTTTCTCCCCTCTGATGTGTTTTACCTTCTTCTTTGCCTTCAGAAAGACTTCAACGGATTTAGCCCAAGGCACATAATTCTCTCCATTTAACTTAATGGAGGTCATCTAAACATTCAGGTAGTCTGTAGGCACCATCACACTAGGTTTATAATCATTATTGTCTCCCATTATGTTATCACCAATTCTGCACACTTGCTGAATTCTATTATCACTGAGATCTGCACACTACACACCACTAGGTCACACCTGTCACACTGATTGCAGCACTAATTGTTGCTGGAATGTGTGCTCTTTACACCACAAACCCTAAATCACACCTGTCACACTGATTTCAGCACTTGTTGTTGCTGAAAAGTGTGCTCACACCACAAACCCTACTCCTACAACTACCTGAAATCTCACCACTATATGATCATATCTCTTCCTTCAAAATGCACGAAGAAACCAGCATAAACCCTGGCACTTACTGGCCGAAACCCTAGCAAATGGTCTGAAACACACCTCCTATTTAATCCATAACAGATGTCATGCATTGAAATCTCTTACCTTATCGCTGAAGTAACACCCATGCGAGCATGAGAGCAGTCCACACACAACAGCCACACACAGTTTGGCCCTCTATTCTTCCTCTACTAGGAGAGGGCGATCTCAGAAGTCACAGAAACCGACCACATACGACCTGACTGGAGGCATAGAGACCCCCAAGGGAAGAGGGCGATCACTCCTTTTCAGCCCTTTCCCCTGTCTCCAATCGAACACAGAAAAAAAGAGGAAAACCCTAGATAGGGTGCGCAGAGAATGAACCTTAGGCAAGCAGAAATCTAGGCAGATTTAACCTAGCTCTGATACCATGTTATAATTCAGGTCTGCCTTAGAGTTCGGCCTGACTGAGTTCAGTTATGTAGAAGAAGAAAAAGTGATAAAGAAAGAGAGAAAGAGAGAAAGAGAGAAGAGAGAATTCTGGTTCGAACTGAAGGAGTCAACTTGACTTCTCCCAGTCGGCCAGTAAGTATTTATATTATTATTAAAACATAACTGAAAAGACCTATGTTCCCTTACTTAAGTTAAGAGCACAAGTTTCAACACAACATTATAGATCAGCAACATCAATCAAGGTATAAAGACAGAAATACCCCTACGCTAACAGAGTGTTAGAAGCCTTGTGTTTGAGATCATTTCTTGAAGAATTGGGAATGCAGTGCAGAAGTGATTATTGTTGCATGGTGTAACCAAGTGATAATCAATATTGTTCACAAGCTTGTACAACATGATAGGACAAAACATGAGGTTGATCGACACCTCAGATCGGTGGGTTATGATGGGATAAGTATGTGTTTTTTTTCAGGACTGACCAGCTATGATGTGTTCACCAAAGGAGTTCTGAAGTCTTTATGACATTATACTCTTGGTATGTTGGGCATGAGAAACTTCTATGCTCGGTTTGGGGGAGTATTGACTATGCCTGTAAACGGTACAGAAATTTGAATTTGAATTCGAGATTTGACTTAAACAAATCGAATTCGGATTGCATAAATTGTCGAATTTGAATCTGATTTTTGTATCGATTATTTAATTGGATCGAATTCGAATCTATGCCGATTCAATTCGACAAATATTCGAATTCGATAATATATTGTATTATATATATTGTTCTACAACAGGTGATAGCCATTATACAGATTCATGTATAACTAAAGTTGAGGTTGATGCAGATTCATGTATAACTAAAGTTGAGGTTGATGCCTCTTGCTTTTAGTTTTTCCATATTCCTCTTTTCTATTATTTTTTTTCTTTTCTCTTCTCTATTCTTTATGACCATGTTTCTCTACTAAATATATTAGATGATTAAACTAGTTGCTTTTATTATTAATTAAAAATTTGCAAGTTTAATATTTAGTGAAATGGTTTTATGCAAGTTCAGCTTAAATACATGTAATTAAATGCAACAACTCGGAATCTACAATTTCAACATTGTTTATGTGCATTTTATTTATATAAGTTGGTATTAACATTTTTCTTTTGTTATAACTTACGTTATCTAATTTGCATGTTTGGTTAGGTTGCCTTTAATAGGGAAGTCCACGTTCCAAGTGTAACTCTTGAAGGTGATATATTTCAGCCCAGTGGTCTTCTCACTGGGGGTAGTCGCAAGTAAGTCACTACTCTGTAATGCACTTCACATACAAATAACTTTTTCTATTGGTGTTTCCCATTGTAGTGTACATTTGGAAAATATTTACCTTTTTTCTTTGTGTGGTTTATTTAATGTTCTACAGAGTTTATTTGATAAGTTTGTCTAACATAACTGTTAAAGTTTTATTTTCATTCTTGTCATCTTCTTTAAGTGACTGTTTTGTCAGTGGTTGTAAAAGTGGTGTTCGGAGACAAGGAAAAAGATGAAGACACTGTATTCAATCCGTAGAAAAGAAGTAGTAGAGAAGAACACTATGAATAAATTGCTCTTGATAATAAATGGGGTTGTTGGCCCCTCTCCATTTTATTTATATTAAGGCAAATACTTTGAAAAACTCTTGATAATAATTAATAAGTAATTCCCCTGTCAAATATAATCTACTTTCTCAATTATGGCATATTTGCCAATGCAATCAATTAGTTTGTCGATTAACCCTTCAGTAAACATATCAGCCAACTATATCTTAGACTTCAAAAGGGTAAAACAACTTCTCCTGCCATTGTCTCTTTCCCAAATGAAGTGTTTTTCCACTACGATATGATTAGTATGATTATGTTGCATTGTGTTATTGGAAATGTTGATTGTTTCTTGGTTATCATAATACAACTTCATAGGGCTGCCCAAACTTGATTTTAGATTTACTGTAGTGATGGTTTGAAGACAATCTGAAAAGTCTTTTATGCAATTTTATATTTTTTTGTATGAAAATAAAAGGAAATTTTAAAAATGAAAATTTGAGAGATCTGATTCATGTGCAAGATTGGGAAAGAGTTCTCACATGAATCTTATAGCCCCTTGGTTGCAATACATTTTGGTGTTTGTTGAAGGTGATCTTACAATATTTAAAGATGTTTAGAGTTTTTTTTTTTTTTTTTTTTTTTTAATTTTTTATTTCCTTGTTTTGCTATCAGATGGGTTTTTTGGGCTTTGTGATGCCTTGATAGAATGGTGATTGTTGTTGGACATTTGTTCTTGGGGTCTAAACTTTTATACCCTTGGGATCTATTGAAGAGAAGGTATTAGGTGTCCTCTTCTCTTCTAAATAATAGGTCCTTAGCTTCAATGTTGATATGCCCACTTCTAGTACATTTGATTCCATGATTAGAAGTTTTGGAGGTATGGCAGGGGTTGTTGATGATTCTAGCCTATCCATTACAATTGTCAGCCTTGATGGTAATGTTTTCTTTTTTTTTTGTGGTCACACTATGAATCAGTATTTGAGTCAAAGGAAAATTGCGGTATCTCATGGGGGAAGATTCTTTTTGAAAGGTAAATAAGAAATTCATTAAAAAGAAAAAGAGAATATGAAAGTAAGGCGATAAGTTATCACCCGAGGGAAAGAGAAATATACAAACACACAACTTTGACATATCGACAGAAGACTACAAAACTGTAACAAAAACATAGACCGTACAATACTAGATCTCCCATTGACACTACATTCCTCCACCTGTATCGAGAGCAAGCAGAACCTTGCAAAGCCAAGTCCTTAATCTTCCCCCTCAAATACTTCCTCCTGCCCATCAACATTTTCATCCCATATCTCTTGTCCTTGTCCAATTACAAATTTCTTCATCCTCTCTTCCTTCTTTCTCCTCTCAAACTCCTCAAGGCTTTCCTAGCAAACTCCTCACCACTCCAAAAGAACAAGTCAAGTATTTTTCCGCCCACTGAATCTTTCTCAACAATTTTCTCAATAGCCAAACTTCCATATCTCTCCACCTTTTTCTCAAGACTTCTACCAAGAGCTCTCACTACATAAACAAATCCATTCTCATTAGATGTTTTTCTTTTTTGCATCAACTTTTGTTATAGTAATTTGAATATTTGGGTTGTCACGAACCCTACCAAAAACAGAACTAGAAAATGATTGGCATCAAGTTTTGTTTAAGTAATTTGAATATTTTGGTTGTCACGAACCCTTCCAAAACAGAGCTAGAGACTATGGTTTGCTTTATCTCCTCACAGGAACCGATATCAGAATACATATACTCAAGAGAGGGCCAAACAACAAAGCACAAGGAAAATGTAATATCTGGTTATCTAGTTTCTTCAAAAACTACTCATAATTATTTGAATTGTGAAAAAGTATGACCATGTATGTCTCCGAACCTTCTATACATATGTTGCTTGAAAAACACATTGCTTCCATGCCTGGGTTGTAAATATTAAGTCAAAATATGGGCACCAAGTCTTCAATAAAATGCTAAACAGGTGCATTTTGTTTCTACAAGTCTATATATCCAATGGACTGAAATCTATAGGGTCATATTAGAAAAAGCCTCCTGCTGATCCAACAAATCCACAAAACGTCCTCTCAATAGACCAGTAGAAGACACCTTTGAATGAGTTAGATATAAAGGCCATAAACCATATGACCCTCACCAATCGTTCTATCTGGTGTTTTAAAACTACAAGGTGCAAAAAAGGCATATGGGGTCAATTTGCGCCCGAGGCTCAAGGCGAGACATGCACTTTTTTGAAGCAGGGAGCAAAAATAAAAAATGTCAAAAAGATAAAAAAATGCAAAAAAAATTGAAAAAAATATTAAACACAATATTAATAAAAAAGTAAACTTAAGTTTGAAAATAAATGTTTTAAAAAACCTATCATCTAAAATTGAAATACATAAACATAACATGTAAAGTGTTTTCAAATGAGAATTTAAAAGTAAAATCAAACATATAAAACATTTTCAAGCATGCAAAACCCATAATCTCTTTTTTTCCTCAATTGCATTAGTTCAAGTAGCTAATGTGATGTAAAACATGTTGTAACATGTTATGTACTAGCTTAGGGGTATTTCTGGTATTTCCTCCTTTATTTTGTTAGAAGCTGTTGCCCTAAACTTAGGAGCTGCCAGCCTTCATCTTCTGAATCAAACTTCTTCTTCTTCTTCTTCTTCTTCTTCTTTCTTCCTTCTCTCTTCCTTCTTCTATTCTTTTTATCTTTGCTGGACTACATGGTATCAGAGCACTGATCTGGGTGTAACCTTCTCAAATTTTGTTCTCCATCTGAAACTTTGTTCTTTGATTGGAAGAGGAAGAGAAGACTCCATTGGACTGTCCTAACCTTTTAGTCTTCGTTTTTTTTTTTTTTTCTTCTCTCTTGGTCGTTGTACCAAGAAGAGGTTTGTGGTGGCAGCCGAATACAGTAAGCGGTAAAACATGGGGAAAAATGGCTACTGAGGATTCAACAACCTCTGGTATTACTTCCCATCAAGGAAACCTTAATGGAGGAGTGGACAACATGAATTTCTTTGTCTATTACCCCCTTTGATGGCTTAAATTATCTGGAATGGTCCAAAGGCATCAAACTTTATATCACAGCTAGGGGGAAAGCTAGTTACATAAGTGGAAAGATTAAAGAACCAAAGTTTGGTACAATTGAACATGATAGACGGGATCAAGAAAACATCATGGTTATGTCATGGCTGTTAGGCTCCATGTTGCTTCATGTAAAGAAAAACTTCATATGGGCTAATACAACTTGTGGGATTTGGGAACAAGCTAGGGCAACCTACTCTAAATGAAGACATTTTGCCAAGATTTACCAGCTTCAAGCAGAATCATCTACTTGAAGCAAGGAGACTGTAGCCTATCTACATACTATTGAGCCCTTACCTCTGTTTGGGAGGAGTTGGGCTATTATCAGACTATTGAGTGAAAGAATGATGAGGATGCAAAAGCATACAAAAAGCTTGTCTCCCAACGAGTGTTTGCTTTCTTGTTGGGGCTGACTCCTGTTAATGGACCTCTTCGGGTACAAATTTTAGGAAGTAGGGAACTTTCTTCTGTTTAGGAGGTATATGTCTTAGTTCAGTCTCAAGAGAGTAGAAAAAAAATCTAATGAATGTTTCTGAGGGGGAGCAACCTGTTACCTTGGCTGCAAGAGGGGCAACATTGGAATGAAAAAGGGAGAATCAAGGAAAAATGATGACAAGGACAAGCTGTGGTGCACTCACTGCCAAAAGCCTAGACACACTTGGGATATTTGTTGGGAGTTAGTGGGGAAGTCCAAGTGGGCAACCAAGAATCAAGACACTTCAAAGAAGCCTTCTCAAAAGAAATTTACTTCTGCAAATCTGGTTGCAAAAGATTGCCAATCAAATAATCTGACTACTGGAATTTCCCAAGAGTATCCTAGTGGTTTTGATCCCAAGGAAGACATCATTAACTCTTTCAGAGATCATTTGGAACTGTATGGTAGGACTCTTGGATAGATGGATAGGTCGGTTCCTACCCCTTCTACATCAGGTAAAGGTGCTTTTGCATTTCATGTGTGTACCTTTGCTCCCGAGTCACCTTGGATCATTGACTCAGGGGCATCAAACCATATGATTGGTCTACACTCTTTTCTCTAGGAGGTGGGGATCATTTCAAGCCTACACTCTTTTCTCTAGGAGGGATAAAGTGAGACTTGTTGATGGGTCTCTATCCACTATTGTTGGTCGAGGATCTATATCCCTTCCTGATGGCCTTGTTTTACCCCATGCCCTTCATGTTCCCAAACTTCCTATTAATTTGTTATTCATAAGTAGTATTACTCAATCCTTAAACTGTTGTGTAACTTTTTTTCCTCGTTCTTGTGTTTTTTAGGATTTAGCCTTGGGGAGGATGATTGATAAAGGAGATATGGTTCATGGCCTCTGCATTTTGGAGAATAAAGCTGGCACTGTGGCATCAACTCCTGTGAGTCTTATGAGTTAGTCTACAAAAAGTCAACTGTGGTTGTGGCATAATCGCCTTGGTCATTTGTCCTTTGAGTCTTTAAAAGTTATGTTTCCTAAATTTTTTAAATCTGTGTCTATCACTAGTTTACAATGTCAAACATGTTAATTAAGTAAGCATTGTAGAACAACTTTTCCATCAAATAATAAAAGATCTGTTCCATGTGTTTTTCTGGGTTATCCATCTTACCAGAAGGGCTACAAATGCTTTAATCCTGTCACACATAAGTACTTTGTATCGATGGATGTGTCTTTTTTTGAATTTGAATTCTTCTTCCAAGCCTCTCCTCAGGGGGAGAATAGTGTGGAGGAGGAGAGGCAAGTTCCACAAGTTTCTCTCCCTTCTATTCCTAACTCCTCTCTATTCCGTGTCTTCTTGAGGCGTTGTAAGGGACAATTGAATTCAAAGGTTGTGGAGCAGCTAGAGAATATACATCCACCACCATCTGACTCCTTGAAGGAAAATCCAGGTACTCTTGTTCCCCTTGACATTACTGAACCTATTGCTATTGATGATTCTACCAATGTTGTTAATGTCCCAATTGTTGAAAGGAGTTAGATAATGTACTATTAAGCGTCCTATTGCTCAGTTCTTGCCCTATGAAAACATTGCGCCCTCATTTCGTGCTTTTTTGATTGCCATCGATTGCGTTTCCATTCCCAAAGTTGTTGCAGAAGCCTTATCTATACTTGAATGGACAGATGCAATGAAGGAAGAAATTTGTGCTCTACACAAAAACAACACCTGGGAGTTGGTGAATCTTCTTGAAGGCAAGAAGATAGTGGGGTTTTAGTGGGTATTCACTGTAAAGCATAGAGTAGATGGGTCAGTTGAGAGATATAAGGCCAGGTTAGTTGCAAAGGGTATACACAAGCGTATGGGGTCGATTATGCAGAAACATTTGCTTCAGTTGCTAAAATGAACACTATCCGAATTATGCTATCCTTGGCTGTTAACTTTGATTGGGAACTCCACCAATTGGACATAAAAAATGCGTTCTTGAATGGGGATTTGGAAGACGAAGTATACATGATTTAGCCTCCTGGGTTTGTAGCACAAGGGTGTGAAGGGAAAGTTTGCGAACTAAAAAAATCTTTATATGGTTTGAAACAGTAGAAATTTGTTGAATTCAAAAAATATGAAAAAGAAGAGTAGTTTCTTGAAGGAAGAAGGAAGAGAGGAGAAGAGAAGAAGAGATATTGAAAAGAAAAGAGAGAAATAAGCTGGCCGCCCCCTTCACTTATTATTTATAATAAAAGTATAAGAGCAGTACAAAGACAACTTTGCCCTTATAGGGTGGCAAAACATAAAACAACATATATAAGACTAAAAAAATAAAATAAAATTTGGATTCACATAACTGTTGTCGTCCCCACCTCCTATCTAACAACTAACATAAAACATCTACTCATAAAACAACTCAAAATTGATTAATCTTCAACAGAAACAATCCCCAAGGGCTGGTTCAATAGATTTCACTTGGCTCTTCAACAAATTGGGTTCAAGGAGTGCCAAACTAACCATACTCTGCTTGTCAAAAGAAACCAAAAGAATGTTGTAGTATTGATTGTCTATGTTGATGACATTGTCATTATAGGGAATTGGGACTCTGAGATTCATAAAGGTAAAGTATCCCTTGCTGTGCAGTTTGAGGTGAAAGATTTGGGACAACTATGTTTTTTCCTTGGTATTGAGGTTGCTTGCTCTAAAAAGGGCATCTTCATTTCTCAAAGGAAATATGTCCTAGATCTCTTGCAAGACACACGAAAGTTAGGAGCAAAGCCTATAGATTCCCCTATTGATGAAAACCATCGGTTTGGTGATTGTACTGGAGAACTAGTTACAGATGTCAAGAAGTTTCAAAGGTTGGTAGGAAGATTTCTCTACCTATCAATGACTCGACCAAATATAGCTTATGCTGTTGGTGTCCTTAGTCAGTTTATGCATGCATCAACATCCTCCCATTTAGAGGTAGTTGAGAGAGTACTGATATATTTAAAGAAATATCTAGGAACTAGGTTACTATTCAAGAAATATAGTCATATGAAGGTGGAAGTCTACAGAGATGTAGATTGGGCCCAAGTAGTTGATGATAGAAAATCAACTAGTGGTTATTGTACCTTTGTTGGTGGAAATTTGGTCACTTGGAGGAGCGAAAAACAAAGTGTAGTGGCTAGATCTAGGGCGGAGGCCGAGTATAGGGCCATGGTGCATGGAGTTGTTGAAGTGCTATGGGTAAAACACTTGATTGGAGAGTTGGGCTTCTTTGCTGATGGTCTAATGTCCTCTACTGTGACAACAAGGCGGCCATTAGTATTGCAGCCAACCCAATTCTTCATGACATGACCAAGCATATTGAAATTGACATGCATTTCATAAGGGAAAAACTTGAAAAGGGGGAAGTTTGTACTCCTTACTTCAGTTCCAAGGAACAATTAGTTGATGTCCTTACAAAGGGTCTTCACTACTTGCAACATAATGAATTGTGTGACAAGTTGGGCACGATTGACATATATGCTCCAACTTGAGGGAGAGTGTTGTAACATGTTATGTACTAGCATAGGGGTATTTTTGGTATTTCCTCCTTTATTTTGTTATAAGTTGTTTCCCTAAGTATAAATACAAACTTTGGAGCCGCCAACCTTCATCTTCTGAATAGAACTTCTTCTTCTTCTCTCTTCTTCTTCTCTCTTCCTTCTATTCTTTTTATCCTTGTTGGACTACAAAACTTATTACATTCTTGATTCTACAAGCTGCCTTTATGGCATGCCCCTCGGGGCAAGCCTGGACAAGTCCATGTTAGGGTCTTAAATTCTTAGTTCTCACACAAAAAATAATGATTTTACATTTTTAATTGCTTTTTAAGAAGATATTTATTAGGACGAATGAATGAACAACGTTAGCAAATAGGGGGTCCGGGGGCAGAGCCCTTGATCTAGCTGCTAGGTTCAAAAAACCAAAAAGCGTGAAATTTTCAAAAGGGACATGCCTGGAATGAGGCGCAAGGTGCATTAGGCGCACCAGTTGTTCACCTTTTGAAAGGGCTGCACCTATGGCCTAGGCGAGGTGCATACCTTAAAATGCGCTTCACCTCCCAAGTATTTGAATTTTGAGCTCTAATAGGTTCATGATTAGGATTAAGGTCAGCAGGGAAAGCAAACACACACTGTTGGCTGAGAAGTTTCTTATTAGCCCTATCATCTTCTTCTAGTCAGTAGATTGATGATCATTTGATTCTCCTCACGTAGATATAAGAATGGAGTAGTATGTAGATAATGTCTTGTCACCTTGCTTTTAAACTATAGACTTGACTTGTAATTGCTATATTCTAGTATAATGTCTCTGCTTTGAGTAGGTGGCCTTGGTTTGATGCTAAGGCCCCGTTTGGTTCACAGGAATGGGGGTTTGGACCCGGAATCTGAATGGGCTTTTTTGATTCCAACTGTTTGGGTGGGCGGAATCAGAATCCCATTCACATTCCTGCTGTAACGGCATTCCCCCATTTGAGGGAATGGTCATTCTCTGCCTCTCCCTTGGGAATAAAATCCTATTCCTGCTCATTTAAATTTCCATTCCCATTCCTGTCTGAACCAAACATACTATGGGAATGGACCATTCCAGATTCTGATTCCAATTCCTACTGCAAAGTAAACGGACTCTGAGTCTCTTTAGCAGTTTTAGCCCATGTCAAAAGTCAAATCAGATTTACCTTGGTGCAATTGATAAAAAATGATTTCGAGAACTGTTTCTATTGTTGCAGATCTAATGCTGATTGTGAATGAGAAACTGTAGAGGAGGGAAGGAGGGGTTGGTTGGTTGTCATTGTTAATTATGTGGGAAGGAGGGAGGGAGTGTGGGTGAGGGAGGTTATCCCTAATATAAGAGAATACAGCTGATTTTGAGGAGGTTATACTACTGCAGATCTGATGTTTGATTATGAGGAAAGATTCTGGTCACCAAGAATTAGACAACAAGAAGCGGGAAGATCATCTATACAAGAGAATATGGTTGCAAAGAGAGAGCACTACTTATTTATCAAAAAAAAAAAGAGAGACCACTACTTTGTTGCAGGGATTTAGATTTAAGATGAGAGAGTTTGTACTGCGGTTTTCCATAATAAGTAAAATTATTGTAAAAAAACATTATGTGTCAAATATAACAAACTTTCTCAACTGTAAAATGTCTTAACAATTGTTTTTAATTTATCATTATAGCACTTTTGAATTGGCGCTTTGCATCTATAATGAGCTTCAACTTATGCTTGCAGAGGTAGCGGTGAATTGCTAAGGCAACTTCATGCATTGGTAGAGACTGAATATAAGCTTTCTTTTCATCAAAAGAGGTTATCGGAAATTGAAACCAAGGTGAATCTTTATGGTTCGTATTTTATGGTACTTATTGTGCTTGAAAGGGATATTTTGCTGTCCATACATGCATGTGGCAGACACCAATAGATCTTATTTAACATATTCAAATGTTATTGACTAGTAATTCAATCCGTTCCATCAAAGTTCAGTTTGTTGCCTCTGTGCCTGCAGTTTTGGTAGATAGATATCCTTGACTTCTGATCTGTTGTTTTTGGTGATGGTTGGTCAGAATTCCTCCTGAAAATTATTTGTATGTCAACCTTTTCAAATTTATCTTGTCTTAGTAATGGGCTTGTTGACTTGGATTGTCTTGGGTGACTACTCTTTGTCTCTTAGACAAGTACGACACCATTTATTACGTTCAACTTTTGTTTTGATTAAATTTTACTATATTGGGGTTCTTATGTTTTTGGAACATATATCGGGATTCATAGTTGTCAAGGTGTCGCCTAGGTGACTAGGCACCCTTGACTGGGTGCCTCGCCCAAATGCCTTGACTTTTAGCAACTAGGCACCCTTCTAGGCGACTAGGCGATTAAGCGCCTGGCTAGGCGACAAAAGTGACAAGGCAAGCGCCTTTTATAATATCATTTATATTGTTGTATCTTATTAATGTATGTGTTAGTACATTTTATTATATGCTATATATATCAATTATATTTTGTTTTATTGTTTTACTATTGAAATTTAAAAGATCGAAGGGTTTTAAGAAGAGAAAAAGAAAGAAAGAAAGAAAGAAAGAAAAGAAAAGATAGGGGAAAGTAACAATAGAATAATAAAGTTCTTTTTTTCTATTCTCTCTCTAATTAAATAAAATAGAAACTCAATCCTTGTTTTTTTTTTCTTTTTTACTTTCCATCTTGAATATTTATCATATAAAGTTAATAACCTTCTTTAGCTGCTAATTATTGTGAATTTGTTCTATTAAATACTTATTATAGTAGTATTACTTTTGAAAATAATGAAATTAATATATGTAAAAGATTTTTATCTTTTAGATGTTATGATTTGCCACATTTTTAGAGGAAATTTAATGTTCATAATAAAGAGAATTGTTATTTTTCAATTAACATACATGCTGAATGGTATATAAAACTAGGTAACTAGCCAAAAGTCAAATTTTCATATTATAAAATTTTTATCGCCTAGGCGACTAGGCGCCCCAGTGTCGCCCAGAATCGCCTAGACGCCTTGAAAACAATGTCGGGATTTGATGTAATATTTGTTATATGCCGCAAATGGCACTGTGTTCTTTTTCTTTCTTTTTTATATTGTATGGTTGCCCTAATCTATAAACAGTTGGTTTCCCAGCAATAGTATTTGCTTTTTTTACCTAGCCTTAACCCCATGTATGAGCCCATTTGGGTACTGATTTTGCGCTGCAAGGATCTCCTTTTTGTCCATGAGGTGTATGCATTGGTTCAGTCTGAGGAAAGTAGGAGGTCTGGTATGAATCTTTCTAAGGGGAAGACCATGGCTTTAGCTATGATAAGTAACCAGTTCAACAAGAAAGAGGGAAAATTAGAAAAAGGTAGATGATAAAGATAAAATGTGGTGTACTCAATGTAAAAATTCCAAGCACACCCGTGAGACATGTTTGAAATTGCACGGGGAACCAAACTGGGCACATGAACTAAGCAAGAAATGAATACAAAAACAAAACAAGAAGCTTCTTCACCTCGGCCAACCATGCATCTCATGAGCCTCAAAGTGGTTTTTGTACCATGAGTTCTCTTCAGGATCCTTTCCCCCTTGGGTTTTGATATCTAGGAGGATATTATCAAATCCTTTCGTGGCCATTTGGAGCAATATGGTTGTGCTATTAGACAAATAGATGAAGTGAGGTTATTAATTCCGGTGCCTCCAACATATGACTAGTAAGTCAACCTTTTTTCAATCCTTCACTCTTCGTTCTACGAAGATAAAGTGAGATTAGTTGATGGATCATTCTCTTTCATTGCTGGTTGGGGATTTATATCTTTGCCTTTTGGCATTTCATTATCAAATGTTTTACATGTTCCAAAGTTGTCCATTAACTTGTTGTCTGTTAGCAATACTATACATGCCTGGAACAGCTTAGTAAAGCCGGTCTTGTTTGGCTCCGGGAAGATGATTGGTAGAGGGCTCATGGTTGATGGTCTCTATGTGCTGGAGAATAAATCCGGCCTTGTGGTCTTAGGGTCTTTGAGTCAGTCAAGTAAGAGTCAAGTCATTTTGTGGCACCAACGTTTGGGCCAAATGTCTTGAGTCCTTGAAGTATTTGTTTCCAGATTTGTTTAAGTCTGTGTCAGCCAATGATTTTTAGTGTGTTTCAATTGATTAATCATTGTAGAACTTCATTTCCTTCACGTAATAAAAGATCAGATTTTCCTTTTGACACTGTGTATTCTAATGTTTGGGGACCTATTAATATTGTAACTGAGCATGGTAATAAATACATTTTTTCCTTTATTGATGGCTTTTCTCAGTATACTTGGGTTTACCCTAAGCATTCACAAGAAGAAGTCCCCAAACTCATGAATGGTTTTCAACGGATGGTCTACACCCAATTTCAGATAGAGATTTAAGTTTTTTAATTAGAGAATGCCAAGGAGTACTTTAATGGTGGCCTCATCAATTTCTTTGCTTAGTGTGGCTCTCTTCATTGGAGCTCTTGTGCTAGAACCCCTTTCAATAAAATGGGGCTGTCGAGAGAAAAAATTGCCATCTTCTAGATGTTGCTCATGGATTGTTGTTGTAAATGCATGTTCCAAAAAGATTTTGGTTGGATGCTATTATGATTGCTGCTTATGTTATTAACAGAACGTCATCTCAGTTATTGGAATATAGGTCTCCCCATCAGTTTTTCTTTCTTAAGGCCCCAATGTATCACATACCTCTATATGTGTTTGGGTGTGAATGCTTTGTTCATGATCTATCTCCTACTCATGGCAAGCTTGATCCCAAGGCTATTATGTGTGTTTTCCTTGGATACCCTCTTTCCTTGAAAGGTTATCGTTGCTTTGATACTATTTCTAAAGAATATTTTCTCTATGAATGTCTTTTTCTTTGTTGATGATTCCTATTTTCCTGTTTCCCCTTATGGGGAGAGTCTAGGTGAGGAGAAATAGAAACAAACACAAGTGTTATTGCCTTCTCCTCTTGAGCCTCCTCCACTGTGTCTTTGGAGACAACGTTATAGAAGCCAAGGCCAATAGAGTTCAATAGCTAGGAGTAATTGGAAACTATGCAACCAATGCCATCGGATTCTTAGAGGCTAGAGCGCTATCAACACCCAAGTACTATTATTCTAGTTGAAACTCATGAACCCATTGATGTTGACACCTCAAATTATGGTTTGGACCTTTCTATTGCAAAAAGGAATGGGGTTAGATCATATACCACACACCACCCCATGGCCCATTTCTTGTCCAATGAGAGTATTTCACCCTCATTTCGTGCTTTAGTATCTACCATTGACAATGTTCCTCTCCCCAAGAGTGTTGTTGTGGTTTTACTTCTTCCTTAGTGGACAGAGGCTACGAAGGAAGAAATCAATGCCCTATACAAAAATGGCACACGGGAGTTGTGGGGTGTAAATGGGTGTTCTCTGTAAAACATAGGACAAATGGTAGGATTGAGAAATACAAGGCTAGGTAGGTAGCAAAAAGATTTACATAGGTGTATGGGGTTGATTATGTTGAGACTTTTGCTTCAGTGGTAATGAATTCTATCTGTGTTCTTCTCTCTTTAGCAACAAAGCTTGACTGGGAGCTTCATCAACTAGACATTAAAAGTGCCCTCTTGAATGGTGATTTGGAGTAGGAAGTATGCATAATTCAACCTCTTGGATTTTGTGCTAAGGGTAGCAAATAGAAAGTTTACAAATTGAAGAAATCCTTATATGGCCTAAAACAGTCACTGAGGGCTTGGTTTAGTAGATCCACAAGGAAGCACAACAAATGGGGTTTAAGCAGTACCAATTTGATCATACATTCTTTGTAAAGTAGGAACAAGGGAAAACAACCACTTTGATTGTTTTTGTGTGCAGAGAACACTGATGTGGGCCCCACTGCAGTGGTCCCCACTGTGTTCGTAGGACAGCATGTGTAGTTATTTATTCCAGTTATAGTAGTGTCAGTTTGTTAATTCAGTTGTTAATTATTTCAGCTTTTATTTACTTTATTTATTATGTAAGTACTAAGGGCAGATGTGTCCTTTCCATTATGTACTAAACATAACCTATAAATAATAAGAACGTGGCGGCGGCAGATCAGTAAGAATCTGTCCCTCCTTTCAACCACTTGTGTTCTCTTGTTTCTCTTCTATTCTCTCACCTTTTCTCTCCTTTTCTTCTGTTTTGTAAACCTAAAACCTATTAGGATTCAAGACTGATTACAGTCTTGATCTTCTACTTGGTATCAGAGCCTACCTAGGGCTTCTCATGTGTGTCTAGTCCAGTCGACCACATGAGGACTAGCTAGGGCTGGAAGCTTTGAAGAAGTATTCGGTGGTTGAATCTTGGAGATTACCAGGAGAGGTTCGCAGCGGTTGAAGACTTGCCGCAGCTTGCAGAGAGTTGGTAATCAGGAAGAAGCAGCGAAGGTTAGGGTTCAGGTAACCCTAGAAGACAGTAAACAGAGATATGGGTTGGTTTCCGATCAGATTTTGGATCAGATCAGATTTGTGTTGGTTTCAGATCAGTTTTCAGACCTGCTTGTTTGACTCTGTTTTCTGGTATAGTGACTCTAACAGTTTGTAGCCATTGAATCTTGATCAAAGATGGAGTTTAAGGGTCAGGGAGAAAGTAGTTTTGGAAACCACAGTTATGGTAGTGTATCTGAAACCGGGTTTCAGATTACAACTATGAGATTTGATGGGTCAAATTATTTGGAGTGGGCTCAATCAGCCATGATGGCTATTGGAGGAAGGGGAAAACTGGGTTACCTCTTTGGAGATGTGAAAGAACCTTCCAAGGAGGACCCAACATACACCAAGTGGGTTCAAGAGAACTATTTGGTTATGGCGTGGCTGTGTAATTCTATGCAGCCACATATCAGTCGAAATTACTTGTGGGCAAAGACAGCCAAAGAGATATGGGATGTTGTGAAAGAAACCTATTCCCAACCCCTTAATGTTGCCAGAGCCTATGAACTGAAGTGTGAGGTGAACAGCCTTAAACAAGGAGAGAAGCCAGTTTCTGTCTACTTCTCTACCTTGAAATCCTTGTGGCATGAGATTGACCATCTAGAGACCCTTGAGTGGGAGAGTTCCAAAGATGCACAAACTCGTAGAAAGCAATTTGAGACGAATAGGGTATTTGAGTTTCTGGCTGGTTTGAATTCAGAATATGACATTGTGCGACAACAGATATTGACAAGAGATAATGTGACCCTTTCTCAAGCATACTCCCTGGTGCATAGTGAAGAGACCAGGAGGAAAGTCATGATGCAGCCTCAGCCCTCTTTCCTAGCCTTGACAGCTATTAAACCTAAGTCAGGGGGTGACTCAGAAAGGGACAGGAAGAAGGAAGATAAACGGGATCTGGTATGTGAACATTTCAAGAAACCCAAGCACACAAAAGATACTTGTTGGAAGCTACATCCTCACTTGGTCCCAGCAAAACTAAGAAATAAGAAGGGTAATGCTCATGGCCACATCCTCATCAGACACATCCTTAGAGACTTTAGCTGTTGTTCGGGCTGCCCTCATACAGTTGGAAAAGGAAGTTGGGAGTTCAGTTCAGCCATCTCAGTCACCATCAGCTCCTGCCACATCTGCATTTGCACATTCAGGTACTCGAGCCTCAGCTTACCATGCTTCAGTTCCAGGTAATACTGACCACTACTGGGTAATAGATTCAGGTGCATCTGACCATATGACTAGCTAGCCATCTTTGTTCACTTCTTATCACTTGTCCTCTGGCCGAGATAGAGTATCCATTGCTGATGGCTCTCTTGTTCCCATTTCGGGCAAGGGGGACATCAAGCTATCGAATACTATCTCTTTATCTTCTGTCTTGCATGTTCCTAAGCTTGATACTAACCTGCTTTCAGTTAGTAGTATTACCAAACACATGAACTGTTCAGTAACCTTTTTCCCTGACTGATGTGTTTTTCAGGATTTGGAGACGAGGAAGGTGATTGGGACTGGCCGTGAGACGAACGAGATCTATCTGTTTGGAGAGAGTTTTCGTCGGGAGGAGTCAGTGAATAAGAAGTCTTTTGTTTCCCAGTCTGTGAGTTCGGTTATGCTTTGGCATAACTGATTAGGTCATTTGTCTGTTAAGTCATTGAAGAGTTTGTTTCTTGCTTTATTTGAGTCTGTTGAGTTATCAAAGTTGAAGTGTGAGAGTTGTGAGTTTGCCAAACATTGTAGAACCTCTTATTCTTTAAGTAATAAAAGGAGTAATTCCTCTTTTGATATTGTGCATATTGATGTTTGGGGGCCATATCATATCTCTTCTATGGGTGGGTACATATATTTTCTATTGTTTGTTGATGACCATACCCGTTTTTCTTGGGTCTATCTTATGCGTTCTCAGGATGAGGTTCTTGCTCTGACCCAAAACTTCCATCAGATGGTTCTCACTCAGTTTGGGACCAAAATCAAAGTCCTTAGATCTGATAATGCAAAAGAATACTTTGCTCAGCCATTGACCTCCTATCTTCTTAACCATGGAGTTATTCACCAGAGCACTTGCCCTTATACACCACAGCAGAACGGTGTTGCCGAAAGGAAGAATAGGCATATCTTGGAGGTGGCTATAAGCATTATGTTTTCCTCCAATGTACTTATTCGCTTCTGGGGTGATGCTATCCTCACGACAGTTTATCTCATTAATCGAGTTCCTTCCCGGGTTCTTGATATGAGAACCCCCTTTTCCCTTCTATACCCAGACGAGGAGTTGTTCATTGTTCCCCTTAAAACCTTTGTTTGTACCTGTTTCGTTCAGCTTCTCGGGCCTCATCATTCAAAGTTTGAACCTAAGGCCTCCAAATGCATTTTCCTTGGTTATGCACAAACTAAAAAGGGTTATTGCTGCTATGATCCGGTTTTAGGGAAACAGTTTGTCTCCATGGATGTCACCTTCTTTGAGGAGACACCCTATTATCCTAGGGTTTCTCCTCAGGGGAGAGCAGTGAGAGTGGGGCTGTTTTGAGTTTCTTTTCTCAGGGGGAGAGCAGTGAGAGTGGAAGTGGGGCTGGTTTGAGTGGGGCTTTTCCTTTACCTATTCCACTGGATAATGAAGGTTGTAGTGGTGAGGGTGGTCAAAGGGAGCCGGAGTTGAGAGTCTATCACAGGCGATGTAGGCAGGTTGATCCTAGTCATCGGCAGTCCCGGCCAGCTCCAGTTCCTTCCGCGGCTCCAGATCCAGAGCCTACTGAGATACCTCTCACTGTTGCCACTTCCTCTCTTGTGGATGACCTTGATCTCCCTATTGCCACTCGCAAAGGGAAACGACATTGCACCACCTCTACAGCTCACAGCATCTCATAGTTCTTATCCTATGGTCGTTTGTCTCCATCTTAACGGTCCTATCTCACTTCCATTGCCAATGTCCCTATTCCAAGAACAGTGCAAGAAGCCTTATCAGATGGGTGTTCACTGTGAAGCATAATGCTGATGGCTCTATTGAAAGGTACAAAGCCCGGCTGGTTGCAAAGGGGTTCACTCAGACTTATGGCATAGACTACTTGGAGACCTTTGCCCCAGTAGCCAAGATGACCACCATTCGAGTTCTGTTATCCCTTGCAGCAAATCATTATTGGCCCCTGTTTCAGATGGATGTTAAAAATGCCTTTCTGAATGGAGACTTACAGGAAGAGGTTTACATGCAGTTGCCTCCTGGATTCTAAGATACAGAGACAGGTAAGAAGGTTTGCCGACTGAACAAGGCATTGTATGGTGCAGTCACCTAGAGCCTGGTTTGATAGGTTCAGATTAGCCCTTGGAAAGTTTGGTTATGTACAGGCCCAGTCAGATCATACACTATTCATCAAAAGGGTGGAGTCCTCTCTGACACTACTTGTAGTATATGTTGATGATATTGTGGTGACAGGAAATGACAGTCATGAGATTGAGTCCCTCAAACAGCTCATTCATCAAGAGTTTGAGGTGAAAGATCTTGGTGCACTACGGTACTTTTTCGGTATTGAGGTTGTTAGATCCAAGTAGGGGATTTTTATCTCTCAGAGAAAATATGGTTTAGATCTGTTGGCGGAAACTGGAAAGTTGGGTGTTAAGCCGGCTGATACACCCATCGAAAAAAATCACAAGATTAGTGTAGAGGGCGGGGAGCCTCTTGAAGACAAAGTTATGTTCCAACGGTTGGTTGGAAAGCTCCTATATCTCTGCCTCACTCGGTCGGATATCAGCTATGCAGTTAGTGTTGTTAGCCAGTACATGCACTCCCCTAGAACTTCTCATCTTCTTGCGGCAGAGAGAATATTAGCATACTTGAAGAGATGCCCGGGTAGAGGTATACTGCTCAAGAACAATAATCACATGAGGGTGGAAGTCTATACAGATGCCGATTGGGCTGGGAGTGTTGATGACTGAAGGTCTACCTCTGGATATTGTGCCCTTGTGGGAGGTAACCTTCTCTCTTGGAGGAGTAAGAAGCAGAGTGTTGTTTCCTGCTCCAGTGCTGAAGCGGAATACAGGTCAATGGCTAATGGAGTGGCTGAAATCTTGTGGTTGAGGTCACTACTTGAAGAGTTGGGTATTGACTATGAAAAGCCCTTAATGCTGTATTGTGATAATCAGGCAGCTATTAATATAGCCCACAACCCAGTGCAGCATGACAAAACTAAACATCGAAGTTGATCGACATTTTGTGCGAGAAAGGGTCACATCACAAGAAGTGTGTCTTCCGTACATCACATCTAATATGCAGCTTGCGGATATCCTCACCAAGGCTGTACCAAGGAAGAAGTTAGAGACAGACCTATCCAAGTTGGGAATGATAGATATCTACTCCCAACTTGAGGGGGAGTGTAGAGAACACTGATGTGGGCCCCACTGCAGTGGTCCCCACTGTGTTCGTAGGACAGCATGTGTAGTTATTTATTCCAGTTATAGTAGTGTCAGTTTGAGTCAGTTTGTTAATTCAGTTGTTATTTATTTCAGCTTTTATTTACTTTATTTATTATGTAAGTACCAAGGGCAGATGTGTCCTTTCCATTATGTACTAAGCATAACCTATAATTAATAAGAAAGTGGCGGCGGCAGATCAGTAAGAATTTGTCCCTCCTTTCAACCACTTGTGTTCTCCTGTTTCTCTTCTATTTTCTCTCCTTTTCTTCTGTTTTGTAAACCTAAAACCTATTAGGATTCAAGACTGATTACAATCTTGATCTTCTACTTTGTGGATGACATTGTTATCATTGGTGACTGGGTCTCAGAGATACAAAGATTAAAGAAGTTCCTGGATACACAGTTTAAAGTGAAGGATCTAGAACCATTGCACTACTTCCTTGGAATTGAAGTTGCCCGCTCCCAACAGGGTATCTCATTGCTCAAAGTGTACACCCTGAATCTCTTGAAAGACATAGGAAAACTTGGAGGCAAACCGGTTGATACTCCTATAGATGTGAATCACAAACTTAGGGATTGTAATGGTGAGCCCTTGAAAGATCCAAGGTAGTGCCAAAGACTTCTAGGTAAACTTCTTTATTTATTTATGAGTAGACCTGTTCATGGGCCGGGCTTTGCCTCTTTATTAATAGAAAATGTGCAGGCCTGAGCCTGAGCCTGAGCCAGAGCCTGACCTAACCATCTGACCTAGATCTTGAGCCCAAGCCCAACCCTTATATAAACCTTGAAGCCCAAGCCCGAGCCTGAGCCCAAAGCCCGATCTGTACACAAAATGTCTTATTTTCAGTGTACTTTTATAAACTAATATTATATTAATTTAGTAATAATTTAATAAATTAATAAACAAATTTGAATTTCCTAATAGTAAATTAGTATTTATTAATAATTTAAGAAACAAATATATATTATATATAACATAAGTACTTTTTATTATATGTATTAGTATTGGGCTGAGCTTGGGCCCTGGCTGGACTTATTTGAGAAAGCTCGAATTTGGCCCAAAAAGTGATCGGGCCTGGTATTTAAAGCTCGAGCCCAAGTCTGCAGGCCTGAAATTTTGTCCAAGCCCAAAAAATAACGGGTCGGGCCAGGCCGCGTCGTCGGGCTCACAGGTCCATGAACAAGTCTATTTATGACTAGGCCCAACATTGTATATGTTGTGGGAGTTCTCAATCAGTTCATGCATGCTCCCATGGCAGCACACCTAGAAGTAGTAGACAGGGTGCTTAGATATTTGAAGAAATTCCCTCGGACATGTCTTCTTTTCAAGAAGCATGGTCACATGAGAGTTGAGGTTTACACTGATGCTGATTGGACCATCTTTGTGGATGATAGGAAGTACACCAATGTCTATTGTACCTTTATAGGAGGAAATCTTGTTACTTGTAGAAGTAAGAAATAGAGTTTGGTAGCCAAATCTGTTGCAGACGCAGAATATAGAGCCATGCCACATGGAGTTGCTGAGTTATTGTGGATCAAGAACCTATTAGGTGAATTGGGCTTTCACTTTGATGACCCAATGCCACTCTATTGTGATAATAAAGCGGCTATCCAAATTGCAACCAAATCCAGTTGTCCATGATAGAACCAAGAACATTGAAGTTAACAAACATTTTATTAGGGAGAAGCTTGAGAAAGGATTAAACTCATTACAACATTATAATCTGTGTGATATGTTGGGGATGATTGACATCTATGTCCTAACTTGAGTGGGAGTGATGCAAAATTAGTTATGTGCTGCAAGGGGCACTTTGGTCTTTTTCTTTCTTTTTTATATTGTATGATCACCCTAATCTATAAATACAAAGTCTGGCGCTGCCAACGTAACTTTTTGGCTCTCTCAACTTTTTCTTCCCTTCTTCCTCTTCTCTTGTCCCTCTTCTCTCTTTTCTTCTTCTTCTTCTTTTCTTCTATCTTACTAAAATCAGGATCCATAGTGCACAAGTTTGTGGAATATTCCTTTAGAGCTCTGGATGGAAATGATTCTTTTGTCAAGCAAAAAAATCCTATTGAACAGTATTCTTGACACCATCGTTTTGTTATATTTTATTTTTGCTTTTATGTGTGTACTAGGTTTCCACTGCCATAATCTCCTAATTACCTGATTTTCTTGTTTAGGTGGCACTTTAACCTCATGCAAGCAAAATCCATACTTCTGATTCAATAGTTACTTTTTCTTCCTCTTAAATAGCTATCACAATATTTTTGGCTTTTTTTGCAGATTGCACAGCTTTCGCCACTGCAGAAAAAGTTCTTGGATCTTAAATCACAATTGGAACTAAAGCTATATGATCTTTCACTATTCCAGAGTAGAGCAGAGCAAAATGAACATCATAAGGTTGTGCTTGTTTTTATGGCTGATGTTTTTTTTTTTATTGTTTCAGTTCATTGCTAGCATAATCAGTTTCTTTGACAAGAAATTGAAGCATAATTTCAATCTAAAACATTTTTTGGCAGTATTACAGTGTTTTGAAAATGCAAGGTGCAAGAAAAGCGCAATGGTCATTTTGTGCCCAAAGCGCAAGGCAAAGTATGTGCCTTTTCCAAAAAATTGAAAAAAATGTAAAAATTTAAAAAATTCAAAATCAAATTAAGAAAATGTTAGAAATAGTATTAATTAAAAAATTTAAACTAAATGTTTGAAAAAGCCTAATAACTCAATTTAAAATACATAGAGATACCATATAAAGCATATTCAAAGTGAAAATTCAAAAATAAAATAAAAAAAGCATACAAAATATACTCAAGCATGCCAAACTTCAATTTCTTTATTTGATTTCCAATTTCATTATTTCAAATAGATATTGTGATGTTAAATATTTCATTCCTAATTCTATGAGCCGTCTTTGTACCAAGCCCCTTGAGGCAAAGCCCAAACCAGTGTTTTTAAAGGCATAGGTGGCGTATGCCAGAGGTGTTGACACCTCTGAGATGTATGCCTCAAACGCATTTTTCATGAGGCATGCTAGAGGCGTAAGCCTCATGTGCCTCATGCACACCTCATGTAAAAAGACAGAAAAAAGGAAAAAAGGAAAGGAAAGGAAAGGAAAAGAAAGTGAAGGGGAAGAAAAAGAAATGAAGAGAAGAAAAAAAGAGAAAAAAGAAAAGAAAAGGGAAGATAAGGGAAAGAAAGTGGACCGGGGGCTAAGCATCTTCGTATTTCTTAATATAAAAGATTTTATTAAAAATAAAGAAAAATGACATTTTTCTTCGTCTTCTTCCTCCTTCCTCCTCATTCCCCTCCTCTTAAGGAGGCTTATGCCTCTTACGTTTTGAACTATGCCTTATGCCTCTAGGTAGTGGAATGCCTCACATCAGCCCTCCGCGTTTTAAAACATTGCCCCACCCAAGTCTGTGTTAAGGTCTTAAATTCTTAACCTCTACAGAAAATGGTTTTATAATTTTAAGTGTCTTCCAAAAACATCTTTTATTAGGATAATTGAAAAATCAATATTAGCAATTATGTTGGATAAAAAGACAACATTTACAATTATGTGGTTCTCAGAGCTTCAGGGGTCTAGAGGTGGAGCCCCTGGCCTGACTACTGGGCATTAAAAATAGAAAAAAAGAGCAAATTTCGAAAAGGCACACACCTGGGCTGAAGTGCAAGGAATATCAGTCTAATGCGCTTTGAAAGTGCTGTGCTGGGGCCTGGGTGAGGTGCATAGCATAAAATGTGCCTTGCCTGAGCACCACCTTTTAAATCACTCTAGATTTATCTTTCTATGGTTACCATGACCTGCTTTTGATTTGGATGCTAACCATTTCATCTTTCTTTTAATGTTCCACAGCTAGGTGAATTAGTGAAAAAGATGGAGCTGGAGCTTGAAGAAGCAAAATTGAAAGAAAAAGAGAAACAGCTTCTTTATGATAACTGTTTATCTACTGTATCATTGCTTGAAAAATCAATCAAGGAGCATTCTCATAAACGAGATAGCATACTGAAGGATTTAGAGAAAAAGATTAATACAACGAAAGCTCAGATGCAGTCAGCTTCAAGGGACCTCAAGGTACAAGTCTGAAATTACTGTAATTTATTACTATTTTTTATCACCAAGGCTGTGTTTGTTGCAATGTAAATAAATTTGTATTGATGGAAAACTATGGCAATGCAAATGATTTGAATGTAAATTCTGACCTATTTTTGTTTCAAACTTTAGCTTATTTTGTTTGATTGCAATACAAATGGAGTAAATTAAAAGATAGAGCAAAATAAAGTAGAACCCAAAACAAATTTAACGAGAATTTGCATTCTCATGCATTTGTACTAGTGCAAATAAAATTGCACTGCAACCAAACACAGCCTAATTGCACTGCATTCTCATGCATTTATATACGTAGCAGTTACAGGAAGGGCAGCATTGACTTTCCTTGTGGTAAGCTGTATCAAGTCCAAATTCCCCTGGTATACAATACCCCAATATATTCCTTGTCACTCTCTGTTTTGCCAGTCCATCTGCTAAATTGTTTGCAGACCTTGGTATCCATTTCATGATGACTCCCTGATCTTTGGTCAATTCTTTTGCCTCTCTGATCTCATATCTATGCTTCCATGGACCATTCTCACTGCTTCCCTGCCAGTCTGTTGTGATCTTTGAGTCCCCATCAATAACTAGATTACTGTATCTTATAGTTTACCCCTTTTCATACCTACCCAAATGATTTGTAGTCACTCTTATACCCGATGGGCCCTGGTTACCTCTGCTGCATCCTTCAAAGTTCTATGGTATTTCTTAGATCATTTTCTTTGTCATTGAAGATTTGAACATTCCTTTCTTCCAGTATACACTATAAAATAGCTGCTCTTATGCACTTCCATAAGATTCTCCCTCCTTTTTGGAGAATTGAAGAAGGAAACATTAAACAAATGTTTGATGCCATTAGGAGGTGTCTGCCTGCACCCAAACAACAAGAAAAAGTGCTCCTAAATAGTAGATATGAAGCTGTAAGAGATTAGCAGATGTAAAGAATTTTATTTGTTAGCTTTTCACAGTGGGCAAACATGATGAGATAAGCACCATGAAGGTCTTTTCTGCTTTAAAGTTTGAAATGCATTCATTTTGTTATGGAAGACCAGTGTTTTAAAAGCTCATGGCGCAAAAAAAAAAAAAAAAAAAAAAAAAAACGCAAGGTCGTTTTTGGGCCCAAGGTGCAAGGCAAGGTGCACACCTTATTGAAGAGAGGTACAAAATTTTCAAAAGTATCAAAATGCAATCAGAAAACTGCAAAAAAAATTAAAATAATATTAATTAGAAATGCATACTTAAGTTTAAAACTAAATGCTTTAAAAAAATTATTACATCGAAATAAAACTCATAAATATAACATATAAAACATATTCAAAGCTAAAATGCAAGAGTTTCCACAAAAAAAGTAAAAATTTAAAAAGTTATGCATAGCATATGACACATCTTCAAGCAATTCAAGCACATGAAACTTTCAATCTCTTTATTTCTTTCCTAATTGCATTACTCTAGTTGTACGAGTTGCTTTGCCCTGAGTCCCTCGAGGCAAGCCCAAACAAGCCTGTGTTAGTGTCTTAAATTCTTAACCTGTATATAGAAAATGGTTTTTTAATTTGAACTATATTTCCTACCTCCTAAAAACTGTCTTAATATAAAGAAGAATGAATGGACAATATTAGCAACGAATGGGGTTTTACTCCACACGGGTAAGCGAGTGATAAGACAATATTAGCAAAAAAATCAGGTCTGATTTGGTATAGGGTAGAACCACCCCGAATTGATAAGACAATATTAGTTGGTTGAAGACAGAGGACAGTGGTTTGTGGAACATTAACAATGAAAAAAAAAACAGTTCTTATGGCTGGGTAGGGACATTGAGATTCAGTACAGCTGGGTGAAAAGGAGTGCCAACTCATTTGCGTATGGGTTGGCCAAGCAAGGAGTGAATAGGGAGGCTGTTTTTTGGGCTAGTTTTTAATATTTTTCTTTGCATTCCCTGTGTTTTCTGTTTTGGGGGAGCTAAGTTATTTTATCTCCCCCTTTGTATACTTATTCCCTCTCTTCTCTTAATTTGATGAAAATGATGTTATTGATAAAAAAAAAAAAAACGTCCCTGTCCTTAGCCAGATCGCATAGGGTCTGCAATTTTAGACCTAGAACCATAACAACTCTTAATCATATTAATCTGGTCTGGTCTGATACAACTTGATTATTGTTGAGGTAGGTGTTATGGTGAGCAAATGGGTAGGTTCTACTTGGAATCAAGGTTCAAAAAAATACAATACACCTGATACCTTTTGGTTCCGATACACTTGTTTACAGGTGTTTTGGGACCCCACTCTTTTTAATAAAAAAATACATGGTTAAATATCCCCAAAAACCAAATTCTGAAAAAAAAAAACAAAAAAAAAAAGGTTTTTGTGTGTATCTAAGTACCGATATGCCTTTTTCGATGCATAGAGGTGTATCGATATTTTGAACCATGCTTGGAATCAACTGGAACCAAACTTGAACCCAATGTTTTAAAAGCGCAAGGCGAGGCACACACCTTTTTGAAGCAAGGTGCAAATATACAAAAAATGATGAAATTTTAAAAAAATGTCAAAAAATAAAAAAATGCCAAAAAATGCTAAAAACATTAAACATAATTAGAATAAAAAATATAAACATAAATTTTAAAATAAATGTTTTAAAAACCTGTTATCTAAAAACAAAATACATAAGCCTAACATGTAAAGCATATTCAAATGAAAATTTAAAAATAAAATCTAACATATTGTTAGATATTAGATCTGACCTGATTTCCTTCCTAAAATAAAGGGAAAAATAGAGAGAGAAACAAAGAGAAAGGAGAAGAGAAGAGAAAAGAAGAGAAGAGAAGAGAAGAGAAGAGAGAGGAAGATGAAGAGATGGTTTGGCTGTTCCTAAAAGAGGGAAAAAATTACTTACTCTAGCTGACTTGAATAGTATATATATAGATTTTTAATCAGGGTACAATGACCTTTGTGCCCCTCTTTAAGTATGGGACACTATTCAATCTCAAACATAATAAACAAAACAACTTAGAATAAATTACTCTAAAATGATTCAAATGCACCTAAATTGTTGACTCTAATACTCCCCTTCAAGCTGGAGAGTATGTATCATATAATCCCAGATTGTTACATATATGGTCCACCTTTCCCTGACTCAACCCTTTTGTGAACAAATCAACCCTCTGACTTCTTGTATTCACATGTACTGTATTTATCACTCAACTAGCACTTTTTCTCTTACAAAGTGACAATCGACTTCAATGTGTTTTTTTTTTTCTCATGGAAGACTTGATTAGATGCAATGAGAACAACAATTTGATTGTCGCAATACAACTTCATAGGATTGTTGAGAGTATATCCATTCTCATGGAGAAGGTTTTTCAACCACACTAACTCATAGGTTGTGTGTGCCATAGCTCTATATTCAGTTTCAACATTGCTTCTTGCTACCATTGTTTGTTTCTTACTTTTCCACATTACTAGATTTCCTTCAAGAAAGGTATAATACTCTGTAGTAGACCTTCTATCAGACAGTGAGCAGATCCAATCTGCATTTGTATAGCCCTCTACTTCAAGACTTCCTTCTGATTTGTATAATACTCCACGACCTGGAGCCCCTTTCAGATACCGTTCAATCCCTAGAACTGCATTCCAATGGGGAACCCAAGGCTTTTGCTTAAATTGGCTAATTACACTCACTACAAAGAAAATGTCTGGCCGGACAATAGTCAAACAATTTAACTTACCTACTAACCTCCTATACCTCCTAGGATCATCAAATTCTTCGCTTGCATTAGTGCTTAATTTGGTGTTTGGTTCTATAAGCTTTTTGACTGGTTTAGTACCCACTACCCAACAATCTTGTCTCTTTTGACAAGTCATGCACATATTTCCTCTAACATAAATTTATGCCATGCTTCAACCTTGCAACTTCTATACCTAGTAAGTATTTCAACTTGCCAAAATCTTGTCTGAAAGTGATCATGCAAAAAAGCCTTCAATTTATCAATACCCAACTTATCACTACCTGTAAAGACAATATCATTGACATATACCACCAGCAAGACCTTTCTAGCTTCAGAATCATAATTGAACACTAAATGATTAACCTAACATTGCTTCATACCAAAGTCTTTAATTTCCTCATTGAATATACCAAACTAGGCACACCGAGATTGTTTCAGCCCATAAATTGCCTTGTTAAGTCTACACACTTTACTATTCTCCCCTTGAGCAACAAACCTTGGTGGTTGCTCCATATACACCTCATCACTAAGATTACCATGTAGAAAGCTATTTTTAGTGTTAAGGTAATATAGAGGCCAATCAAACATAGCTGCTAAGGATATCAACACACGAACTGAGCCAAACTTGGCAACAAGAGAGAATGTCTTTGTATAGTCTCACCATATAACTTAGAGTACCCTTTGGCCACCAACCTAGCCTTTAGGTGCTCAATGCTCCCATCTGGTAGATATTTGACTATATAAATCTACTTACAACCTACGACATGCTTACCAGGCATAAGATTTGTGCGCTCCCATGTGTGATTATGGTCAAGTGCTTAGAGTTCCTCTTCCTTTGCTTTGCGCCACTCTGGGGAGGTAATAGCTTCTTGGAGACTTGGACATTCTTGGGAATAGAAACAGTAGACAAAAGGAAAGCAAGTTGAGAATAGGAAGCAAAAAGATTTGAAAGAAAAACATTGTTAGAAATATGACGCAAAGTATAGCTACATTTACCTTTATGTAAGGCAATGGGAAGATCAAGGTCAAACGAAGAAGGCATCATAGGGTTAGGAACAACTGTCGGATCTGTCGACGGAGAAGAAACTGGAGGAGTTGGTACCTGTTGATGCGTATATACGTGCCTGATGGGTGGTCGCTAATTAGGAACTTGCAATGGAGGAGACGAAGATGTAGGAGCAACAGGATGAAGAGGAATGGGGTCAGCAATAGGAGCTAGAAGAGGAACCATAGGGGATGAAGGAGGATTATCACTACTTGTAAGGAATGGAATAGACTCAAAGAAGGTGAGACACACAAAGGAACATTGGGAGGATGGATGATAACACTTATAGCCATTTTGTGTCCAAGAGTAGCCCAAAAAGATACACTTTGTAGAGAATGCATCTAATTTGTCCATCCCTGGGCACAAATTATGCACCTTAGGGATGGCTTTTAAATCATTTCTTGAACCAACCCCCCAACATGTTACTGGGTAGGGTTTGTTTCCAAATTCTTGGAGTAAACCCCACACAGGCGGGTCTAGGGTCTAGGGGTTTAACCTACTTGAGCCCACCTAGGGGACCAACCCTGGTTGGTGTTGGTGGGACTGGATACTTTAAATGTGTATAATAAGTAATGTATAAGGTAACGTTTACAAAATTTAAGTTATTATGACAAGTTGTGAACTAGATATTAATATATTATTATAGTTTGCAAATTAAATTACTCAATTATATCAATAAAGGTAATATTAAGATTTGAACTATCATTATTGAAAATCAAGTTTTAATATAGTTGTCAAGGTGATGCCTAGGTGACAAGGCGCGCTTGGAGGCTTGCGTCGCCTAATCGCCAAGCAATTTTGTATGTTTTGTTATAAAATATTTTTTGTCTCATAACTTTTTGAGATTATAGTTATAAAATAGACATTATTAAAATAAATTATTCATTTTGTATGTTTATGTACTAATTTCTCTTTATTATTTTCTTATTTGTTGGGTTTTAATCAACACAAATATTGCTAAATGCTAGTCAACACATTTTCTTTTTATTTTCTTATTTTTTGAATTTTCTTTTCTTTCTTCTTTTTCTTTTCTTGAATATGTTGATTTTCTATACTTTATTATGGAGTTCATACTTATGGAAATAGTGGACAACTATAAAGGAAATATGGTTATGGAACCTTGGAAACTACCCTAGCAGGTGCCTAGGTGACAAGGTGCCCCCTATTGCCTAACCCCACCCTGGTGCCTTGAAAACTATGGTTTAAACATTTTATAATTGTGATATTTTTATTTTTTTATAAAGAACTAGTTCCATGGGTAAAACCTTGGAACCGATCTTGACAATGTAGGTTCTCGTTCCAAAAACCTTTAACTAACCCCTATAAGGTAGGTTACAGGTTTTGCCTTGGAACTGAACTGGACCAACCCATGCTCACCCCTAGTAGGAGTTTAAAAGTTTAATCACAACTGAATAGAGAAACTTGAATTTTGAAGACTCAAATTTTTTCCATTCTAAATAATTTTATTATTATTTGATTGGGAGCAAGCATTTAAGAGCTTAATTTGATTGAATAGTCGTTCATGAAAACTGATGAAATACAGATAGCTATTCTTGTTCTTAGATGGCTGGTGTGGCTACCTGATCTAGAGGGGGGACAGAATGGAGTATGGTGTGGAGTCGCCACCTAAATTTTTGGGAATTTAGGGAACCCAGGATTTTTGCAAGAAAAACATTTTGTTTTCTTGGTGACTCGTTATCCAATGAAGGATGAGATTCTTAGGGTCCGGGGACGAAGGTATGGTGTGGGAAGGTGTTAGGCACCCCACACATGCCTGGTTAAACTAGCCTCAACTTTACGAATGTTCCAAGGAAGAATTTATTATTTTTGGGCTTAAGAAGAAATGCACAAAAGAAAATTTATGAAGTAGCAATCTTTACTATCCATTAAGCAAAATAAACTAACATGTAAGAAGAAAATAAGATAACTAAATGATTATAAAACCATCTAAACTGTTTAACATGAGAGAGAATTGCTAAAATAATACCAAATCAAAGAATTGAAAGTTCTATGACAATGGAATCAACGATTCAAAATTGCAATACTTGTGAAAGGAAAACATAAAATAACAAGAGAGATTCTAGCTAATGATTTGGTGAAAAAGAAAGTAACAACCTAATGTTTTGTTTGCATTGTAATGACCGTACAATTGCTCTATATGCTGAAAATTACAAAAAGAAAAGGACTCAATGAACAAGCTAGGACAGGTTAACTATGCAATTCAAATGATTTAAACTGATGGGTGTTTTAGGGTGAAACACTAATGATTGCAGACTTATTAGTTGAAACAAATAAATTTTATACTCAATAAGAAGAAGAAAACAATGAGCCATGAGATAGAGCCTAGTGTGGAATATTTGGGAACCAAATCTACGATGAACTTATAATGATTCAAATGAGTTGGATGCATGCATGCATATGTAGTAAGAAAAACAATTAAAAAAAGCTATTTTACTAACACATGCTGAACTAAATGATACTAAAAATACTTGAATTAGCACTGAAATAATAATTGACTAAGAAGTTTAGAAAACTAGATAATACAAACTGATCCTACTTAACTACTTAACAAGAAAAGAAGATTAAAAACTGATCCTACCTAACTACTTAGCAAGAGAAAAAAAAGATAAACAAAATTTGATAAGTGGAAGTAAAAAAAAATCTACGGATGACAAAGAAATTTTAATGTAGAAAATAGAATGGCTAAAATTGACCAAACAAAAAAAAAATTAAACGTTAAATTGAATAATGCGATATGTCTAGAGCGTCCTTGAAGGAAACTTCCCTCCACATTGCATGTTGAACTGATTGAATATTGGCGAGAGTTGTTGCATTTCCTTCCATAGATTTAACAAATGGAGGTCTCAACTTTGATCATCAAAAATCCATCATGTAGATAAAGCCATGGAGACTGTCCTTGTGTCTCTTATCAGTTCACTACCGGTGGAAGGGTGTCTAGGGTAGAGGAATGCCTGAATGTACCCCAACTAAGGAAACACCACTGGAGGTTCGATACGTTGCAGCACTATGTGATCTTCAAAATTTAAACGGATTCAAAGGGCGTGTGTATAATTTTTCTCTAAGAGGGTCTTCTAGTAAATGGTTGAGGAATCCGGTTGACTTTGGTCATGGGGAAAGATAGAGAGAGTGGGTAATGGGTGTTGAGCTACTTGGGACGTGAAGGGGGGTATTTTCTAGGTTAATGGAGGGTAGAGCTCTCTCCTTAAGCTTGAATTGTGTGTCTAGAATGTGAGAAGGGGGTGGTATTTATAGATTTTTGGGGAGGATTCTAAAAGGGAATGAAGGGCTGAGATTGGGTGACATGGGAGATCAAAGGCTGAGGTTTAAAAGGGTTTTTGGAGGGAGATTAATTGAGAGTGGGCTGTCAAGACAGCTTTGGGAGAGATCCTCTTAATCAATCAAGACAATGAGTGGAAGATTTTACTAGTTCACCTAAATTGGACATTCCAAGTTTAGGTGATTGGCTTAATTGATTGGAGGCTCCTAGCTAGGGGTGTAAACATATTGAATTTGAATCGGATAAGGCAATATCCGAATTCGAATTCGATTAAAAAATTCGATATCCGAATTCGGTTTGATATCGAAAATTAATATTCGAATTTGAATTCGATTAAATATTCGAGTATTCGATTCGATTTGAATTTGACTAATTAATTATTCTAGGTAATTAATAAATATATAAAATAAATATTTTATTTATATAAAGTATATAAACATATAAATTATTTATATAATTTAATTATTATATATGTTAAATAAAACATTTAAAATTTTATATATTATATATAAGAATTAAATAATCGATCAAATTCGGATATTTATCGAATCAAATCAGGTCATATCCGAATTTGATCGGTTAGATATTCAAATTATCCGAATTCGATTCGATTATGTCGAATATCGAATTCGAAAACGGATTTTCGAATACCGTTGACACCCCTGCTCCTTGCTGGTCAAATCATGGATTTTAAGATAGTTCTAGAGGTTGGGGGAAAGGTTTGGTCATGGGATGCCCTAGGCTTGAAGTTGTAGTAAAGGGGCTTCCAAACGGAAGGCCCGGATTGAGTCTAGCATCGGGTCTCAAGATAGAGGGGTTAATGGTGTCGGAATTGGACGGTCTTGGTACCGTTGGACTCGGAATTTTGAGTTCCATCCACCTAAAAGGTTGGATTTCATATTTCATGAGGCACAGGGTTCAGGACTAAAGATGATCCCGATCAGATTATTGGAATTGGCCCTATTAATACAAGCCAAAATTACAAATTGTAATTGGACAGATTTATGAGAAAACTGATTTCTCTCTATGCATTCTTTCCATATTTTTGTGTCTGAATCAAGTTTACTTTGAACTGTGTCCCTAACATTGGGTGCATTGCCCATTTCATTAGTTCAAGCCTGCTTTTTCTTATTTTCCTGTAAACTTTGAGCCCCAAACTGGGCTATTTATTAAGAGTGCCTGTATTTTGATAATCGTACACCGTCAGGCCTATAAATTTGTGGTGAACCTCTGGGCTCATAATATGCTGTCTGGGTTAGTCCCATCTGTCCAGGACAGCCTAGTCTGTTACTTTCTTAGCTGGTGGTGTTTGGAAAAGCAGTGACTTATTTATGTTGTTGTAACTTGGTCTTGCATGCTAATAGGGTCACGAAAATGAAAGAGAGAGGCTGATTATGGAAAAAGAAGCAGTTATAGAGGAGCATGCATCCTTAGAGAATCAATTGGCTTGCTTTGAGACCCAAATTGACAGTCTTGCATCAGATGTTGATAAACATAAAAACAAGGTATAAATGGTGATTTTTTAGAAATTATTGAAAAGGATAAAGATTTAATGCTTTCACCTTCCTTGCAGGTTATTTTGATAAAAAATGATCTTGATCATGCCCAATCGGAGCTCAATTTGATTCGTTCAAGGTTGAAAGAATGTGATTCCCAAATTAGGTGCATTGCCAAAGAGCAACAGAAGCTCCAGCATAAACTTACTGAAGCAAATCTAGAGAGGAAGAAGATGGAAAATGAGGTTCTACTGTTGTTTTCTTTCTTGTCTTTTTTATTACTTGATGTATGAAATTATATATTTTTCAATAATCTCTGAAAGCCTTTTCTTGTTAATACTTTTAGGTGAAACGGATGGAACTGGAACAGAATGATTGTTCTCTGAAGGTGGAAAAGCTTCTTGAGAAGCATAGCTGGATTGCATCCGAGAAACAACTTTTTGGAAGAAGTGGGACTGATTACGATTTCTCTTCACATGACCCTTGTAGAGCGAGGGAGGATTTGGAAAAGCTCCAGGCTGAGCAGTCGGGGTATGTAATTTGAGTGATTTTGCTAACTTAATTTGTTTCTAGCACTGCAGTTGATTTCATATGGTTCAAGTACAAGACTTATCCCTATGAGTGCTGAAACATAATATTCATGACTCCTAATTATGTCTTTCTCCTATAGCCTTGAGAAGAGGGTTAACAAGAAAGTTATGGCAATGTTTGAGAAAGCAGAAGATGAGTATAACGATTTGATATCAAAGAAAAACATCATTGAGGTTGGTTACTGTCTCTTCACTGGATAATGACATTTTTGGTACATACTTCAATATAATAGTTTTATTCTTGAGCTATAGTACATTCATCAATGTGGTGTTTTGTGCAAATATGAAGGAGCTATGTGGTGTTTTGTTTTGTCCTGTGATTATATGGCTCTATTATGGATACTGCATTTTCTAATCTTTATGAATTTCATGTGGATAGAATGACAAGTTGAAAATCAGGAAAGTGATTGAAGAGCTTGATGAGAAGAAGAAGGAAACACTAAAGGTTACTTGGGTCAAGGTTAACAAGTGAGTGCATAAGTCTGACTTGGCCTGATTTCCTCCTTATGCATATTAAAATTTTTCTGCATTTGTTTCTCTTCTGTTAAGCTTGAGCACACTTCATTACCAAAAAATCGTAGAGTTTACTTACTACTGGTATTGGATCCCTTTCTTCAGGGATTTTGGATCTATCTTTTCTACTTTATTGCCAGGAACAATGGCAAAATTGGAGCCTCCTGAAGGATGTAATTTCTTAGATGGTCTTGAGGTCCGTGTTGCATTTGGAAGTGTGTGGAAGCAATCACTGTCAGAACTTAGCGGAGGGCAACGGTCACTTCTTGCACTTTCACTGATTTTGGGATTGCTTCTCTTCAAGCCTGCTCCACTTTATATACTAGATGAGGTAATTGAAATTATTTGTAAATGAATCTGATCTCTCTCTCTCTCTCTCTCTATATATATATATATATCCCTATTTATATAAATATATTATGGATTTGTTCTGTGGATTCTGTGGTAATGTTTTTATAGTTAAATATATTCAACTCTTGTAGGTTTCATAAGGTAGATTGTTGAGATGTAGTTTACTCCCTTTTTTATTTTGTTGCTGTTTAATTTTTCTCATCATGAACTTTAGCTAGGGGTATTTCCATCATTCTTTTCGTAACTTTAGTCAGTAGAAAAAAGGCCCATCACCTAGGCAACACGGTATGTCCCTGTTGCTTAGCCTTGTCTTGGCACCTTGAAACTATAGTGATCAATGATAGAGACAAGTTCATAACAGAAATTTCTTTTTTATATATATTTTTTTCTTTTTCCCCTTTCATTGGGTTTTTTTCCCCTGGAAAATGCAAATTTTGTATTAATCATTTGCTTGCGTCTGGTTGGATTTATGGCTTGTCTGTAATGTGGGGGGTGCATTTAAATTGCTTGATGATATACAATTTATATGTCTCCTGATGGTTGGTAGGTAGATGCAGCTCTTGATCTGAGCCACACACAGAACATTGGAAGGATGATAAAAGCTCATTTTCCACATTCTCAGGTCTGAAATTTTGTGTTTTGGTGGGCAAAAAGTTTACTTTAAAAGATTTCTTGCTTGTCTTCTTGATGATCTGTGTTTTAGTTTCCCACAATGAACTATGAAACCTTCCAATATTCTTCCCATGGTGCTTGAACTATTATTCTTGAAGGATTTTCTGTTATTTATAAGTTGATAAGCATATAAAAGTGGCATGCAATCTTATTATCATATCATAAAATGGATCAGTTTAACATAATGATCTGAGTTCTAATCTGGCTTGTGGTACCTGTATGAGTTGATGGAGCTTGCCTAAGATAGAAAAAACATGGTTTTCTGCTCGATCAGTTCTTGATGGCCTTGATCTTATCAGTCTGACAGTAAAAGCAATAGACTCTTATTATGGAATTGCTTGCTTCTTTTGGGGTGTGGTGGTTGGGGATAGGCTTTTACTATTTGACCTGACCAGAGAAGTCTCTGAATTGCCTTGAGTGTTTTGGATAGTATCTGGTCATTGGTCTTTGATTGAAAGCTATCTGCTCTCTATCTGGTTTAGGTTTGGACGCAATTCAAATCCACTCTTAACTTTGGAAAGAGCATAGATCTTGCCTTAAAAATGAAATCAACAAACTGTGTTTTTCCTTTTCCTTTCCCATGTCTCTAACACAATTCAACCTGCTTCTGGCATTCTCTAACAGAGAAATAACTTGACATTTTATATTCTTTTGTGACCATGCTTGTGCCATTCTTGTCACCTTTTCCCTAATTCATGTTTTAATTTACTTATTTCTTATTGTGGATTTGTGGAGTTGCAGTTTATTGTGGTTTCTCTGAAAGAAGGCATGTTCAATAATGCCAATGTTCTATTTCGGACTAAATTTGTTGATGGCGTCTCCACTGTCCAGAGAACTATGGCATCTAAACAGAACAAGTGATTCCCTACATGTACCTAAGATTCATCACAAGCAGGTATATTCCTTTTAATCGAATAATGGCTTTTTTGTTCATGGTAGATCCTAGAGGTTATTTTTTTGTTATGTCCTTGTTATCTGTAGACATAAAAACTGATATTTGGATATGTTGTTCCATGTTAAATGGTATACAGTAGCTTCAAGGTTTTGTCGTTATTGTTCTTGTTCTTGCATATTTGGGAGTATACACTTTTTGGTGACAGCGAGAAAAATAATGTCTAGATAAAATTGAAACTATTTATATGGACAAACTTCTTATAGATGGAGATATATTCCACATACTGTTGCCTACAGTTTATCTTTGAAAAATTGTAAATTTTCTCTAGGCTCAGTTTCAGAAGAATGCAAATACAAATATGTAGACATTACAGTGCAAAACCTTGTATATGGTATTTCTAAACCTTGTATTTGTACTGTTCCAAACTGTGTTGAATATTATGTATTTCTTCTTGGTTGCTTTCAAATAGGTGGTGGTATAATCTTTTAATTCTAGAGGAATTTTTTGTCAGGTTGGGTTAATATTCTTGATAGCTCTGTTAAGTGGTCCAGATCCTTATAGCTGCTTGTTCGAAAGAATGCTTTGACAAGACCACAGGACTATGATCATGTTGGATCTCTGATCTTTTGTCCTTGTAATAATGTTGTAAATATTTTGTAAGGTAACCAGGTACCTTGATCACTGATTACTTCAATCGGTGGATGACATGCATTGTTTGGAAATTTGAGATACTTTCGAAAGTGAGATTGAAAAATTCACATGCACATAAGAAACAAATACTTTGATGGTTTAATTTGTATTGGTATTGGGTATTGTATTGGATAACTTGAATACGGATGCGGATATGATGTGATTTAAAAACACATGTATGAACAAAAAATATAGAAATGTATGGATACACTAGGAAATAGTTATAAATTCCATAAATACATTAGTAACACTAAATTTAAAGACAAAATATAATTTTTTAATATAGTGGGATGCATGGATATCATACAATTTTTTTTAATAATGCATCCATAAAGAGTTCAAGAAACATATATAAATTTTTACAAATTAATACATAAGTAAAACATATGTACCTATTAAATTTTAATGGCGGGGGAAAATTTGGGTTTTTGAAATTTAAAGTAAAAATTGGAATTTGATGGAAAAGTAACAAAAGAGTAGTATGTGTCATATTTTTGAAAGTTCAAGGGTATTTTAAATCAAAGTTAAAAGTATCGATACATGCCAATACATATTGGTCCTTTTTTCTCCATTTTTTTTGTTTTTTTTTTTCAAATTTGGTTCAGAGGTGTTGGTTTAAGGTGTGTTTACCCCTTGAACCATTGTATGACCTGAAACACCCCCTGTAAGGGCATGTCGGGAAGGCCTCGATACGATGTGTATTGGTTCGTAGGTCCGATGCGTCTCAAATTTTTGAACCTTGTTTTAAATAGGTTCGAAAACTTTAGGGTGTCTAAGTAATTGTAAGATAGTTCAGGTGTACTTTTAAGTCATTAGCCATTTTTTATTTTTATAAATAATAAATATGTTCTTATTTAATGCAAATTAGAATAGCAATTAATTAATTTATAAAAATATATGAAAATTTTAAGATATTTATTCTATTATTAATGGTTTTTGTATAAATTTCTTGTTATTAAAACTTATTTTCTGATATAAATCTGGAATTAATATATTATTTATTCCATTAGCTTATAAAATAACAATTTTGAATGTTTTTTTTTTAATTGGAGTTGTTTAATATAAACATGTTATTTATTTGGGTTGCATGTGAACACAAAAGTTAATAAAAGTTTGGGTAAATTGCTAAAACCACCCCTATAGTTTTTAATCATTGTTGAAACCTCCCTTGAAGTTTGGTAATTGCAATCACCTCTCTTAAACTTTATTACATAGATGAAATTAGATGCCCAATGTTAGAAACCTCTAACAAGTGGAATGAAAATGTCCTAGGTACCCATTAAGTTGCTATTGGGGTTGGTTTCTACAAATTTTATAGAGAACATAAAAAGAACAGATTTTAAAGTTGTAACTTTACCTTTGAGTGATTGATATGAATGGAAAATTTGGAAAACTAGTCAATTTTAAAATGGAGATTTGATGGATTTGGGCTAGTGACTCGTGAAAGAGAATTTAGAAAATAAACATTTTGTTCAAAAGTAACGATATAGGTATTTTAGATTTTCCCTTTCCTCTTTAGAGGATTCTAACAAAGGGGATCTGCTTCAGGGGGGATTGCAGCAACCAGAAACTTCAAAAGAGGTTTCAGCAATTTACCCAAAACATATGTTTTATTTTAAAGGCACATTTAAGATGTATGTGTAAAAATGGTTTAGGTTTGAATCATGTCAGGAGTGTTTTTTAATAAAAAGATGGCAGATGGGACATAGTATTAATTTTTTTCAGTGCATAGCAACCCAATACAATTTGATGTGTTCAAACGGGCCCGTATCAGCTCGATCTACATGATACAAGGGATATGCCTTTTCTCATGGTATATCTATATCCGTATGCATTGATACCAATATGATATGCAAGGTATTATATCGGTATTTTAATTATACATGCATTTCTTTTATTGTAAAAACAATACTATTTTTTAATATTTATAAATATAAATTAATGATACCAGAAAGTTTGGCTGAATTCGATTCCACTTTGATTATCATAACTTTAGATCTGATTCTTAAATTCAATATGTCGCAGTCAGGTTGGATTTGAATTTAATAGATTACCACAAACTATAAGGCTACTCCTTTAGTAAGTGCTATCATGTTTTGTTGTATTGAAGAGTCCTAGTCCTATAGGGAGATAGTTGTTAGGGCTGGCTTGAGGTTCTTTAATAGTTGTTCTTCACACGCAAGCTAGTTAAGCTGGTAGGTTCAGTGGTCGAGTCGGTTTGAGTTATTGGAGAGCTCTTTGGTTTGTTTCAACAGACATCATGGCATGGGCTTTTGAGATCAAGGTGGTAGTTTGGCTTAGGGATGGCAATTCCCCTGTAAAACCAGGGCCCGCCTCACCCCACCCCGAACAGGGTGGGATTTTCCTGACTCTAAACGGGGATGGGGAAAATATTTTTTACTGAATTGGGGATGGGTTTTGTATATAATTCCTTGAATTTGCCCTGAGCCTGAATGTAAATTAGTAAAATATTTTTAGGTTTAATATTGATATTTAAAATATCTTAAGTTTTTCCTAGATTCTTAAATTCCTAAGGCTCTACAATTCTATTTTTGAATTACCCTTAAAGTATTATAATTCTATTCTTAAAATACCCCAAAATTCTTATATCCTATGTGTAAATTGCCCACAAAATAAATAACTTTTAAATAGTTGATTTGAAGTGGGGAAAATTCAGGAATTCTCTATTCCCAATGGGGAGTGAACAAGGTTCAAAGTATCGTGTCGTATCGGTTCGTGTCGATCGATATGTATCGTTCCGAAACTTGTCCGATATGCCCCCATAGTGGGTGTATCGGAGGTTTGACCGGTTCAGGGGGTAGAGGAGACTTAAACTGACCCCCCTGAACCGGTTGCATAAAAAAAATAAAAAAAAAAACAACTCCAAAATGTGTATTGATTTACCCCCCCTATTGGCATATTGGGCGTATCAATATTTTGAACCTTGGGAGTGAATGCCTTGTCCCAAACCTACCCTGCCATTGAGAATGAGGCAAAATATCTTGACTATGAAACGGGAAGGAGGTGCCCCGCCTCGTTGCCATTCCTAGTTTGGCTGCTTAGGTAGCGAGATGATGACTTAATTAAAAAAAGTAATGCAACCAAGTTGAAGAGTCAAGACCAAGTTGTGTTGTCGTTATGTGAAAACACAACTCTCCACTTATGGTGCTTGGGCCATGCGCACTCTTTGGGGGACGTGTCTCTTCGGCTTGTAAAGTTGGCATGGTTGTTGGAGTTCAACTTCTAAGCCGTCTGTCAGAGTGAACCCTTTGTAGTGTGGGTGTGAAGCGGATATTAGATTACGGTAAGGTTCAAAATATTGATATGTCCAATACGTCGATAGGGGCGTATTGGGCGAATCCATACACATTTTGGAGCTGTTTTTTTTTTTTCTTAATTTTTTTGCAACTGGTTCCGGGGGGCCGATTTAGGTCTCCTCTACCCGCTGAATCGGTCAGACCTCCAATACACCCACTGTAGGGGCGTATTGGAGGGGTCCCTGAATGATACGTATCAGCCGATACGGGCCGATACGTGTTGATACTTTGAATCTTGGGTTAGGATAAGATTTGGATTGTTGTTGGTTGGCCAATCTAATTCTTGATGGTCCTATACAGGGGGGGAGTTTTGAGCAATCAAGACTCCGTCACTTGCTTTTCGAGAGCTTGGGAGAGTAGAGCAGAGTTAGGTTGGTAGTTAGGTTTGCCTCAGTTTCTTGGTGACTTTTAGACCTAGCAATTGTTTGGTGTCTTCTTTGACCTAGCAATTAGGTATACCTCGGTTGTTTGGTGTCAAGACGCATGGGGGTTGATTTCAGGTTGGGTTGGAAAATGCTAGACCTTAGCCCTAAATGTTTGGTTAAGGTCGATCCATGGGTCAGTTCGAATCATCCCTAAAAATAACTGTAGTTTAAAAAATACAATAAAAATGCAGAAATTAAAGAAATTAACCTTAAAATTTCAAACATAAAATAAACAACTTGAACATTCAACAATTTAAAGAGTAAAGGATAAAGAGTAAAGAATAAACAGTAAAGATTAAAGAGTGGAAACTTCTAACTAGTGTTTTCGAATCCATTGACCCGGACGTTCAAACCATTCATCCTGAAAACTGTCCAGGCAGCCGGTTCCGTTTCACTTGTATGTATATGCAACTATGCATCCATATATGTATATATCTATATTTATATATTTTTCATTGTAGTTATTTATGTATGTACACACACATTTATATATCCATACATGTATGATGTATATTGTATTGCTAAAAATTTTAAGTTTAAAGGCATTTTTTTTAAACATGATAATCTTGTTCTTACAACTCTGGTTGTAACCTGAACTGAACCTAAGCCCGACCTGAACTAAATCTGATCCTAATCCTACCCTAAATTTGGGGTTCAACAACTCTGGTTGGGTTAGGGTTTACCTCAACCTAACCTAACCCAGTGTGGCTTGCACCCCTAATCTGATTGTTAATTGATGCAAGTTCTAATATCCAAATTTGGGACAATTGTATTCGATGTTGAATTGGGTATTAAACATTTACTCTTTTGGAGTTCCCTAACGAAACTAGTAATAGGGAAGTGCAATATGCTCCTAACAGAAATTGTCCCAAGACTCCCAACACACTTCCAACATGATCTTTATCTACACATTTCACCTTGAGACTAGGATCCACCATGCATAAGATGTATAGACACATCTTGTTGGAATGGTTTTTTTTTGTTGGCAGCAAATCCAGTCTCTATAGTAGGATACTCTTGATATGTGACTTGCATATTGAGGGTTTAAAGCTGTTGAAAGTTCAAACTCTTAGGATGTATTTGGCATGTAGACATGTTCATAGGCCAGGTAGCCTGATGGGTCGGCCCGACTCGTTCTAAGCCAGGCCTGGACATGCATATTAGGCCTATAGGTTCGGACTTGGGCGCAAAACACTAAGCCTGACCTTTCAGGCTGGGTTCAGGCTTTCTCAAAAAAGCCCAGTTCAAGCTCGTTCCTTAGTTGATAATATATTATATGATAATTTTTTTTATATAATAGAAAATGTATGTATAATATGCTTTTTCTTTGTTCCTCTTTTCTTTTTCCAAGTAATAGTGAGGATTTTCATTATTTTTGGGTTTTGAGATCTTTTAATATAACTCAAAACAGATTTTTTATTGAATAGAAAAAAGAAAAACTATTTTTTTTCTAATTTTTGGTCGGGCTCGGACCCAGGCCTAGGCTTCTGGCTTTATATGAGTGTCGGGCTCAGGCTCAAAACCTAGGCCTGAAGGTCGGGGTGGGCTCAGGCTCAGACTTGAATATATTTTGTTAATATAGAGAGAAAGCCTGGCCTGAACCAGGCCTATTGGCAAGTCTTTTCTTGTGATCTTTTGGGCTTTTCAAAGCTTGGAAGGCCAAAATTTGGTCTTTCTGTATTTTGTATTTGGCAGTAAAAGACAGAAAACCAAAAATATCTATACCCTAAAAAGCACGTAGAAATCCAAAATGGCCAAAAATCTGGAAGCTTCAAAAACGTTTTGTATTTTCTATACATAAAATCATTCATTTAACAACTATGTAGATCAATAATAGACTAAGATACTTACAAGACGGTTTAAATCTTTAAAGTAAAGACCTTAAAAGCTCCTTACATCTTTTGATCACCTAAATTGTGGAAAAATCTTTTTAAAAAGACTTGCCAAGCCACGATACCTTAATTGTAACATTTTATTTTGACTGTTTAACAATGCATGGTATAACAATGTTTAGAACATTTTAAAAAACTAAACTCTTTACAATGCACAAATCGGTGATGAAAGTTGTAGCACACCTACACGTGGCTGAGGGTGGCATACAACATGAATCCAATAAGGGCGTTGCGCAGAGTAGAGGTTGGCGTGCGACGCGGGACCAATGGCGCGACCACATGCGGCGACCTTGGATGGTTGAGTCCTCAAGGCCGGACTACATCCTAGCCGTCCACACCCACCTACCTCTAGGCGGTCTCAAGTATAAATAGAGGGTGACCCCTCATAGGTGAGGGGCCTAGGCTCTCCATTCTCAAGTATTCACTTATCTTTATCGTGACCTAACCGGAGTTGTTCCAGCCCAGGCCTCATCCACCCCTCATCACACCCTAACTAACTTGACCGTTGGAGTCTCTGCCCCCGGGATAACACCCGGGGCCTCTGATGTTTCCCCCTCCACCGGTCGGACTTACAAGCCCATCGACCACATCAGACCTCGGACTCATCGATTAGCCAGCTCGGCTTGGAAGCGAATTCACCTTGTTGCCCTCAGCCCATCCAAGGTAGCAACAATTGGCGCCGTTTGTGGGAACACAACTAAGACTTCCTTCACTTAAACTTACGTTCTAAGAAACTTAAACAATAAACTCCTAAGCTTTAGCTGACATGGCAAGAAACATCAGGAGTACTCAGGACCTGATTACGATGGACCAGTTTGAAGCGGTCCTTGACCAACTCGACAACCTTGTGTAGAGGCTGGACAAGGTGGGGCACCTCATAGGAGGCCGCCTTGCTAGAAGCTTGGGGCACTGTGAATGCGTGTCTTTGGATCCCTTACCCATCGGCCCAATCGGATCTAACAGGGCTGACCCCTCAGAGTTTGACAGTAGCCAGCGTTCTAGTCAGTCACCGAGGAACTCACAACCCCCTAGCTGAAGAGGGGAAGAATCTGCATAGTCTTGCGACCACCGCCGAGACCAAGAACATCATCACCGTTGCCGATGAAAGAACTCTCAAGACGAAGGTGGGCGATCAGGCCATCATAGCCCCCTTTCAAGGGCCAAGGGCCGATGCCGCGTCTCTCCCTCGCGCGTGTCAGATCTCCAAGACCTCTTGAATGATTGCATTAGAGTACTCGGGAACCAGGCTGATCCATACTGTGTTTGGGAAGGCCAAGACTAAGCCCGAGCCCCCATTGACTAGAAGATTGTCGACCTGCAAGTGCAGCTCGCCACAGTCAAGGATGAGCTTCGACAAGTTAAGGAGAGCCGAGGTAACGCCTTGGCAAGCTAGAATCCTTCGTCCAATAGGATGGATGCCTTCACCGACGCCATCACCTTGGAACCCCTTCCACCTCACTTCAAAGCTTCCGCGTTGGAGATGTATGACAGCACCACGGATCAAGACGATCACCTAGAAAGCTTCTGGCACTCATGCTCCTTTATGGATATTTCGACGCCCAGATGTCCCAGGCTTTCTAGGCGACCTTCAAGGGGGCAGCCTGTCGATGCTAGAAGAGTGTCATCTCACTCTGCGGTCCTACATCAACCGTTTCAAGAAAGAAGAGCTCGAAATCTGAGACCTCGACCCCATGGCCTCCATGCACGCAACAATCCATGGCCTCCTACCTGGGTCGGCCCTCAAGCGTTCCATTGCCAACACACCTTCCAAAACCCAGGCAAAATTTTTTAAAAAGGTTTAGAAGTACATTGCCGTCGAGGAGGCCTCGACCAATGAGGGCCAAGGAGAGAACGACCACGACCATGGGGGCTCTGAGAAGAAGAGGAAGAATGGAGACAGCCGTGGCAACGACAACAAGGATACTGACAAGAAGCCGCCGGTCCATTCATACCACAAATACACACCACTCAACTCCACCCAAGCGCATATCTTCATGTAGGTAGGGAAGGAGGAGTACGTGAAGTGGCCTGGTAAGATGAAAAGGAACCCTAAGAGGGGTAACCCAAGTAAATACTGCAAATACCACTACGGCGTCGGCCACGACACCGAGGGCTATTATGAGCTCCGAGATGAGCACAAGTCCCTCATCCACTATGGGTATCTGAAGGAATACGCTGAAAATGATGTCATCTCCTCGCCCCTGTAGCAGCCGTAGCGGGCAGGAGTAGTAGACATCATCACCAAGGGCTTGGCCTTGGATGTAGTCTCAGCTACGGCCTAGAAGGAATGAGAAGCACTCGGCTCTCCAGCATTACCCTCACCTATGCCTCGCATCAGGAACCCCAATGACCTTGCAATGTACGATCGACAATGAAAGCAAGTTTAGTAGAATTTTTGTACGATGCAAGTTTCTCCCACCTTGGCTCAAGTCCTTAGTGTATACGTTCTTGTCTTGACCGAGTGGCTGGTTGTAGCATACAACCTTCACTAAGGTTACACGTTTGGATTGGGCGTCGGTCTAAGGCACACGACCCTAGGAGGCCATACACCTAGTCGCTAGGTCCTCCTTGGTCGAATGACCAGCCGTAGCCCACAACCTCTATCTAGGTTATGCACTTGGATTAGACGTCGGCCCAAGGCATACGACCTATAGGTCACACACCTATTCACCTATTTTAGCAAAGGCCCTAAAGGACCTTGGCCATAGTTAACACTGTAGCCTTTGATATTGGCTTCGGCCTTGGAGGACCCTCTTTGTGAGAGAGTTCTTATCTAGGCTGAAGAGCCGACATTGGCCCTTCGCTTAACACAAGTCATGGTAGAACAAACACGCTAAAGAAAACGTTGCCACCTCACCAAGACAAGGGCACTCCTCAACGCCGGTTGGGCAATTAGGCCTCGGCTATGCACAGGCCTATGCACTATGTCCTTGAGGAAAGTTTAGCTATAAGAGGCTCCACGTTCTAGGCAGCGAAGCTTGGCCTCAACCTAACTACCTTGGCAAGGATGAGGAATAAACCAGGAGATCTAAGGCATTCACCTCCCTTTCCTTCTCGTTAAGGAAAGGGGCTTCGTGTCATCGGTGGCAAAGCTCAGCCTCGGCCTGGTTCACTTGAGTTCTTGAACGAGTGGCTCAGTGAGCGACGGATTTTTGCAACTTGCGACCTCTCGGAAGGGAGGATCGCCCCCTATGCGCATAAAAACAAAAAAGAATGTGTAAAGAGACTGGGCCGAATGGGTCCTAGTATCTTCTCTTGTAATATCTTTTTTTTTTCTTGTTAGCTAATGGGCCTCTCTTAATGGGCCTGCTATTTCTTTTGTTTGATCTCTTTATGTTATTGCCTAGCTGGCCGCCCACTTAAGGGAATATTTGTAATTACTTTAAAATTAATTCTTAATAAAAGGGTTTAGAGAAGAAAGGGAAGATAATTCGAACCTTTCTTCTTCTTCCTACTCTTTTCGCCATCTTCTTCTCTTGTACTGCTGCTTTTATTTTTCTTCTTCATTTTTCTCTTTAATCTTCAAATTTACACCTAATTTTGAGGACTGATTTACATCTTGGTATCAAAGCAGGTTTCTTTCTTCCTTTTTTTTTCTTCCTCTTTTCCCATACACCCTTAGATTAAGAGAGTGAATGGAGAGATAGGTTCTCTATAGTTCAGAGGATCTCTGGCCTAGTTGGTAGAGGGTTTGGAGAGTTTAAATCTGGTCAGATATTGCCAAAAAGTGGTGATGTTCTGCTACTGCCCAAAACCCTAGCCAATTAGAGATTTTTGAAGGTATAGGTAAAGGTGAAGCTTTGGGTGTGGCGCTCTGTGCTTGGGAGGTGTCTTTTGACTCCTAAAAGAGGGTGGTTCAGGTTTGGAAGAGATTGGGAAGCTCTGGTAGGAGCGGCTGCATCTTCTCTCTTCCTCCCCAACAGTTGGACAGAGTAAAACCCTAGTTTTCAAGCATCTAGGTTCTGGTTTGAGTTCAAGTAAGTTTATATAGACAAAATTTCTGGTTCTTTGATTTTCGTTTGATTAATGGAGCCATATGAAAGTGAGTTAAAGCAGGTGCCAGTTTTCGGCCCTGGCTCGGTAGATTCCGCTTTGACTGGTGTGACAACAATCAAGTTAGATGGGACAAATTATCTTGCTTGGGCACAGTCTATAAGAATTTATGTCTGTAGTAGAGGAAAACTCGGGTATCTCACAGGTAGTAAAGTTAAACCCGAAGAGACAAACCCTGACTTTGAGAAATGGATGCATGAGAACTATACTGTCATAGGATGGTTGGTCAATACTATGCAACCTCATATAAGTCAGCATTATCTTTGGATGTTTTTGGCTAAGGAGATATGGGACAGTGTTACTGAGACCTATTCATAGAAGTTGAAGGTAGCAAGAGTCTATAAGTTGAAAAATGACTTGAAGAACCCAAGATAGGGGGAGAAGAGTGTAGCAATCTACTACTCTATACTGAAATCCCTATGGCAAGAAATTGATGTTATGGAGACAGTTGTATGGGAGAGTAAGAATGATGCTGAAATGTATAGGAAGTTGGTGGAGAGAAATAGGGTGTTTGAATTTCTCACTGGACTCAACCTTGAGTTTGACATCATTAGGCAAAATATCCTGGCCAAAGATGAGGTTACTATTTCCCAGGCATACGCTATGATAAGCAGTGAGGAGAGTAGGTGGCAGGTTCAGTTGTAGAGTCCACCTACAGAATACTTTGCACATACTGGAATAAAGCCAAAGGGTCATATTGAGAAAAATGAGCAAATATGTGAATATTGCAAGAAACCGAGGCATGCAAAGGACACTTGCTGGAAGCTTCTTCCTTATAGGTTTAGGAATAACAACAGCTCTAGGAAGGGTAGTCAGGTAGGAAAGCCTAAGACAGCTAATGTTGCTACAGTACCTGAAAGAGGAAATAAGGAGAGTGAAGAAAAATAAACCATTGAGCAGTTGGCAGCAATGAAGGCGGATTTTGAAAAGTATGAGAGACTACTAAATCATTTGGAAGCTACCGTTTCTTCATCTTACTCTTCCAACAACACATCATCTTCATCTGCATTTGCTCACTCAGGTATTCATGCTTCTGCAAATCATACTTCAGTTTCAGGTAATCATAAAATCCCTTGGATTATTGATTCTGGTGCATCAGACCATATGACCAGCCTGTCTAATCTCTTCTGCTGATACCATATTCTCTCTGGCAAAGAAAAAATATCCATTGTTGATGGGTCTCTTGCTCACATCTCTGGTAAAGGGGATATAAGACCCCTGACACCCTTTATTTATCCTTTGTCCTTCATTCTCTAAACTTAATACAAACCTTTTATCTGTTAGTAGCTTAACTAAATCCATGAATCGTAGCATAACCTTTTTCCCCACTCATTGTGTTTTTCAGGATCTGCAATCTCAGAGGATGATTGGGAGTAGCCATGAGGCGAACAGAATATACTTGCTGGACACACCGGATAGAGCTTTTGGACCACCTCATGGAGTTTCCTTAGAGTTAATTTTGTTAGAGTCTGTTAACAAAGTCTTGTTATGTCACTTTCGGTTTGGTCATTTGTCATTTTTTGTTTTGAGTCATTTGTTTCCAAATATGTTTAAGGGAGTGTCTTTATTGAGTCTTCATTGTGAGTCGTGTGAACTAGCAAAGCATTGTAGACATTCTTATTCAGTAAGCAATAAAAGATATATTTCTCCTTTTCATATTGTTCACTCTGACGTGTGGGGGCCTTATCATTTGCCAACTATGGGGGGTTACAGGTACTTTATTCTTTTTATTGATGACTACTCTCGTTACACTTGGATTTATCTCATGAATCCAGGGATGAAGTACCAGCTAATGTACAGAAATTTCATAAACTCATCCTCACCCAGTTTAACACTCGGATCAAAATATTCCGTTTTGATAATGCTAAGGAGTATTTTGAGAAAACCCTCTCCGCCTATCTTGAAACTTTTGGAGTTATTCATTAAAGTTCTTGTTCCTACACTCCACAACAGAATGGAGTGGCGAAAAGGAAGAACATACATGTGGTTGAAATTACTAGATCCCTCCTGTTTGCATCCCATGTTCCTATAAAATTTTGGGGAGATGCTGTTCTTACTACTTCCTTTTTTATCAACCGTATGCCCTCCCGGGTTCTTAACTTCAAAACCCCTTTTATCCTTCTCTTCCCGGATGAGGATATTTTTTCTCTTCCTCTCCGTGTTTTTGGGTGCATGGTGGGTGTCGAATCCAACCAAAGATAAATGTCCTGCTCAAATTAAATATTTGTGTAGATAGTGATGAGCAAGGTCATCTCCACAGGGATTGGGTGGATTTATTTCCAAGTGAACGAAGTAGGGGGTTGTGAAGATAAGAAAATAAGATGAAATAAAGAAAATAATAGAAAATAATAGAAAGCAAGGATCAAATCGATGGGAGATAGCTTTCGATTGAAGGGACAAGTTCAGCTTTGATTCCTATAATTAATCCTCGATGCAAGGATAAATTCATATGTTTACGAATAAATTGGTTATAGCCATTAACAAGCTCTAACAGCCAGCCTCTACTCATATTATTCGACAACCAAAAAAAGCTCCTTGATTGCTTCTCTTATTAATAGACAGTCCTAAACAAGCTCTTAAGATTTAATCTATTAATAGCATTAAGAGGGGAGAGACCCAATTCTAGTCAACGATCTCACAAGCTCGGACCGTTTAAACCAGATCATACATTTTCCTAACATAGATCGAAATCTTTTTTGCAATCAAATTTTGTTAGTTGCCACCATGATCAAACCTACCAATCATATACGAAACTGGAGGTTCAATCGGCCATAGATTATTCTCATTGAATGAGCAAGGACGCCTTTTTGCTTAATCAATAAAAATAATTTTCACAGTTAATCGCAGAAAACATATGAATACCCATAAACAATGAACTGAAATAAAAATCAATTAGATCTCACAATGTTTATAGAATCAAAGCTTCCCTAACCCTTCAACCAGAAATTAAAACCTTACAAACACTTCATGATGAGATCGCAACTTCTAGATGAGGGGGCGAACTCTGTTTCTTCCTCCTTGGTTGCTGATTGCTCTTCTTAAAGGCTGCTCTCTTAGAGGATTTGATGATGCCCTTAGGTGCTAGTCTGCCCCCTTTATATAGACTTAGGACGGAGCTGTCTTTTGCTCCTCTAAGGAGTTCTTTCTCCATTGGGAGTTCAGTTTTCTAATAGATAATGCCTAGATTAGATCTAATCTACTTCTATCTCCTAACTGGTAATTTGAATCTCTTTTATCCTTCTAGAAATACAATAGAAAATTGAATCTGATAGGACTCTTTGATTTTTCTTATTCTTGCATTCGTATTGGGCTTTTCAACGAATTGGGCTGCTGCAAGGCTTCTCTGCGAACTGGGCTTCAGCTACGAATTTGCTTCTGCTGCGAACTGGGCTTCTCTACGAATTGTCTTAGACTTCGGACTCGACTTTTACCTCGATTCAATCCGAATCTATCAAAACGCAAAACATGAAAATTGTATAGTTTTTCCTTATCTTTCCAATGCATCTTGAATCATCTCAATCGGAGTTCGGATGGGAGAGTTATTCCCAGATTACTGTACGGCGCCAAAACTATGCAAAATTACCCGATTAGCCTTGTTTTTTACCTAACGCCTTCTTTCGTGCCCTAAATCGAAATACAATAATAGTGAGTCCAATTAGGTACTAAATACATGTAAAAGACTAAATATTAAGGGATAAAAATATGATACTTTTTATTCTCATCAAATCCCCCCACACTTAGACCTTGCCCGTCCTTGGGCAAGACAAAATTCAAGCAAAAACAAAACAAACAACTAGCCTACCGATCTTTAAGCTCAATCTCCCTTCATCTTTTTCCACAAATGTCCTAGGTCGGTTATTGCGAACTTTTAAGTCAACACAACCAAGTTATACTCAATTCATCTGTTAGCCAATCCCTTCTTTACTACTACAACCCAGGTAGTAAACTAGGGAAAGCATTTTTACTTCCTCTCTTTTTTTTTATTGTTTTTTTTTTCTCCTTGTTGGAAGTGAGTGCATTTTATGCTCCATGTCACTTTTAGGATTACTTGGTCAGTAGGTGCATTTTATGCTCTATCCTACTATTTGAATTGCTAGCTAGTAGGTGCATTTTATGCTCCATCCTACTATTTGAATTGCTAGCTAGTAAGTGCATTTTATGCTCCATCCTACTATTTGAATTGCTGGCTAGTAGGTGCATTTTATGCTCCATCCTACTATTGATTTTCTTGGTTGGTAGGTGCATCTTATGCTCCGTCCTACCAATTGTAGAAATGGTAAAATATTAACCCCATCTACTTAAACCTGAATTTAGGATTAGCTTAAAAGGGATGGCTTCAGATGAATGGTGTACTCTTTGATCATATTTCTTTACTCAGTTCACAAGAATCTTCCCAGAACACTGTTTCAATTTTTTTTAAATAAAATGCAGAAAAACACGATCTAAATCAAATTTTAAAACACAACCTAAATCCCCTCCCCCACACTTGAAACTTACATAGTCCCCAATGAAAAGAAAAAGTGGAAATAACTAAACTATAAATGAAAAAACAAGAAGAAAAAGAAAAAAAAACAAACTTCCCTGTGTTTAATCATAAACCGGATCCTCTAGGTCTTGTAATTGCAACTTCTGGTGCTTTCCCCTTTTATCTATCATGGGTGGGTTCAAATTTAGAATAGGGGCCCGCAAAACAGAGGGTATAGGTTTGTTGTTAGAAATCAACAACATAATATAAGGAGCATTACTTGACTGTTGTAACTCTAGAGAACCATTCAATGCTGCAATAGTTTCTTGCAATTAAGAACTCCAGGTTAACTCTTCTTTCTCAAGATGCTTACTAATGGTGATTTCTAATACATCATTCCCATCAAATTTAAAAACTTCTTGTGTTGAAGAATCAATCACATCAACGGAATAAACATGATTATCATCAGTAGGATATTTCACGTCGTCATAAATATTAAACTTAACAATCTTACCATCAAATTCCATGGTAAGTGTCCCTTTATGCACATTGATTTTAGTCTTGGAGGTCTTAAGAAAGGGTCTTCCCAACAAAATTGGAGTCGAATTGGAAGATTTATCTTCTTCCGTATCAATCACATAAAAATCGGCAGGAAAGACCAGATTATTAACTTGGATTAAGACGTCCTCCAAAACCCCCTTCGGGTATATAGTGGATTTAACTGGTAATTTTAATCTCTTTTATCCTTCTAGAAATACAATAGAAAATTGAATCTGATAGGACTCTTTGATTTTTCTTATTCTTGCATTCGTATTGGTCTTCTTCAACGAATTGGGCTGCTGCAAGGCTTCTCTGCGAACTGGGCTTCAGCTGCGAATTGGGCTTCTGCTGCGAACTGGACTTCTGCTGCGAACTGGACTTCTCTACAATATGACTTAGACTTTGGACTCGATTTTGACATTGATGCAGTCCGTTTCTATCAAAAAGCAAAACATGAAAGTTGTAGAGATTTTCCTTATGTTTCCAATGCATCTTGAATCATCTCAATCGGAGTCCGAATGGGAAAGTTATGCCCAGATTAGTGCACGGCACCAAAACTATGCAAACTTACCCGATTAGCCTTATTTTTTACCTAACGCCTTTTTTCGTGCCCTAAATCGAAATACAAGAATTGTGAGTCTAATTAGTTACTAAATAAGTGTAAAAGACTGAATATTAAAGGTACAAGTTTGAACCTAAGGCTCGTAAATGTGTTTTTCTGTGATATGCTTTCACACATAAGGGATATTGCTGTTTTGATCCAGTTAGTGGCACTCACTTTGTATCTCAGGATGTCACATTTGCTGAGTTAACTCATTTCTTTAGTGTTTTTCCTATGGGGGAGAAATCTGAAGAGCCCTTTGATATGTCTCCAACTGTTCCTCTTGAGTCCTCTCATGAGGTGTCTATTTCTTCCACTGGACCTACCTCTGATATTCCTATTCCTCCTCCTCCTCCACCTCATTCTCCTGTAGTTCCTCCTCATCCTGTTCTCCAAAGGTTGTACGAAAGGCACAGATTCCGACATGGGCAGGTTGTTTCCACTCCTACAGAAGAACCTCTTGTTCCCATCATTACTGAGGTAATAGGTCATCCTTCTTCTGACCCATCTACATCTTTCCCAGACCATGACCTTCCTATTGCTCTCCACAAGGGCAAGCGGAAGTGTACAGCCTACTGTATCTCCAAACACCTGTCTTACAGCCTTCTCTCTCCTTCCTACTACTCTTTTCTTGCTTCGGTTTCTTCCCATGTGATACCTAGGTCTATATCAAAAGCCTTATCTAAACCTGAATGGAGGGATGTTATGATGGATGAACTGGATGCTTTGCATAAGAACCATACCTGAGATATTGTTGACTTGCCTGAAGGGAAGGAACCAGTGGGTTGTAAATGGGGGTTTACCATTAAATATCACTATGATTGATTTATTGAGAGGTTTAAGGCTAGGCTGGTTGCTAAGGGCTACACTCATATGTATGGTATTGACTATCTTGAGACATTTGCTCCTATAGCTAAGATGACCTCAGTTAGGGTTTTGCTATCTCTAGCCGCTACTTTTGATTGGCCCCTACACTAGTTTGATGTTAAAAATGCCTTCTTTAATGGAGACCTACATGAAGAGGTCTATATGTCTTTGCCTCCAGGGGTGTATGGGAAGGAAATGCAAGGCAAGGTGTGTAAACTGCAGAAATCTATTTATGGTCTCAAATAGTCTCCTCGGGCTTGGTTTGAGAGGTTCAGGGCTGCTCTTGTCTCTTTTAGTTACACACAAACTCAATTTGGTCATACCCTGTTCTTGAAGAGAAATGTCTCTCTGGTTACCTTCTTGATACTTTATGTTGATGATATTGTGGTCACGGGTAATGATACTCAAGAGGTCAATAAACTAAAAAGATTTCTCAATTTTGAATTTGAGATCAAGGATTTGGGAGATTTTCAGTACTTTTTGGGCATTGAAGTTGCTAGATTTAAGGATGGTATCTTCATTTCTCAGTGTAAATATGTCCTTGACCTCCTTGTTAAGACTGGTAAACTTGGAGCTAAACCAATCTCCATTCCTATTGATCCCAATCATAAGCTTTCTATTACAGATGGTGACCTTTTATCTGATAAGGGGTGTTTCAGAAACTGCTTGGGAAGTTGTTATATCTTTGCATGACTCGGCCAGACATTTCCTATGCAGTAAGTGCTATTAGTCAATTTATGCATTCTCACAGAGATACTCATTTAGCTACTGCAGAAAGGGTTCTATGTTACTTGAAAGGTACTCCAGGGAAAGGTATTCTATTTGCCAAACATGGACACATGAAGCTGGAAGCTTTTACTGATGCTGATTGGGCAGGATGTATTGATGATAGGAGATCCACCTCAAGTTATTGTGCTCTAGTCACTGGGAACATTGTGTCATAGAGGAGTAAGAAACAGTCTGTAGTTGCTAGATCCTCAACTAAAGCAGAATACAGGGCAATGGCACATGGTGTGTTAGAATTATTATGGCTACGATCCCTTTTAGAAGAATTGGGGGTTGACTACGAGAAGCCAATGAGCTCTACTGTGACAACCAAGCAGTTATCAACATTGCACATAATCCTATTCAACATGACAGAACTAAGCACATTGAGGTTGATAGACATTTTATAAGGGAAAGAATTTCCTCAAGAGAAGTTTGTTTGCCATTCATCACATCAGACGAACAATTGGTTGATATCTTGACCAAGGGAGTTCCAAGAGGGAAAATGACACACTATATAAGCAAGTTGGGCATGATTGACATCTATGCTCAGCTTGAGGGGGAGTGTAAAGAGACTGGGCCGAATGGGTCCTAGTATCTTCTCTTGTAATATCTTTTCTTTTTCTTGTTAGCTAATGGGCCTCTCTCAATGGGCCTGCTATTTCTTTTTGTTTCATCTCTTTATGTTATTACCTATCTGGCCACCCACTTAAGGGCATACTTGTAATTACTTTAACATTAATTCTTAATAAAAGGGTTTAGAGAAGAAAGGGAAGATAATTCGATCCTTTCTTCTTCTTCCTACTCTTTTCGCCATATTCTTCTCTTGTACTGCTGCTCTTACTTTTCTTCTTCCTTTTTCTCTCTAATCTTCAAATTTACACCTAATTTTGAGGACTAATTTATATCTGAATGCAAGAACAAAAATGCACAAGATACACAAAAATTATACTTCAGGTCGGCCTCCGGATCTTGGCGTTCCCTTCAGCTGGCACAGGTCGCCCCCTGACAGGGTGACCCTTTGGCAGATGCACCTCCTTGGCTTGGAACCTCATCACCTTAGATGCCTGAATATCACCAACGCCTACCATGCCTCGAGGGCCTCCTCGGTGCCTCTTACCAGCCTCGTGCCCCTCCTCGGAGTGGAGCCTCATCGCCTTGGAAGCCTGCAACCTTTCGTCCGCCGCCTTTTGCGTGTCCTTCAAACTCCTTAACAGCTCCTTCCCAGCCGTGGTCTCGACCTCAAGATCATTCCTCAGCTCCCATTCCTCGCGCATGACCGAAATGATCAAACCCTGGCCGTTCTCTGCTTTGATCGGTGCAGCAAAAGAAAAACAAAAATCTCCATGTAACAGAGCGAGTACTCACCCCGGCCATCCTTATGGATAGTATGGCCAAGGAGCCTATTTCCCAAACTGGCCCTCATTCGACGCTCGTCCCCGAACTGGCCCTCGCATGTCGTCCTCTTTAGCAACGTAGGGTCGAGGTGCCCTCTCGCTTGGAGTCTCCTTCAACGACTTATGGTTGAGGTGCCCTCTTGGCCAAAGCACCCTCTCAGTCGAAGTGCCCTCTCACCTGGTGCCTTCCCTCCTCAGAGCTTGTTTCCTGGTCTAGTACTCACCTAGCATCTCCCATCCTTGGAGCCCGTTTCCCAGTCTGGTCCTCGCCCGACACCCTTGTTAGCGACTTGGCCTCCTTAAAGTAGTTAGCCCTCAGCATTCAATGACACCCTTGTGAAAGCGTGACAAGCAAGTTGGTGCTAACGAACAAGAAAGTAAGTTGACACGTTAAGTCGATAGTAGGATCCTCCTACCGAGGCGAGCGAAGTTGAGGCCAGCTCACACTAAAGCTTCCTCCTCCACTAGGAGCTCAGCTTGGACCTTCCCTAGTCCGGCCTAAACGACCAGCCCCCGGTACAGGACGTGAAGAAATACTCATCCATCTCACGCACGGACAATACCCGACACTGAAACTTGTCTCGTGCATGGCCATGGCATGACCACCCGTCGTGCATACTTTGCACAATGGTGACCGGCTAGGGCCGACGCTTGGTCATTGCACTGAGTTGTCAGCTCGTCCGTGAAGCACGCGACTGGAGTCACATGCGCCTCGTACTTGCACAAAACTTGGTACTGAGATCTCTAAAGTCAAAGCTAACGCCTTTGCGCTTTTCGGCCCTCCACGGTTCTCTCAAGAGGCGGAGTCAACAAAATAGCGGCCACAAAGACAATGGAAGCCCCATGAAACCGAGGACGACATCCACACACTCATGAACCAGGCTACCCCCAATGAAGCCTAAGCCAGAATCGATGACTCTACGCTCCCAAGTTGGGCTATCCTCAGCATCTCCAAAATTGAGGCCAGCGCCTCCACACCTAAAGACCGCTCTCACCAGCCAAGCTGAAGCCGAGGTCCTCGCCAAAGAAAGCCACTCAGCGCCTCCCAACAAGGATGGCACTCTCTCTTCGACCGAAGCCAAGGTCCTCAGCTAAGACCTCCACCACGGCCTCGAGAGTGGGAGGCAAATGATTTAGGTGCTTATGGAAGACCAGTAGCATGCTCACATGTGGCTGAGGGTGGCGTACAACGTGGATCCTATAAGAGCGTCACGCAGAGTAGAGGTCGGCATGCGACGGGGGACCAATGGCGCGACCAAACACGGCAACCTCGGATGGCTGCGCCCTCAAGGCCAGACTACATCCTGGTCGTCCGTGCCCACCTACCTCTAGGCGGTCTCAAGTATAAATAGGGGGTGACCCCCTACAGGTGAGGGGCCTAGACTCTCCATTCTCAAGTATTCACTTATCTTCATCGTGACCTTGCATGAGCTGTCCCAGCCCAGACCTCGTCCACTCCTCATCACACCCTCACTAACTTGACCGTCAGAGTCTCCTCATCACACCCATCGGCCATAGCGGACCTCGGGCTCATCAATCAACCAGCTCGACTCGGAAACAAATTCACCTTGTTGCCCTCGGCCATTCCAAGGTAGCAACATAATCTAATATAAATATCCCAACACTCAGTAAATATTTCTTCGGTAACCCTGATAATTGATACTATCATTTCATATGATGTGGTATGGTATGTATCGGTTCTTTAAATCCCGATTAGGATATTCATAGGGTTGAAGTATGGGCAAAAATTTTGTATCATCCATGCAATTCAAAAAGGACGATACTTATGTATAAAAATTATTCAAAATGTCGATCTTTGAACCTGTCCATCTTTGGGAATAGTGTTTAGCACTATACATGTCAACATGTTTTATAAAAATTATTCAAACTGATATGTAATTATGTATCATATGATGTATATTGATACTTTTAGCCATGGATACATTAGCTAAATTGATATAAATCCCAAAAGTATATTTGTAGTTCCAAATCCAAGTCTCAAACAGATGTACATGAGAAAATTTTGATTTGATAGCTTATAAGCATGAACTACCTGGAAATTGATGGACGAACAAATAACTATTGAGTTTGTTCGGAACTGCCCATATATCTCTCAAAATGGTTGGGATTAGCTTCCACTTGGAAGACATATTTGTCCCTAAGACGTTTTCTCAACCAATGACTAATCTATAATGGACCAAGTCTTAAAACGATATAGGTCAAAATGGATTTTATTTTATAAGAAAATAATAAATAATAATAGTAATTGAAAAAAGGGTGTCGATTGTGTGTGAATGTTGATCCACATAGAACAAATACTCCATTGATCGTGTGGTTATTCCCATTGGCCTATGGATGGTCTTACATGTTGAGGATGATATCAAGGGCCGTAGGCTACTTGGTCTAACAGAAACCACAAGATCATCAATGTGCATATGATTGTGGTACGAAATGAAAGAAATAGTGACTCGTCTATTTTGGCAATGTTCTTTTAATTAGGGCTGCCTGGTTTGCTTCTCTGCTGGGTTGGTGATCATCAGATACTAGCTATAAGCCTATCTATCTCTTGGGTTAACTTTGGCTATTGGGGCCCAACAGCATAGGCTCTTGAAACAGCTTTTGGGCTGGGCACGTTTTGGGCAGTTTACCTATTGATACCCATGCTTTGGTTTTTAGTCAAAATAAATTAAGACGTAATTACTAATTTACCCATTCTCATGGTAATATGGCATTTCTAGAAATTCTCTCAACAGCATAGGTTGTTGGCCCCCAACAGCTAAAGTTTTTCTCTCTCTCTTAACTATTTCTAACAACCACAAAGAAAGAGGGATTTGTTTTTCTAATGTTTAGCCAAGTGGCACCACTTTCCCCCACTTCCTCGTTGTCTCTAATTTCTATTTATCTCCTAAATTATCTCTAACTCCTATTTATCTCTTAATTTATCTCTAATTTAGTAGAGAGATTCTCTCCTAAACTATATTTAATTCCTATTTATCCTCTCCCCCACTTTTTATCTATATCTATCTAAAAAAAGTTTCAATTAAAAAAATTCAGAACTATTTAAATGTTATAACAAAATTATATACTAAATTTAAAATATTTATTCAAAACACAAAAAATAATAGATTTAATAATATTCATATTATTAATAATTCAATATTTTTAGTTTTTTACAAAATTCATCATGAAATTATGTAGTAACAATATAAATTTTAATTTTACGAATTATTCAATTTAAATGTTATTCAAATAATAAAAATTTAAAATTAAAAATAAAACATTATTTAAATATTTCAATAACTAAAAATCTTAAATAAAAAACACTAAAAATAGCTAAATAATATAACAAAATATTTAATATTACATATTAACATTAAAATAAATAAAATTCAAATAATGAAAAATTTTAAATATTTTACATATTATTTAAAAATTTAAATAACAAAATATTTAACATGACAAAATATTAAATAGTTAAAATAACGAAATTATGTAATAAATTTAAAAAAAAATCTTAAAACAAGAAAAATAATTATAATAGAATTCATAATATTCATATTAATAATAATTTAATATTTTACAAAATTAATAACGAATTATGTAATAATAGTACATTTATAATTTTATGGATTATTAAATTCAATAAATAATTAATATTTTAAGATTTAAACAACAATATTATTTCAATAACTAAATAATATTGTAAATAACTAATTTCACTTATATCAATTAATAATTATAGAAAATAACTATCAACAAATTATATTTATTTGTAATAATTTTACAATAATAGTGTATATTCATTATATATTTATATATACTATAATTAATATTTATTTTACTTTCAGTAATTATTTATTGTTTTTTTTTATAAATGCGCTTTCAATAATTATTTATATATCTATTTTTATTTTGTTATTTAATATAAAATTATCAATAGTTATTGGAGATTAAACAACTATTATTTAATTTTTGAAATTTACACTATTTTTTTAGAGATTAAATTATTATTTGAGATTACACTATTTATTGACTAATTTAGTATATTTTCAGTATTTATTATATTTTTGTAATTATTGTATTTTTATTATATATCTATTATATTTTCATTATAAACTTATTTTCAATGATTATGTACGTTTGCTATAAATTCTCATTAATTATTGGAGATTAAACTATTGCTATTTATTAGAGATTAGACTATAAATTTAGTTGAAATTAGGAGTGTTCAATGATTGGTTTAGCTTAGTTGGAGGCTGTTTCACCAACCAAATCGATATGGTCAAGTCCGCAGTTTGTCACTCGAAACTGATTAACCATTAGTGAAAACCCACCAACTCGAGTTGTATTAATTTGGGTCTATTTTTGATGATATTATTAAAAAATAAATTTCATAAATTACAATGATATTTTTAAAAGATTTAAACTTAAAAGTTAACTTTAAATTTCATAAATTACAATGATATTATTAAAAAATAAATTACAAAAATTAAATCTATGATATAAAATATTTTAGACTAAGAGATATGGGAATTTTCCTACTTTCCCTTGTTAAAGACAATTTAGTGTACTTTTAGAAATTTACCATGTGGTTGATACTCAATATATCATTTTGATCATTTCTATCATCAAATTGAATATTGGGTTAATGGGGGACACTGTGTTCAAAATCAAACCATATGGTTAGACCGAAAAAATTGGGAATTGGACACCATTTCACCTCAAAACCGCTTTTTGACAAAAAAACCTCTTATTTGGTTAGCGAACCGCTGACCTAGGCGGTTGAACCGTCAACCCAGACAACAAAAATGTTAATTACTAGTGGGATGGGGTGCCTTGCCTTGAACCTACCCTGTTGTCATTCCTATATAAGTATTAATTACTAGTGGAATTAATAAAAATGTTAGCTTTTATAATTATCTTTATTTGTTTAAAGTTAATCAAATTTTCATTTAAAAATAATAAAAAGAATAAAAATTATTAAAATTACTACAAATTATTACTAAATCTAAATTTATTAAAAAATATTTGTTTATATTCAATTAACAATAATTATTTTTTATAAACCAACATTAAATGAAAAATAAAATTATTAAATCTTTTATATTTTCCCGTGCATCACACGGATCCCTGCTAGTATATGTATCCCCCACTTTTCATCTATATATATCTAAAGAAAGTTACAATTAAAAATTTAACAATTATTTAAATATTATAAAGAGATTATGTAATAACTTTAAAATATTTATTACAAACACAAAAATAAATAGATTTAATAATATTCATATTATTAATAATTTTATATTTTTATTAAATTCATAATGAAATTATGTAATAAAAATATAAATTTTAATTTTATGGAATGTTCAACTTAATAACTATATAATATTTTGATAAAATAAAAAAATATATTTAAATAACAAAATATTAAAAATAGATAAATGATTATGTGACAAAATATTTAAAATTACATAACAACTTTAAAGAAATAAAATTTAAACAACAAAAAATATTAAATATTTTACATTTTATTTAAATGTTTAAATAGAAATATTTAACAAAACTAAATTTTAAAAAGTTAAAATAATGAAATTATGTAATAAATTTAAAAAAAAAAATCTTAAGAGTAGAATAATAATTATAATAGATTTCATAATTTTTGTATTAATAATAGTTTTATATTTACAAAATTAAAAAAGAAATTTTGTAATAATAGTATAAATTATAATTTCATCGATTATTAAATTTAATAAATAATTACTATTTTAAAATTTTAAATAACGATATTATTTAGATAATTAAATAATACTATAAACAACTAATTTTTAAATACTTTAAATATCAAGATATTAATAAATAAATCATATCTTATATATTATTTCAAAAAAATAGATTAGATAACAAAATTATGTTATAACTTAAAAAAAAAAATTATCAAATGCACATAAGTAATTATAACTAGAAGGGTCCCATGTGATGCATGGGATGTGGCACCCCTCACTGTCCCTCACCCCCGTAGTCAAGACACTCTACCCCATTCCCACCTAGTCCCCAGTGGCAGGGTGGGTTAGAGGTGAGGCACCCATTCCTCGTCAAAGATGGGGGAATCCCCAAATTTTCCTCACCCGAGGCAACCACCTAAAAATAATATAATTTGTGGATATTTTACAAATAGGATTATGGGAATTTGTGGTATTTTAGGAATTGGATTATGACAATTTGGGGGCATTTTATAAATGGATTTGTGGGATCCTAGGATTAGAAGAATATGAAGAAAAACTTAGTGATATTTTAAAAATCATTATTAAATCTACTGATAGTTTACTAATTTACCAATGGGTTTAGGGAATTATATGCAAACCCCATCCCTTCCCTATCCATGATTTGGAGAAAAAATATTTTACCCATCCCCACCTTGTCTCTTCCCCATCCCTATTTAGGATTCGAGAAAACTTGCATTGTTCGAGATGGGTTAGGGTATTATTTATGTTTTATATACTATTTTTAAATAAATTTAAAATGTTTTTAATATAAAAATTTGAATATTAAATTATATTTTAAAATGTAAATAAATGAAAAATAAATGTTATTGAAATAGTAGAAGTAGATTAAATAATTTAAAGGTACTAAAGCTTTTTGTTAGTTATTTATTGCATTTTCTATATAAATATTTTTTCAGTAATTGTGTATGTTTGCTATAAATTTTCACTATTATTGGAGATTAAATTATTGTTATTTGTTAGAGATTAGACTATTAATTTATTTGAAATTAGGAGTGTTCCCTAGGCAATTTAGTTTAGTTGGAGATTGTTTGCCTAGCCAAATTGATTCGGTCGGGTTAGGGAGTTGGTTACTCGAAACTGACCAACCATTAGTGAAAACTAACCATTGGTTAATTAATAAATGTTTAAATTTTTAATGTTTACCATAATTTACATTAATCATTGTAATTTAATAAATTTTCATTAAATTTTTACAACAATTATTTATTCATAAAAGATATTACTAATTTGAGTAATTTTCTAATTTCTATAAAATCAATAATTATAGTAACAATTATCAAATAATTCAGGAAAACTCTTTAATTAATAATCCATAATTTTTTAAATAAATAATAATTAAAAATAAGGAAATTAATCTACAAATTCTCCAAAATTACTTAAATAACAGTCCATTATTATTATTCAACTAAATAGTTATTAAACATTTTAGGAAAATTTAATTAGAAAATTAATCTATTAGAAATCGTTTCATATTTATTTAAATAACAATCCATTATTATTATTATCTTAATAAATAATTATGAAATAATTTAGAAAAATTATTAAATCTATCCCCACCGGTCTAGGCTACTTGGTTGACTTCAACCATACTTGGTATTACATTAATTAACAACAAATGATTTACTTTTAATTAAAATTCATGTGATTTACCATAATTACATTAATTTACTATAATTGCATCACTTTGATTAATAGTAAATAATTTAGGCTTAAAAAGTAAATAATTTACATTAATTCACATTAATTTATTGTTATTGTAAATAACTATTTTACTATACGTTTTTGCTAATCAACAACAATTTTAATAACTTTTTGGAAATTATCATATAATATTGTAATTTAATTTACTGTTAGTTAATTAGTTATAGAAAATTGTTAGAATTGTAGGGGTGGAAATTTTCCCTATAAAACTAGGGCCCTACCCTACCCCACCTGAACGTGGCAAGTTTTCTTGAATTTTAAATAGGGATGAGGAAGAGGCAAGGTGGGGACGAGAAAAATATTTCTGCTTTGACGGGGTTTGCATATAATCCCCAAAACAAGATGGTAAATAAGTAAAATATCAGTAGATTTAATATTGATTTTTAAAATATCTCTAAGTTTTCCATATATTCTTATAATCCTAGGATCCCAAAATTCTATTTATAAAATACCCCCAAATTGTCATAATCGAATTCTTAAAATACCCCCAAATTCCCATAGTCCTATTTGTAAAATATCCATAAATTATATTATTTTTAGGTGGTTGCCTCGAGGTGGGGAAATTTGGGGATTCCCCATCCCGATAGGAAATGAGTGCCTCGCCTCAAACTTGCCCCACCACCGGGGATGGGATATAGTGTCTTGACTATAGGGCGAGGAACAGGGAGGATTGCCCCATCCAGTGCATCGCACGGGGCCCCGCTAGCATATACTAAAGTAAAAACATGCCACATCATGACCTAATCTTTCTCCCTTACCCCAATCCAGAACTCTCAGCCTTGCTCCCTCATTAAGCCATATCACCACTCCCTTCTCCCTCTCTCATTTTGACATCTCAACATGCCTGGCCCATCCTTCTTTCTTCTATGTTTATCCCTTTGGATATCCCTTCCTAAAATCTTTCTCTACTAAAATCTAATCTAATCTATCCAAGTAGCATCACTCTCCCCAACTTTCTCCTAAATTATCAATAATTCTTATTTATCTCCTAAATCATCTCTAATTTAGTAGAGAGTTTCTCTCCTAAATTATCTCTAATTCCTATTTATCCTATCCCCCACTTTTAATCTATATCTATCAAAAGAAAGATTGAATTTAAAAATTTAAGAATTATTTAAATATTATAATGAAATTATGTAATAAATTTAAAATATTTATTTCAAACACAAAAAATCATAGATTTAACAATATAAATTATGAAATTATGAAATTCATGATGAAATTATTTACTAACAATATAAATTATAATTGTATGAATTATTCAAATAATAAAATTAAAAAATAAAAATATTATTTAAAAATTTCAATAACTAAATATTATAAATAACAAAATATTAAAAAATAGATAAATATAATATAAAAAATATTTAATATTATGTAATAACTTTAAAATAAATAAAATTTCAACATTGAAAATTTTTAAATATTTTACATTTTATTTAAATATTTACATAACTAAATATTTCAAATAATGAAATATTTAACATAACTAAATTTTAAATAGCTAAAATAATGAAATTATGTAACAAACTTAAAAAAATTATTAAAAGTAGAAAATCGTTATAGTAGATTTCATAATATTTGGATTTATAATAGTTTTATATTTTAAAAAATTAATAACAAAATGATGTAATAATAGTATAGCTTATAATTTTGTGGATTATGGAATTCAATTTGTAAGTAATATTGAAATAAATAATTTTAAATATTAAAAAAATTAATAACTAAAGGATATTTTAAATATTATATAAAAGCAAATAAAATAGATTAAATAATTACGTAATAACCTTAAAAATTTTATCAAAACACAAATTGAAATTGAAATTGAAATTACATAATAACCTTACAAATGGCCAAATTGAAATTGACCCGACCTGGTTAGGTTGGGAAATTGTTGAACCAAAACCCACCAAAAATACTAGAAACCAACCAACTTGAGTCGAGTTGGGTCGTGTTGGTCGCTTTCACCGGTTTGATGAACAACCTAGCTGAAATTAATTATTGTTATTTTTGTATTGTAAAAAATTATTGAAAGTAGTATATAAAATATAACTAATTATTAATTATTTAAAAGGTCAAAATATAAAACAATTCTCTACTCTCATGTGCTTTTATTGTTTAGCTTTTGCTTAGCAAAGCCCGTGCATCGCATGGGTCCCTGTTAGGTGCAAATTGAGTGGGTTAGGTCGGGTTGATGGTCAATCCAATCCAATCCTAAGTCTCAAACTTCAAGCTTAAGCTTGATCCAATTCAAGATTAAGCCTAAGTTTACAAACATAAGTCCAACTCAACCTTAACTTCGCATCTCAAGATTAGGGATGGCAATTTCTACCCTACCTGGTGGGTATCCACCCCTGCCCACCTCGATGAGGTGGGTATTTTTGTTTGAAGGATGGGTTTTGGGGCAAGTCAGGTTTTGGGATTCTACAACCCATATGTTACGGTTAGGGTACGGTATTAGGCTAAACCCGACCCCCTTAACCTGCATATTATTGGAAAGCACATAAACTTTACGTGCTAGAGTTGAATTTGATAATATTTTGAATTAGATGTAAAGGACAATTGATAGTTTGTGTTCTTTTACATCTTAATCAAATAATTAGAAATTTTGTTATTTATTTATGTTATTTTACTTATTTATTGATTTTATATAACAATAAATAATAGGAAATTAGATGTGGGTTTTAAACCCAACCCACCCCTACCCTTGAATAAGAGGAGGGTTTTGCATTTTCATGTGTAGGGAAGGGTTTGATTCTCAAAATCCAACCCGCTTGGTGAGTAGAGTCTAGAATTTACAAAACCCTCACTGAACCCACTCTGTTGCCATCATTGCTCAAGCTAGGCTTGGACTCGGGCATATTGAATTTTGTAGCTCAATTTCAAATAGAATAGGTTGAATATATATATCATAAAATGTTGGGCAAACTTAAATTGCATCGGATTAGTACTTGAGGCCTCAACCTAAGCCCAATTTGAATTTAGTTTAGGATCGAGTTTTTTTGGCTCAAGCCCATCTTAAAGTTCAAAAACTCAAACCCAACCTGTGCAAAAGCTTTGATTGAATCGGGTTGAGGTTGAATTGGGTACACCCAACTTGCACCCCTACCTTTATTGCCTAAAATTGTTTTAACAAAGCTTGTGTATCGCACGGGTCTCTATTAGTAACAAATAAAACTATGGAGGGCTGACTTTGAGAATCAGTCTGTTAAGGTTACAAGCCAAAGTTGGGTAGGATGTGTGGTAATTGATCAATAAAGGAGTTTCTAGGGTGATTGTCAATCCAAATTCTTGGTCTATTGTGATGGATAGTTTTCAAGCAAAGGGAGTTAGGTAGGATGTGTGGTGCTTGATCAATAAAGGGGTTTCTGGGGTGCATTGATTTGTGCCTGTTTGACTCAAGATTTGGAAGCAACAGAGATGCATGCAGTCTTGGAGTCAGGCTCTTCAATTTATTAATTCTCCCTCTTACAGATCGAATGCCCACTAGGAAATATGATGGTCAGGAAGCAACGCCATATATAGCTGTGCAAATATTGACACTCTTGAAGTTATTAGCGATTGTTAGAAACAATCACTATAAGATTGATGATCTAGTGGTGGTTTGCAAAGAATGTCACTAATACCTTTATTGCCGATCACATTAACAACCCTTTTAAGACTCTAATTAAACTGTCATTGCAGGCATTTAGTGGTGGTTTTATAAGACTAGTAAATGTGTAAGTGAATTGCACGCGAGAATATTAAATTATAATAACAATTATTATTATTATTATTATTATTATTATTATTATTATTATTATTATTAGAGTTTGTATTTCATTTCTGTCATTAATAAAAATATTTATTTTAACAATTATTTTTATTTAATACGATGAATATATAATATTATAAATGTTCTCAAATGTTTTCGACAAAATTCTATACTTTTTCATTTTTTGTGTTCTATTTTTATTAAATATTTATTATTCAATTATGACAGCATGAGTTATTCAAAAAGTTATCTCATTGACCCACCATTAGGGGTGCAAGTCGGGCGGGCTGGGTCGGGTTTTAGCTCAACCCAGGCCCAACCCTAAGAATTGGACCTAAAGACCAAGCCCAACCCGAGCCCGAGGTCAAGCCCGAATTATTCAACCCAAGCCCAGCTCGTACTAAAATTTTAGCACTCGGGTTGGGCCTGGGCCCGGGCCAAACTTGAATTGGTTAATCAGCCCAAAGGCCAAAGCCCCAGATTAAAATTTAATCAGCCTAATGAGTTTTTACTCGTTTTGGGTTTCCTTAATTAATGTTGCCAACTTGCCATAATAAGTTTTCACTCGCTTTGGACTTTTGGCGGTTTGGCCTTTGGGTTTCCTTAATTAATGTTGCCAACTTGCCATAATGGCATTAGAATTAAAAGAATTTGAAAGTTAAAAGAATTTGAAACGTCAAAGTCTCATAGACACACAAAGAGTGAAAGAGGGTGTTTAGAAAAAGAAACTTAAGAAACTAATTAATGACTTTAAGTAATGGCATTGACAATTGACACATGGCACCTAATATTAAATTAGTAATTTACTAATTATACAACTACCATTAAGCCAACATAATAACATATTAACATATGATTCATTGATTCAACTATATACTACATGTAGAATACATCGGGTTGGGCTCGGGTTACCCAAGACCTCAACCCAAGCCCAACCCAAAAAAAATAAAAACCTGCCTTTTCAAGCCCAAGCCCAACCCAAGGCCCAGAAAATCTAACCCGACCCGTGAAAAAAATTGGGTTGGGTCGGGCCGGGCTCAGGTTAATCCATTTGACCCAAATCACTGACCTAGTACCCAAAAAAAAGAAAATGGTTTGATTTCTCGGTTGACTTCAAATTTTGTATTATATTTCCATCATTGATAAAATTAGTTCTTATGTATCATGAACGTATAATATTAGAAATGTACCAAATATTTTATTTTTTATAAATACGTAACATCAAATAAGTGCCCATGTTTTTCTTTAAATTTTTTATTCTTTGTATTTTCTATTTTTAAAATGTTATTATTTGATTATGATATCATTTCATTTCTAGGTTGATTTTAGATTTGGCATTCAATTTCAATCATTAACAAAATTGCTTCTAACATATAATACTTATTTTTGTTTATTATAATGAATATATAATATTAAAGATATGCCAAATCTTTTTGTTTCTCTATATTTTTATATTTTAATTATTTTATATTTTTATTATTTAATTATGGAATTATTGGTTAACCTATTTAACAAAAAATGGTTGAATTGCTTATTTACCATCGAGAGGGAAGAAAATTGTTTTATTTTCAAATTAGTTTTCAAGATATTTATTTTTATGTGATAAAACTCAAACTAGATGTTCATATAAGTTCAGATCAAAAGAAAGAGAAGGAGAAGAGAGAGAGAGAAGAAGGAGAAGAAGGGGAAAAAGAAGAAGGAGAAAATGTTACAGCCAAACTAGAGAGAAAAATTCAAATCCCTATAGTCTGCCCTTCTTTTATTTGTACTCTTCTAAGGTATACAAGAATTACCATTGTGCCCTCACTTAAGTGAGAGCCACATCAACTGAACAATACATATATAACTAAACATAAAAGGACTATACTACTCTTGTACAGCCGGCTCTAACACTCTGGTGTGGCTCATTGTGACACTAGCAAGTGCACTAGCCGTTCAAGTAGTAAAGTAGGTATCATTCCCACGAGGATTTAGGAAACAACTACCAATACTAAATTGGTCAATTCTTATCTGATTAGCACAGTATAACTTTATTCAAAAACTAAAATTCTAAGCTAAAATCTATCTAAAACATTGGCTCAAATGCCTTCAATTCAAATTAGAAGAGTAAACAATAAAACACAATTTCAAGATTCAGCAATAAATCAACTTGAGTCATTCGAATAGGCCATGATTAAGCCTTGGCTTGGTATAACTCCAAGGTCATGAACAGCCTCTCTTAATGCATAGTAACGGTTCTTCTATCTCTAGCAAGAATCTAATCGTTCATGCATGCATTTCTTTAAACACATCTAAGGCATCAATTCAAATTTGAATTGATCACCAACTGAATTGTGCAAGTTATCTCTAACCTTGCATGCAATTCAGTTCTTGAATAGTAAATCTGAATTCCTAGAGTCTTTCTCAAGCACTCTAAGAATTCCAAGCTTTAGATCAAATTGGTCAATCTGAAAATTTGAGATCTTAATTCTCTTTCAAGAAATTTTGATCTTGCAAATCTCAGATCTGAGAATTCATATCTGAGTTTTGAAAGATTAATTGGCTGATCTGATCTACAATTAACCTCTATTCAATAAACTTCAAGAACAAATCACATCCATTCGAATGAACAAAAAGAAATTGATTGCTTGATCTGAAATTTTACAAACTTAATTACATCAAGAAAGAATGGAAGAGGGAGAGAAAGAAATTTACATCAAAGGAAGTTGAATTCGAATCAAAGAAAAATTGAAACTAAAAAGGAATTAATTACATTAGATCTCTGAATCAAAATCCCCAATTTCGAACTCACCTTCTCTTCTTGCTAGCTTGAACTCATTCAGCCCTTCTCCTTCCCCTTCTTGCTCCTAGCCCTTCTCCTTCTCTTCTCTTCAAGATGTTCGAACCCCAAGGGATGGGAGAGCCTTGAACTCAAGAAAATGAACACCTCTCTCCCCTCTAGAGGCCTCCTTATATAGATTTTCAAGGGGGCTCTTGCCCCTTCTTGAAGCCTCAAGAATGGGGTATACACCCCATTCTTGAATTTTCTAGAGTACTCTCTTAAGAGCCTTCTAAGGGTTGCCGCCCCTACCTCTTTTGGGCTGCAATTAAGCTCCTTCTTAGCACATGTTAGCTACACTCTAGGCTGTTCTTTTGGGCTGAGAATGGGCTTCCTCTTACTGGACTGAAATTTACTCCTTGCTAGGCTTCTTGTCTTGGGTTTTCCCAAAGATTTTACTTGTACTTCTTGGGCTGAAGTGCTCTCTTGCTTCCATAACTGGGCTGGGCTGAATTTGGTCCTTTTTGGTCTTTCTTTTCTTACCTTTTTTCCTCTTTTTCTTGGATTGATTACCCCTGAAATCTTTTCTTAGCATTAAGCTAAATTAGGGCAAAATTAAATAAAATCGGCATAAGAATCCATCCAAAAAGTCCTCATAAATTATAGATAAATTGTGTGTTGGGGTGAATGAGGTGCATGGTTTCAGCCCCCACACCCTAGCCTTAGACTCACTCCCCCACACTTAAGACGAACATTGTCCTCAATGTTCATAGTGTTAGGGAATCATAATAAAACCAACAAGAGCAATATCAAGTAAAGAAAAGGGTGAATAGAGGACTCCCTGGATAATAAAATGGATACTTCGGTGAGAAGCTTCTTCTTGCTAGAAATGAATTCAAACTTGAGAGATCAGGAGTTTTGTTCTAAATAATCTGAGCAAAGCAATAAAAAGACTATTATACACATTCCAAAAGAATGTAAATAATTTAACCAATCAGTAATCCTAATCTAGCAGCAATTTACAAGTTAAAGAGAAATTTACAAAGCTAAGAAGTCTAAATTCTATCCACAAGAAAAATTTCAAGAATAAGTATCAAAAGCCAAGCAATAAAAAGATTGTTGATGTATAGAATAGCACACAACCAAAGTTATTTGCTTTTTTTTTTGTTTTTTTTTTCATTATATATATATATATATTGAAATTTGCAAACTAGAAAAACATAGCTCCATTATTGAAACTTAGACCAGCCTGCAAGTAGGGTCTGAAACTGACGTTGATACTCAGCCACAGTTCCAATCTGTTTGAGGTTGATTAGTTCGCCTAATGGATTGCTTGTCAATGGGGGCCCAAATCTAAGAAGGCAGTAGGATTTGAATTGGATCCAGCTGAGCCCAGGTTCCTCCTGCTCCAATTTATAAAACCAGAGTTGCGCCTCCGCTGTCATGTTGAATGCGGCTAATCTGACCTTGTCCCTATCCTCTGTCCGTTGGTTGCGGAAAAACTGCTCACATCTGTACAGCCATCCCAAGGATCTCCTGCTCCATTATAGAAAGGAAATTATAGCCTGCTATATTTGGGGAATGATCGCGGTTCCCTAGGGAAGGACCTGCTGCTCGCCAGACGGTTCTGCTATGTCTGGTCGGTGGCCGTCTGTGGTTGCACCCCCTTCTGAACTCTTTTCCTTGCTGGAAAAATATAACTCCATCAAGTGCCTCAATTCTCGGATGTCATCCTTGATCTCGCGCACCTCCTTGTTGTTTTCCATCAGTTTGTGCTCCAGATCATGAACCCTAGTCTTAAATTGCTCAAAGTCACCCATGACGCCTTGCTCTGATACCAATTTGTTAAGGGCCCGCGAATAGGATCTCGTCACAGGTCGGTTAACGGGGAAAACTTCCTGTTTTCCCTTGTTTCTCCCTTTTCTCGAGGAACCTATCTTTAGCGCCTTAATGGTGATTTGTTAAAGAGATCACCAACTCTCCTCTGCTCTTTCTTGACTGAAAATATCGATAATTTTATTGAATATCATCTGCTCCTTTAAATAGGAAATTACAAGAGTCCTTATTTAGGAAAACTTCCTAACAAACATTTATCTCTAAATAAGAGATAATAATGCTACTAAATAGGAACACTGAATCTAACTAAGAGATAAGATAGGAACACTGAATCTAGCTAAGAAATATGATAGGAACACTGAATTTAGATAAGAGACAAGATAGGAACACTGAAGTTAGCTAAGAGATAAGATAGGAACACTGAATTTAACGCCCATTACTGTTGCTGTTTGCGGCTGTATTTCTTTCCAATAAAAGCATCCGCAATAGATAATGATATTCACTAAAAACAATATCGAAAGAGAAGGCAGGGAAAAAGGAATTAATCAAAATATAAACCAGCTCCTTTTATTAGTATTGTAAATGTAGGGGCGTACAAATGGGTTGTGTAAATTCTGATTTACTTTTGCTTCAGGTTTGAGTTGTCTTGTTTGTTTGTAAAAAGTAAAATGATGTGGTGCCTGCTTCATTTGAGAGAGAACAGAGGCAAGAGAAGTTTATTTTATTGGGAGGAACAAGGTAGGAAGCAAATGATCAAGGAGAAAATCAAGATAGGAGGAGGTGGTACTATGATCAACTTTATCTTTGTAGATGCTTTATCATTTCTTTCTTGAAGTTCCTCTCTTGATTGTTTATTTTATTTTTGCATTTCACTCATTTTTGCACTTAAAGAGTCTGCCTCCAATTGTAGATTATTGATCTTTGCTTTTAAGTCCTCTACTTGATTTTAATTGTTTGTTGGAAAAATAGAAATTAATACACATTGCCACGCTATTATATTGCTCAATACATAATTTGTGGTTGATATTCAATCCTTGTACTTCTACATTAGGCTTGGAATGAAGTAGGTAAGTTTATATTGCATAGTTAATAATTAGATTTTCATACAAGATTTTATATCTTTAAAAATATGATTTCTAACTTATTTTCTATTATTTTCTTATAAGTTAAACATGCTAAAGGAGATACTTCACATGTGCGGCTGAACACCAATTTGATCAAATTTTACACGTCAAGTTTTTTTTTTTTTTTTGGGGGGGGGGGTGGATTGAGTTTCATGTATTCAATAACCTTGAATTTGTAATAGATTTTAAACACATGGATGTATTAAAATACCTTGAGATGCAATTCATTATAAAATCTTTTATTGAAATTTTGAATTCAAGTTTCATCTTTTATTATGAATGGTATATGTTGTGTTTGTATTTGATATAGGAAAAAATTCCGTCAACCATGTATCAACAAGTTTAGCTACAAATAGTTAAAAATGATAGCTATGATTCATGCTTTCTTTTTTTTAGCTTCAGAGTGACCTAAGTCTTAATTTTAGCTACAGTCAAAGTAAATTGTAGTAGATTCATATTTTTAGCTACAATCATCTCAAAACCGTAGATATAGATCTAAATGTTATAGCTTCGGACACTTAAAAACCGTACCTATAGAGCAACGTTTAGCTACAGTTGTAAAACAAACCTTAGCTATACAGTCAAATTTGTAGCCACGATTAACTAAAAAACCGTAGCTAAAACTTCACATATAATTATTGAATCAGGCATCAACCACAGACATAAACCGTAGCTATAGGTTAGTTTTAGCTATGAATGATAGCATCCGTAGCTATTACCTATAGCCACCGCAACTATAACTATTGTTTTCTGTTCGTAGCTATAGACCTATAGCTACGGTTTTGTCCGTAGCTATAGGTCTATTTTCTTGTAGTGCTCTTCTTCTCCCCTGCGTTCTCCCCTAAGTTGCTTGACGACAACAAGCTTAAGGGACTCAATTATGTTGACTGGTACAGAAACCTTATGTTAGCCCTGGCTTTAGAAAAACTGGATAAGGTGGCTAAAAATCCTGCTCTGAATCGTCTAGGGGACAGGGCTTCTGAGGCCCGAATGAGAGAATTCCAAGAATGGGAGGATAAAAACTCCCTGGTCCGCTGCTACATCATAGCCTCTTTGGACAATCCGATACAGAGGCAGTTCGATCAGATCGAACTCGCTAAAGACATATTGGATAGTCTAAAAACTATGTACGAAGAGCAGAATCATTCTACTCGACAAAAGGTCCTGAAATAGTTCATGACCGTGTAGATGACTAAGGGGCAGCAAGTGCATGACCATTGTCTTCGGATGATGGGCTACATAAACGAGCTGGAGGCCGTTGGTTCCGGGCTAGATCTGGTCACACAGATCGATGCTATTCTCAACTCTCTGCCTTCATCCTTCAACCCATTCATTATGAATTATAATATGAACAAGCTGAATGTCAGCGTCCAAGAGCTCAGCAATATGTTGCAAAGAGCTGAGGAATTGATAAGGAAAGATGAACCGATAGTCATGCTTGTTGAAACTGGCAAATCAAGAAAGAAGAGGAAAGCAAAGAGAAAGCCCTAGAAGAAGGCCACCAAGTCTAAGAAACAAAAGAAAGACAAGGCATCCGATGCCTGCCACTTCTGTAAACAGGCCAGCCACTGGAAGAGGAATTGTCCTGCCTACCTGGAATCTAAGAAAGGTACTTTCGAAACTTGTGTCATGGAAACTAATTTATTAGTGACTTCTGTGTCTTGGTGTGTTGACTCCGGGGCTTCAACTCATGTGTGTAACTCACTGCAGAGGTTCAAAGTAAGCAGAAGGCTGAGTGAAGGAGAGGTGACACTTTACTTAGGGATTTCTGCAAGTGTTGCAGCTACGGCGATAGGAACCGTATAATTAAGTTTTAGAGAAGGGATTCTTGTACTGAAATACTGTCTTTATGTACAAAATCTAAGAAGAATTTTGATTTCTGTTTCTAAACTGTGTGTGGATGGATATATTGTCTCTTTTAGTAATGTGATTACTATCAAAAGGAACAATAAATTCATCGCATGCGGGGAACTAGAGAACGGTCTCTATGTTCTACATCCTTCTCTAGAAACTAACTTAACCGAAACTATGTTGGTAAAAATCCCCAAGAAAATGACTCGTGACATAGTCAGTCCCGCGTGCCTGTGGCATTACCGACTTGGCCATATCGGTATTGACCGAATCACAAGATTGGTAAAGGATGGTCCTTTGGGTTTTCTAACCGTAGAAAACCTTCCCACTTGTGAACCTTGCCTTAGAGGCAAGATGACAAAGTGGTCATTTAACGGTAAGCCTGAAAGATGTACAGGCACACTTGACCTTATACATAGTGATGTATGTGGTCCCCTGAGTGTTAGGACCCGATACTGACACGTGTATTTCATCACCTTTACCGATGATTTCTCACAATATGGTTACGTGTACCTAATGAGACATAAATCTGAATCCTTTGAAAAGTTCAAAGAGTTCAGACAAGAGGTCGAGAAACAGTTAGGGAGAGAAATTAAGGCCCTTCGATCAGATCAAGGTGGCGAGTATTTCTCTGACGAATTCAGGGACTACTTGAAGGCCAATGGGATTATCTCACAGTTAGCTCCTCCTGCAACACCCCAGCTTAACGGTGTTTCAGAGATGAGGAATAGGACATTGTTAGACATGGTCCAGTCACTTCTCACACGCTCGGAATTGCCCACATCCTTTTGGGGATATGCGTTAGAGACCGCAATTTACGTGCTGAATCGGGTTCCAACCAAATTGATTCCGAAAACTCCATACGAACTATGGACCGGAAAGAAACCAAGTGTCAAACACTTGAAGATTTGGGGTTGTTCTGCACACGTTAAAAGAATGAGTACGGACAAGTTGGAATCCAAAACCAGTCGTTGTCTATTTGTAGGCTACCCAAAGGATTCAGTGGGTTATCTTTTCTATGACCCAAGTGAGCAGAAAGTGTTCTGTAGTCAAAATGCCCTGTTCTTAGAGACGGATTATATCTTGGACACTCATCGTCAGGAAATAGTTCTTGATGAGGAAAGCTCAGGACCAGTGGGAGATATCCCGCAGGTTCCAGGTAGTGACCAACCTAGAAGATCCACCCGGGTATCCAAGCCACTAGTCCGTTATGGTTATGACCAGGATAGTTACCTGGTGGAAGCCTTGACTAGTGAGGAGGATCCCATGACTTACGCGGAAGCTATGTTGGGCATAGATTCCCAGGAGTGGGTGGAGGCCATGAGAGCTGAGATGGACTCGATGGAGGCCAATGGAGTCTGGACTCTAGTAGATCCGCCCTCCGGGATAAAAGCAATTGGTTGCAAATGGATCTATAAGAGAAAGAAGGGCCCTGATGGCAAGATTGAGACCTACAAAGCTCGTTTGGTGGCGAAAGGGTATACTCAGAAAGAAGGCATCGACTATGAGGAAATCTTTTCGTCTGTGGCCATGCTTAAATCCATTAGGATCCTGCTAGCTGTAGCAGCATACCATGATTACGAGATTTGGCAAATGGATATTAAAATTGCGTTCCTAAATGGAGATCTTAATGAAGATATCTACATGCAGCAGCCGCAAGGCTTCATTGCTACTGGTCAGGAACACATGGTATGTAAACCTAATAGATCCATATATGGACTTAAGCAAGCTTCTAGGAGTTGGAACATCCGTTTTGACTCTGTCGTTAAATCATTTGACTTTGAGCAGAATCCGGATGAGCCCTGTGTTTACAAGAAGTCCAGTGTGGATAAGGTCACATTTTTGGTGTTGTATGTGGAAGATATCAGCTTTTACTGATATCAGCTTTTACTGAAAGGCTGATTCAGTTCGGTGCTCATTGTTTCCAGAGGATTCTTGTGAAGGATTCAGTGCGTAGGACGCACTCTGCTGGTTCTGTTCCACAGTTACTGTGTCATCTTCAGCAGGAGCGGATCTTGGTGTCTTCTTTGGGCGTGAACACCAACTTTGGGAGATATTACTTCTCTGGATTAGGTATAATTCCTCCCTTGTCTTTTGGTTTAGATCTGGTTCGGTTCTGGTTCAAGTAGGATCCTTGAATTTTAATTCTAAAATCAGAGATTATGATTCCCAGTTGGAAGGGAGGTAGGAAATTTTTGAAATTCGCCCACCCATTCCACAACAATTCTGGCGTCCATACGATGGATCCTACCATTCTTTTCAATATACCCCAAGAAATTGAAGTTGAGATTTTTCTATCGGATTATAGTCCACTCTAAAATCCATTGGTTACTAATTTGCATAACCATTTTCTGATCTTGAGAATGATATTGGTAGAGGAGGAATAACGAGTATACTCGCATACAATGAAAATAGGGGTAGCAGCAACCAAGAAATTCCAATGGTTCTTAGGATAAGATGTCAATAAGAAACTATAAAATTAAATGCAAATCAATTAGAAGTAAATAGTTAGGAATTGAAAGATGTTAGTAGATAAAGCCCAAATTGTTGAGCCGGAGAATTAGTGTAGTTAGTAAATGTTTGTAGGGTTACTAACTGAGCAATTGCATTAAGAGGTCTTGTATCTTGTAGCTCTAAAGAAATGAAATAAAAACAATATCTATAAGATTATAGGGATTTAAGTTATTGCATATATTTGAAGATGTTAGTAAAGTTAGTAAACAAACTAACAAACTGCAAAAGTTGAAGAAAATTCACACTAGGCATATAGTATTTTTATAGTGGTCTGGCTAACTCTATTTATATCTTGTAACACAGAGATCATTGAGGATTAATTTCCACTAACCAGTTGGACTTTCCAAGCACCATCAAAAGCCTTTATAACCAATAGGACTTCGCAGGTGTCTATAAGACCTAAACCAATTGGATTTCACGAATGCCAACAAGACCTAAACCAATAGGGTTTTCAGATGCCTACAAGACATTATAGAAAATGGGCTATTGGGCCTGTTGATATGTAAATTTTTGGCACAAGAAGTGAAGTAAATAGGGCCCAATATGAGATTCAATGAAAATGAGCTATTGGGCGCACTAAAAAAAGAATAACAAAAATTGGGCCCAAGAAGATGTTGGATGGGACCCAATGTGAAATCTAACTAGAAAATGGGCTCTCTAATGTACTCTCCCAAAAAGAATTGAGTGGGGAGGTACCATTAAATCCAAACCCAAGAGTATGTTGGGTAGGGCTTATTACAAATCAAACTGAGTAGGGGCAATGAGCATTTGCCACGTTAAGGATTGAATATGGAGACAAGCCCACCATTCATGGCAATCAGAAAGATTTTTCTCTCAAATAAATTAGACAGGTTTTCTCTAATCAATGTAGTGGGGCCCAATTGATTGGCAACGATGCCTAATTAACAATTTGGTTAAAGGAAAATATGGTTGTTGGCTGATTCAAGGAGGATTAGAAATTAAAGGATTTCTTTCCTTATGCGGGCCCTAGTTTCTTTCCAAGTGACACCTTTACAAACCCCTTCCAATCAATCTTATACAAAGATCACCGATTTGTTAATTAGAGATCTCAAACCAGGCAATTTTCCAAAATAATACAAATTTTAATTAAGAGAATCCCATTAAGTTGAATGTCTTTCAAATCAATCTTGTGGGGCCTTCCATTTAAATGGTAATCATTACCTATAATAGGATCAAAATTTTTATCAAGTAAAGAAGGAGACAATAGCTGCCAAATGAATTTAAATCTTTGGGCAGACTCACCTAAGAAAGGCCACTATAAATTGAGGTGAAAACAAGAGCAAGGCCCTCCTTGGCTCCCTCAAGGCCCTCTTCTTTGGCTCTTAATTTTTTAGCTTTTCTTTGTTGTAGGAAGAAAGAACAATAAGGTCGTGATAGTCGATCATTGAAGCTTTGAAGTTACAATAATGTCGTGTCACATTAATTAAAGTATTTTGGTTTTTGTGTTGTCGCAACCTAAAAAAAGCTTCATCAAATTAATGGAATTGAAAAAATCTCCTCTAAGATTGATGCAACTAAGAAGACTTCTATTAAGAGGAAAAATTTGTTCACAAAACCAGTAGTTGCTTTCTTCTCGTAATTGCAAGTTGCAATTGTGACTTTGAGTTTCATCCAAGACGAGAGAATCAAAGGTGTTCTTTGCTAAATAAGAAAAAAAAAGTTTGTATTTCATTTACATTTTTTAAAAAATATATATTTTTTAATTTGTCTGATTTTTTGTGCTCCAAATTTATGCACGAAATTTGTGTTGATAGTGCCAACATGACTTCTATGGTATTCAAAACATGAATACCTACCTACTTATAGATATTTCCTTTCTAATACATGTACAATAACAAGTTTACAACAAGAGAAACCTCTAAATTGGAAAATATTACAATACAAAAACAAACTATTCAGTTGCTAAAGTTTCTCCAAAGTTGCTCAACTCAATGAAAAGATCTATAATAGATGGGTGAGACTATACAAGCTCAAGGCTTAGCTTTGCTCACCTTTAACACTATTGAATCTTAAGTATCTCTTCAACAAAGATGACTTTATAACTTACTATATCTGAAAAATAACTATGCACTATATACAAGGAAAGCATTTGATTGTTTTTTCTAGTTTAATTTCAATTTCTTATTTCTTGTTTTGAATTTAACAAACCTTTTCTATTTATAGAGGATTTAAAAGCAAGTTACCATTTTTTAGCCATTGGAGAGATTTATCCTTTCTTATAAATGATTCAAATTTTCTCCAATACGTTAGAAGGCTTTTCATAGATGGTAATAGTTATTTGAACATTCAAACAGTCAAATTACTCCGTAGTCGATTGTCAAAATTGTTAGTCGGCTACTTGACAAAGGGAGAATTTTTTTATCTCTCCTAATTTATTGGTTCTTCCATATCAGTCAATTAATGTCATTTTGAATTCAAGCTATTTGGGTTAGTTGATTATGCTTTTCTAGATAATCAATTATTCTTCTCAAATGGGGCATATTCATGCATTGATTGTCACAATTAGTTGATTATGTCTTTTGGGGCTGTTGACTATATTTAATAGTCTTGGCATTTTATGTCTCGGCTAACATAGTCAGTCAACCATACATTTTTGAGTAGCTAACTTTTCTATGGAGCTTGGGTAGTCTTGCATAAACAATCCAACACTTAGAAACCTTGGAAATTCTTATTCAAAGGTTTGGGATCTTTTTCATTGGATTTTAAAACATATTTTTCTAATTATAATCGCTTGTTTAAGTCTAGGAAAGCCTAGGAACTAAGTTCAATCTTGTTGAGCATCATGAGATTGCATTGTATGCAACTGATTACATTAAAATCCTAAAAGATTGGCACAATTTGAGTGCAACCTAATATAATTTTCTTTTCATAGAGTTGTTGTAGCAATTGACATTTAAGCAGCTCCAAGATTGTTTAAGTTCTTCAATAGCGTTGATATGCTTGAATTTCTTGAAGCTTTCTTAGCTGAAGAGATGTAATGATGGTGTTGAGAATATGAGGTTTAGGCAACTACTCAACAAAGCTTTCATTCCTTTATCTTTGTATTATTCTTGCTTTAATACATTTTTAGCACAAAGAAACTTATTAAAGATTGTTGCACACTTAATCACACTCTCAATAAATTTTTTATCATTAAAACACATAAAGTCAACATCCTCTGCGATCAAGGATGGGCTTTGACTCCATATCCACCACATATATCAATGAAATTCTACCTTTGGGTTTTCTCTAATAGTGTTGGGCCAAGTCATGGAGTGGGTTGCAACCAGAATTCAAGGCACAACTCAACAAGTTGTTAGCATGGGAAATGATATGAAACATAGAAGAGAAGAGATAACTAAAACTAAAGAACCTGTTTGAATGACTTCAATTCAATTTAGCTTTAATTAGTCATGACTATGAACAATGAAGGTTGTTGAAAAATGCAACTCAAGTAGCTAGGACACTGGAAATATTTCTACATGTTAATATTGGAAGATCCTTAGACCATATTTCAATTAAAGCATTAAGATTGTACATCACTAACTGCTGTAGCCATCATGCTCACATCTGCTATACAAACCATAGTTCAAAGTATCGATATTTTGCATATCGATAATTTCTTCTTGACTGATACCATTACTTTTTTTTTTAGTTTGGCAATGTAATAGGATACCTGTCGTATAATATATTAGAGTCTAATAACATCAAAATCTTATTACTCAAAATAATTTAGCAAAAAAAGAACTTTTAAAACCAACCCAAAAGAATTTACATTCCACCAAAAATTAAATAAAACCAACCTAGAAAGTAGACCATTTTTTCCATCTAGGTGGTAGCTAAGCAATTCAACTATTTTGCCCAAATGGTCTAAACCATGATCTTATGTTTAAATAATAAAAAATTAAAATAGATGAAAATACAAAAAAAAAGGGAATTATAGAAAATAAAATTTTGAAAACATAATATTATATTTACATCATATTAAACAATAATAAGTATAAACAATAAGGAGTATTTTTGTTAATGATGAAAATGTAATACAAAATTTAAAACTAACCTAAAAATGAAAACCATTACTATCTAGGTAGAAATCATTGGCTTAACCGCTTGGTTCAAATGGATCACCAATGATGTCATAGTTAAACAATGTTTTTTTAAAATAAAGAAAGTACAAAGAATTACGAAAAATACAAAAAATATGGAAATTTTTTGGCACATCTCTAATATTACATATTAATCATATTAAACCAAAATAAGTGTGATAAACAAGAATTTTTTTGTTAATTATGTAGAAATGCAAATTTTCAAACTAATCCAAAAACGAATTTGTTTTCCTCTATAAGTGGAAGATCACCCGTCCAATAATTAGGGTCGAATGGGTAAAGTGATGATGCCATAATTAAAGAATAAATATTTAAAAAGTTAGAAACATAAAACTACAAAAAGTATAGAATTTTTGTAAAAAACCATTTGGACATGTCTTTAGTATTATATATTTGTTATATTAAACAAATATATGAAATATAAGAATTATTTTTATTAATGACGAAAATTAAATACAAAAATTAGGAAAAAAAAGGGAAGCAATGTCTAACTCGTAACCTTACTAACTCAATCAAACAATTCAATGGTTCAATTAGTTAGGTCACCATGTACATTGATTGAATCAATGTTTTTTCACAAATAAACAATTTGGTAAATAAACTTATAATCTTGGTGGTTCAATTAGTTAGGTCGCTATGTACATTGATTGAGTCAATGTTTTTTCACAAATAAACAATTTGGTAAATAAACTTATAATCTTGGTTGGGTGATAACAAAAATATGTTTGAAAATGAGAATTATTGTTATTAATGATTTAAATGGTAAAAAATAGAAAAAGAGAACTAATGTCTTAAATCATTGTCAATTCTCCTAGTCAAATTGGTTAATGGTTTAACTAGTAAGATCATATGGTTGTTGATTAAGTAAATGGATAATTTTACTCATGTTTTGATCATTAATTTAATGCTAGAAACTTTGACAAAATGTAAGTTTCCCTATCTAGGGTGTATAAAAACAATGTGTGTTTTTTAAGACCCCTTAATTATATTCCTAAGAAATAATCCTTTGATTTTGATTTTATGTGAAAGAAATAAATACTATTCACTAAACTTTAAGTAATGAGATATATAATGATTTATCATCAAGATTTTGTAGGAATATGAACTCCATGAGAAACATGAAACAGAACTCCTATTCACGGTTTTATTTGAACGAAATAGGAAGAAGAAACCCTAACCCCAGTTTTTTATTTGTTTTAAAATTTTAATATAAAATTTAATATATTAAAAACAAAATGAGAGGATGTTTCAGGACATTTGAAACGTCCATTACTCCCACTCACACATGTAAAATTTAAGCATGAGAGAGTGCTGACATGGCACCCCAATTCCCCTTTTTCTTCCTTCCCTATCAACACTCTATTTTCTCTCTTTCTTATCCCTTTTCCCCCTTTTCTTTATTTCTTATTTCTTAATTTATTTCTTTCAAATAATTTTTATGTCACAACTCCCCAATTCCCAAGAAAAAAAAAGTTTCAGCAAAAAACTCAAAGCTCAATGGTGAAACAGGGGAAGTTTCGATCTAAGACTAATACCGGAATAGAGGTGATCCTCATGGTTTGCAACCAAGGGCATGGTGAGAAGAAATGACTCCTTGGGTGTGAGTTTCACCCAAGCTGAGAAGAAGGATAGCCCAGATGATGGCTACTATCTATGCAACTCTACTCAGCCGGTGATAGTGGTGAGGAGTATTAAGAATTAGGGCTGGCAATCTTGACCCCAACCCATTTGAGCCACCCACCTTGGAACCCACTCATACCCACCCAATCTATTGGTGAGTCAATATGGGTCGAGTAATGAAAAAGGGTTAGGGTGGGTTCGGTCAAGGGTACCCATTAGGGTCAAGATCAGTTGGGTCGTGCAGGTCAAGATGTATCCAACTCCAAGATGATGCCATGTTGATGCCACATCATTGCACCGCTTATAGCAACATGCTATTTTCTAAGAAAACATATTGAATTTGGCATTTCTTCATACCACACTTTCCTGATTTCCAAGGCGTGGTCTGGAGCAATGTTTTTTTCTGAAAAAACGGTACCAAACAAGAGGACATTTTATGAAGCACCAATTTTTCTGATGTGGCACCTATATGGCATCGTTTTCTCAAAAAATAACATCAATGCCAAACACCGCCCAAAACTATAGAGAAAATAGGGTTGGCACCACCACTAGGTTACTAGTTCTCATTGGGGAAGATGGAGAGAAAAGATGGGAGAAAACGATGAGAAATGAGGGGATCAAAGGTGAAGGGGATTGTGTATCAAGAGAAAAAAGATAAATAGTGACTTGAGCAAATTAGTCTCTATTGAAAACTTTAGGTTTGAATTTATATGTAGAGTATAATGGCAATTTCATAAATTTTAAGATGTTCATGGGCAATTTGATAATTTTCAAATTTTGGGGGGTAGTTCGGTCATTTCCAATTCAAGGAGGGTTAAACAAATATACCAAGTGGGTGGCTGGGATTTCGGGTTAAAGAAAGAAGGGCTGAGATGGGTCTGAACATAAACATTGGTTTTGTGTGTGCGAGTGAGATTGGTTGAAATATAAACTTTTTAGATGAGTGGGCAATTAGGGGTATTTATGGCTAAAATTTGGTAGGGTGGGGTTTTTGAGCATTTTGGATTCAATGGTGGTGTCATATTGGCCCAAATAGGTCCAGATCAAGCAGATCTAAAAGGGGTTTGATTTGGTCAATTTAGAGCTTCAAAATGGAATCTTAATGCGATAGAGGGGCAAACAAAGGTAATTTTAGTTGAAATTTGGTAGGGTGAGGTTTTTGATAAATCTTAGTTGATGGTAGGGTTAGATTGACCCAATTAGACCTGGATTAGGCATATCTAGAAGGAGCTTGGTCTAATCAATCTAGAGCTTCGAAATGGTATCTTGGTGTGATGGAGGGGCAATCAGGGGTGTCTTGGGATAAAATTTTACAGGTGGGGGTTTGATGAGGTTTGGGATATGATGGTTATGTCTAATTGATTCAGATGGGTCATGATCGTAGGAATTTGGTTAATGAGAGGATTTTAAATGAAACCTTGGTTTGATAAAGGGGTTAATAAGGGAATCTTGGGTTAAAACTTTATGGGTATGCATTTTGTTGTGTCTAGGGTTCAATCATGTGGTCTGATTGGTTCATATGTGCTTGGATCAAGGAGATCTGGATCGCGGATGTTTAGGTTAATGGGAGAGCTTGAAACAAAATCTTGGTTTAATGAAAGGGTAAATAGGAGAATCTTGAATTGAAATTTCATGGGTAGGTATTTTAGGAGGTCATGGGTCTTATGGTGGTTTCTAATCTAGTGGTTAATGTGTGAATGGAGGGTTGGTCGGGGCCATCAGATTGGTATCGAGTAGGTTTAACGGTGGATTTAAGGGATTTTTGTACTCAAATTTAGGCTATCTGGATTTCTTGGTGTTTTGGGAGGATTGGAAAGGTTTGATTGGGTGTTGACAATTATAAAATTCTATATATATATATATATATATATATATATATATATATATATTAAAATTAAGCCAAAAAAAGAAGTGGGTTTTTAGGTAGCAGGTAAGTAGTTCAACCATTTAGGTTAAACAAGTAAACTCGTGATGTTATAATTAAATACCAAAAATTTAAAATATACAAAAATAAATAAATTTGTAGAAATTTTTTGTTATATATCTAATATTATATATTTGTTATATTAAACAAAAAAATAAGTATGTTAAATAAAAAATATGTTTATTAATTAATGATGGGAATTCAATCACAAAATTTAAGACTGAATTGGAAATGAAACCATTTTCTTGTCTAAGTGGTAGATAAGTGGTCCAACCATTTAGATAAAATGGTTTAACCCATGAGGTCATAGTTAAATAATAATTATTTTAAAATAAAAAAATACAATGAAATATAGAAAGTTACAAAAGATAGAAAAATTTGGACATCTATAATATAATATATTAATCATATTAAGCAAATATAAGTGTAATAAAAAAGAATTAGTTTTATTAATGATGTAATAAAATACAAAATTTAAAATTGGTCTGAAAAGGAAACCTTCTTCCTATCTAAGTGGCATGTCAATGGCCCAACCTTCCAAAGAAAATGGATTAAATCATGATGTCACAATTAAATAATATATATATATAACAAAAATATGAAAAAGTACATAATTTTTGTAAAAAAAAAAACATTTTGACACATCTCTAATATTATATACTCGTCGTATTAAACAAAAGTAAGTGTGAAAAAATAAGATTTGCATTTAGAAATAATGAAAACGGAATACAATATTTAAAATTGAATTTGAAAACAAAATGACTTTTTCATCCAAGTGGTTAGTCATTGGTTTAACCATCTAGGTCAATGAATCGACCAAATCATAATTAAATAATAAAAATTTGAAAACCTGATAGAAATACAATAATAAGTTGTAAAAATATAGAAATCTTGTAGAAAAAACATGAGTATGTTTCCATTATTATTTTTTGGTCATATTAACAAATGCAATAAATAAAATTATTTTTCTTAACGAAGGAAATGGAATACAAAACTTAAGAAAAAGTAATTAATGTCTAACCCATAAGCCATTGATTAGGTCAAACGGCTTAATGGTTCAATTAATTACATCAATCATGTTGTTGATCAAATCAATAGCTTTTTATAGGCAAACAATTTGGTGATAAATGAATCCAAAATCCTAGTCAAGTGATTAGTTAATCAGTCACCAATCGCTTTCCCCATGTGATAAAAAAATACTAACAAAGAATTAATGTATGACAAATTGGTTAAACTGTATTTTCCTCTTAGTCAAACAAGGTGTGATGTATAAATTAAATAATAAAAATTAAAAAATTATATAAATTATATAAAAACTTGAGTATGATTAATATTATATATTTGCCATATTAAAATAATTATGTGCAAAAAAGTGATTTTAATTACTAATAATGGAAATAGCTGAAATATCAAAAAAACAAAAAAAGAATTTTCATGGCCCATTGACCCAGTCAAATTGTTTACCGGTTAAACCATGAAAGGCGAAAAATAAATAACCAAGAATTCAAAAACCAAGGCATGTGTCGGCATACAATCCAAGTATCAAATGGATGATCAGACTTCTTCACCTAATCTAAAACATTCCAAAACCTTTTTGTCACCAATTTCCAACTGTTTGCAAAATCTGATTATGCTAAAGATTCCATTCGGAACCAATTCAACAAAACTGGTTAGAAATTAGATCACATATATATGTCGCACCTTAAATCTAAACCTATCATTAAAACCAAAATGTCTAAATGACCCTCCAAACATGAAATCAAATCCAACAACTTATTCCCAATTCTACCTTATATCCACTATTGGTCCAAACTAGACCCATGCCATAAATCCACCTTAGATAAGCTAAGGGACATTGTGGGTCTCATAGCACATCCCCATCGAAAAATGATTTTAATACGAGACTGGATTTGCTCCTCACATGCACATCCTATCATGCATTGAGAACATCTCTCATAATGTGCCTGTGAGGCGTCCATTCGTGAGAAGCAGATCCTGCTTCCTCTCTAATATGCGCTGTGAGATGCTGTGAGGGGCTGATTTGATCTCCTCTCTTCTCTCTTTTAAACCTTTTTCTTTTCTCCCTTGTTCCTTTCTAATTCTTCCACTCACTCACCCTCTCCTTTCCTTTCCTATTCAAGCCTCCCAATAGGCCACCAGAACCCTGCCCACGTTTATCACAGCTATACATGGGAACATCTCATCCTCTGCATAATATTATGCAGAGAGAGATGTTCCCAATTCACAGGGGTAGTATGTTGTGGGTAGACGTGGGCAGGAGATCCAGACTCCTGTTATCTTCCTCCGACTTAAATACAGTTTGATCGTTGAGATTAATCGTAGACATTGAAAATGTGAAGCATTGTGGAGATTGATCATTGACATTGAGAACTTGAAGCTTGACTCAACTTGATCATGGAGATTCAGAGAATAGGGGTGGAGCCCCGATTTCTTCTACATTGCCTCCCAGTCCCAGTCCCAGGTATGTTTTCCAACCACTGAGTTCTTCCAAAACGAGCACCCAATTTTGATCATTTTGTAACTTGAAAAATCCTAAAATGTAATAGCTGCCAACTGAGTCGAATAGCTAGTTATTATTCTATTAATGGCCGCCAGCTGAAATAGTTCTCTTCACTGTACACAGGGGTGGAGATCCAACTTTTTCCACACGGTTCACAAAGTTCATAATTTTATAACCCGAAATCCTCAAATGTTATGGCTTTCACTCGTTTGGGAATTTCAAGTTGAACAGGGAATAGCACCGACTTCCTCACAACCACCAAGTTTTATCACGCACCATTTTTAGCCAACTTTTCTATAGATAATGATCATCCGCGTCGTTCTTGCAAGTGAGCACTTTTTCCGCTGCCAAAAACCTCCCAAAATCGGCCGCTGTTTCACTACTGTGGTCGTTGCGTCGTACAACCACTACGATGAAAATCGGGTCAAGAAGAAGGTCAAATGTAGTCGGACTTTGGATATTCCGACCCAGACCCGGTTCTACATCCTTTTTTTCTATAATTTCAACTTTATTCATTATTATTTTATCATTTATTTCATTAAATCAAATAACTAAAAATAAACTATTTCACTTAAATAAATTTGGTCTTAAATAATTTTCATTATTTAATACCTTTTGGAAAATTAATAAAAGTTCAAAATTTTTAACCATTTATTTATGTAATTTGAAAATATATATATACATATATAAATATATATATATATACAGTAACTTACTGAATAACTTATTAAGTATTTCATTAGTGTAATAATATTTATTGAATTAACGTGTGTAATTATTTTTTGAAAAAAAAAATATTTCCTTTGCGTAAAACAAATAGTTAAAAATAATTTAACTTAATTTGTGTAATCCAAACAAATAATTTCAGGAAATTAAATTTTGAAAACTAATAATTATTGCTTATTAAAAATAACTCAAAATTTCCCGAAGATCGTAATTCATTATGTTAATTAAATTTAGAAAACTAATAATTATTACTTAATTTCATTTTTTATTAAATCAAATAAATAAAATAATTTAAGTTACTTAATTTTGGTGTAATTAAAACTAATAATGTGTGTTATTTGATAATTTCAAAAGAAAATAATAAATTCCTTTAAATTAACTTAAAATTTCCTCAACATTTTAATTAATTACAGTAATTAATATATCATTAATTTTGGAGAAAATAATATCCCTTAATTAGAACAGATAATAATTACTAGTCATTTAATTTTGGTATAATACAATTTCAGTTATTTGATAGTTTTAGGAAATTAATAATTATCAGTTATTGAAAATAAGGTAATTGTCCAAAACCCACCATCACTTTTTTTGAATTCTCTTAAACCCATCACAACTTTTCAAAACATCTAAAACTCACCATGTCAGTGAGATTTTACTTTCTAAAACTCACCATCCATTATAACACCGTTAAAATTGAATGACTCAATTTGTCCACGTCAACCTAAATGCATATTTCATGACTCGGACTGTTAAACAATGTTTCTTGACCGAACTCTTGGATTTTGGATAAATTTGGAAGCAGCACTGAAACAACAAACCTTGCAGCATCTGAATCCCAATATAAGATCTTTGACGGTAGTTCTTTGGCTTCTTAATCTCAATGGTGGTCTTTCCCTGGAAAAATAGAGGAAGTAGGGAAGAAAGAATTGGTGTTTTCTGAATCCAGGTTTGGAGGTCTTCCTATTGAAGTGGAAGATTTCAGTGTTCAGGGGATGAGGTTGTAGAAACAGAGTTCTCTTTCTGAGCAAAGCAAGAGGTTGCAGGAAAAGAAGAGTGAGAGCATACCTAATAATACGACTGGTGAGCCAGTTATTCCCCCAAGAAAGGTCATGGAAAGCCTAGAATAACTAGTCCCCCAAGAAGACAAACCCATCATTGGCGCACGGCTGGCGTGACGTTGCCGTTATCTTGATGCTCATTCATTAGGTTCGTTCCCGTCGGCACACCTGTTTTCATTTTATTTGGGCATACTTAGCCTTGTTGAATGATTGAATTTACAACACTCTGCCATTTTGGTTTTTTTGTTCACCGTGGGCAGTTCATAACGTTTGGGTTCGCATGTACGCTGCTGTATTTCGTATGGGGGAAGGTGATAGGGATGCACAATACCAAGAGTATCTGCTTGAGGGCACTAGCCAGGCTGCCGGTGGTCATCCCCATTTGGTTCTTGGCCATTATTTTTCCTTTCTTCAGTCCTATCAACTCCATCGTCGGTGTTCTCCTGGTCAACTTCACCGTATACATCATACCTGCCAAGGCTCATATGCTCACTTACAGAAAGGCCTCTGCTTTCCAAGTAACCTACTCTCTCTTCCTCTGTAGACAGAGATGGCATTGCCCATTAATTTGCTCTGTCTTCTCTCTATCTGTTTTTGCTCTCAAGTTTTCAGTGCATCTACAATATCGTAATTGTCTTCTATTGCCCATTAATTTCCTGCAATGTCGTAATTGTCTTCTATTAGGAGTTCTAGGAAGACAGATTTTGATGTTGGTTCATTGATGCAGATGGTAGACAATTGTGGCTTAGGTAGTTCTCTAATGCACAATGTTATCGAGTTGGGTTTGTCAGATGAAGGAAAAATCCTGTGAAGGAACATTTATGGTGTATGTGTCTATGCATAAACATGAGCAGCAATATTTCAAATGTTTCTATTCTTAGACAATGAGAGAGGCAATAATCGACCATTCTTCTTCTCAGACGATGAGGAGAAGCAGCGGTGGTGAGAAGTTGCAGACTGTACTCTGACTGCTCTTCTTCTCAGATGATGGGAATAGTCTTCAGGAGGATCTGACAGATGTTCCTCTTCTCATACGCATCCTATTCTTCTTCAAGTTCTCAAATGAAGGGGAAGCAACGACAGATGGGAAAAGAAAGTAGCGGCTAATGCTTGGGTTTCGGGCCGAAGCTTGATGGGGTAATTTTGGTATATTGTAAAATGGATTGAATACAATGAAGGGTAAAATAGTAAATTAATGATGCACGTTAGTCAAGTTACCATTATCTCACTTACATGGTGAGTTTTGGACGTTTTGAAAAATTGTGGTTGGTTTAAGAGAATTCAAAAAAAAGTGATGGTGGGTTTTGGTCAATTTCCCTTTATTTATCTGATAATTTCCCAAAATTGAAATTAATTGCATTAATTAATGTTTTGTTTTCAGAGAAAATAATTTACCTCAATTTATTTTGGTGTAATTAAAATAGATTGTTTTAGGTATTTGTAATAATTTCCCGAAATTGTAATTAATTACATTAATTAATATTCTTTTATTTTTGGAGAAAATAATATTCCGTAAATAAAACAAATAATAATTATCAGTTATTTAATTTTTGTGTAATTAAAAAAACAATTTCAGTTATTTGATAATTTCATGAAATCAATTTAAAATAACTCAAAATTTCCAGAAAATTGTAATTAATTACATTAATTAATATTTGGTTTATTTTAGAAAATAAATTCCATCAATTAAAACAAATAATAATTATTAGTTAGTTAATTAATAATTTCAATGGAAAATTAATTCTCAATAATTTTTTATAATTGTGAATTACTGAAAATTATCAAAAGTAAGTGTAATTTATTGTTATTTAATTAGTATATATTATTATCTACTTTACTTTTATTCAATTAACAAAAATTAGTGTTATTTTTGTTTGTTGTAACTTTTATTGTTATTTTATTTTTATTGTAGTTTACAATTATTTTTTATTTATAACCATTATTTATTGAAAATGATAAGAAATTAGTGTAATTTATAACTATTCAAATTGTCACTTGGTCTATATTCTTGGTCCAGTTTGCATGAAACCAACCATCTAGTAAAAAACCATCCAACTTGGTGGTTGAACCATTAACCTATTCGACCCGACCACTAAGTCATGGATTGCACAATGTATGTGCAAAATTCTAGAGGCCATAACTTTGCGCTTAGATGTCAAATTCAAGTGATCTTTTTTATTTCTTTGATTTTGGGTAACTTTTTGAGGTCTATGTATCCCAAGGCATCAAACAATCCACTATTTTTGCCAAAAAAAAACCTCTTTTAGGATCTGATGAAGCATGATCTGGTAGCTCCCTATTGGTTGATGACTCGGATGCCGAGTTGAAGAATTCCTTGTTGGAAAGTTACTCGGATGCCGAGCTGAGTAAGGCCAAACTAGGAGGTAGCTGGATGTCAAGCTAAGTTAATCGACGGACTGTATAGTTCTCTGAGGAGACCTGTAGGGAAATAGTATTAGAGTGCCTAGGTTACTTTTACCTGGGGCGGGCATTCTGATGCTTAAGCCAGTGAGTTGGAAATTTTTAGAGGAAATTAGAATGCTAAAAGATCAGAGTATGCAAGATCTGAACCATGCGTACCTTCTCTCAAGAAAATGATGCCTTTATATAGGTGTAAGGGACTGAAGGCCCCTTGTAACGAGTCCAAGATTCCCGGGGAGCCACTCCTACTAAGTTCAGAGAGAATATCTCTGCCAGTTACGTGATTCACGTAGAGGGAAGGTCCATTCGATCAACTCTACTGTGGACTATTTGTTTAGTTGCTTCAACAGTTCGACCAGAAGAGAGTGAAGGAGAAAGAGCAAAAGGAGAAGAAGAAGAAGAAGAAGAAGAAGAAGTCAAACTTGGTAGCCTAAACCCTACCAGTCGACCATAATATGGATTAGGGGTTTTAATTTAAGTATAATGACTAAACTGCTCCCACTTAAGTATGGAACAAGAAGTCTAATTAGAACTGCCACATAAGCACATAACTTAAACTTACTGAAAAGACTAATCTACCCCTCATTCGACTAACTCTAACATGGACGATGCGGGTAGGTGGTCTTAACGGTCGAGCATTGTTACCTTGGAGAATTCGGTGTCGATAACAAATCTATGGAATTAGTCAGCAAGAATGTCTCGTAGGTCGCTACTTGTACCCTAGTTAGCTCGACAGGTCCTCGAAGGAGGTCGCTCCTCACACTGAGGTCCCTTAGGCCGATAGGGCTGAGGTACTATAGGTTGGCCCTAGATGAGGTGTTACTAGCCGCTCTGGCAATGTGATCTGCTTACTCATTGCTGAGGTGTCATCTAGTTGTTCAGGGATGCCACGTGTCATTATGTCATTTGGAGGACCAAATTACCCCACACCAATTGCCCCCATTCCTGAATCGACATTATTTTGGCGAAGGGAGTAGCTCAGTCGCCTTTCGTAGTCTGGTAATTTGTCCAGCTAGTCCACAAATCGCTCGCCCAACTTGGCTCAAAGTGTTAAACAGTGTATGCCCTTAACTCCAATCAGATTGATGTACTTTTGATATTTATTGTAAATGAATAATAGTACATAGTTGATTCATGTTATATGTGGTATGTTTCTATGTAATTATCCTTAGACTGGACACTTATGAGACTCGTGTTAATTTAAAATATTCATAGTCGTTGGATAGACCTGGGGAGGTTTATCTTGCCAAGGCTGACACTAATGTGCTGCCAAGTCGGTTAGGGTGACTTGTCTCAGCTTCCAGGGTGAGACCCGAAGGACATGTATTGTGGATTTGCTTGAAACTCTTAACTGAACCAGTTTCCAGTTGTGCCCTGGACCTTGGAGACAGATGGGCAAAACTGGATAGTTACACCTAACCCCTGGACTCAATTATGGTACTACACTAGGTGATGGATTGGGCTGTCCTTGATATGCTAATCAGTAAGAACCTTAGTGGGGGTCAAAACTTGGGTATGTTGGGGCGGTCTGAGAATTCACCTGAGTGAGTGATCCTAATAACAAAATCAGCCCATTTGTCGACAAACTGAATGATCAGGGACAACACTCTCTCTGATAGAAACCTAAACTACTAGCAGTGGATTTCAAACTTTTTTGAGATTTGTTTGGCAAATATATATATATATATATATATATATATATATATATATATATATTTTATGTTTTATGAAAATGGTTTGCAAAGGTTCTAATTCCCGAAATCCATCCTGAACAGAGAGTGCGACACTGTACCTTGCAGCCGAGGGAGAGGTCCACTCTTGTCGGATAGTCTTTGATCATTATGGCTGAGAGGTTAAGTGTAAGACCATTTAGGGCTTATAGACCTGATGGACTAATCTCACTTAAGACCATAGTCCTTGGACCTTCATAAGGTGGCTGGACCCAAAGACCATTTAGTGTAAATGTTGAGCCTACTAAGAGCCCATACTGATGGGCTCAGGCGTTCACTGTGTTCAGCAGTGAATTTGGCCAGGCCTTGTTATAGAAGATAGGCTGAACCCATATGGCTTTTGTGGAGATCAATGTTAGGGTCCCACGCCATACAAAGAGAGCCAAGTCAACCAGCAATCAAAAGAGAAGTGAGTATGATAACTTAATGGGCCTAAAGCCCATTTCGAACTGGGTTAATATGATTAATTAAATATGGGCAAATCTGGGTTTAGATCTGGATTTGGATCAGCAAGAGGATAAAATAAGTCTTATCCACTTAAGAGTTAAGATCCAAATAAAGATTTGGATCAAAGAACTCTTTCCTAATAGGATTAGGAAACTGATCTTGAAAGGCTATAAATAGAGGGCAAACTACTACAAAATTACACTTTTGTTGCAATCAGTTCTCTCCCTTTATTCTTGCCGCCCTACCCTGTTCGATCTCCAGTGTCTTGGACTGATCAATATTTTATCTTGATTCTAATTTTTGGTAGAAAAATCATATCATAACCGTGCTCACACTCCCCTACGTGATCCTTGTTGAAGGATTGCAGTTCTTACTGAATGACTGCTTTGCTAGTCCTACTTCACCTTAAGCTGCACCATCTTCAGTGGAGGTAGGATTTGGTGACCTTTTTGGGCGTAAGCACCTACTTTGGGAGCTACGTTTGTAGATTCTGTATCAGGTATAGCTCTCTCTTATTTTGGTTTCAAATCTGGTTTGGTTTGTTTCAAGAACGAACATTGAAAAATGCAATTTTTCTAAAACAGGGAATACGATTCTCGAAAGGGAGAAATAAATTTTTTGAAATTTTGCCCAATCACCCTGCATGGTTCAGCATCCAGAGCCAGAGGTTCTCATGCCGACGAGGCTCTCATGCCAGGACCTCAACGCGAGATCGGCGAGGCTCTCATGCCGGGACCTCAACGTCTCATCTAGAGCCAGAGGCTACCCCATTTGGCCCCAATAAGCTGAGCGGGAAATATATAGTAAATTTAATTTTGACGTTCCAAATTCCTAATAAGTTTAACTGCATCCAACTCGGCCAAGATCAATTCCCGGGGAGTCAAATTCGAGGCAAGGTTTGTGTCTTTGAGGAGGGCGTTGATCGCCGGCCTCCGTTTTCCCCTGCACCCTTTCATTCTCGAGGTGCTTTCTTTTTTGGGTATCTCCAGTTGTGTAATTTATGCAAAGTTAAATTTAGGCAAGTGTACATTAGTCAAATGTGCATATAATGATGAGAAACGTGTCGATCCCACAGAGACTAGATCACAGTACCAAATCAATTTTAAACTAACTTAAGTTGAACTCGTAAATCAATTGAGTGAATAAAAACTAAAAGAATTAATGCAAATCCAAGAACTTAATAAAAACTGAATTGATGGATGAATGCAGCTAGGGTTTAGACTTCATTAAATCAAGGTTACATAGTTACCTATTTAATCCAACTCAAGACCAAAACTACCCTAAAGTATATCAAAGTTATTTGCATGTGATGGTGGATTTCCCTAAATTAATTAATAAGCTTTCTAAAGTCATATTAATCCTTTATTAATCCAATTCTACTATCAAATTTCTAAGTAGTTGTCAAAAGGAAAAATAAGCATTAATTTTTTTGGAAACCTCTAATCGTAGAAGGGGATTTGATTCACTAAGCTTCCTTGATTCCCACACATGAGCTAATCATCTTTCGATATCTTAGTCTATCATGCGAATTTTATTGCCTAGGGATCTAATTCATAAAAATCATTTGGTCAGTCATGCATGAATCATCAAATCATTAAAAGATTGGCCAATTCTTTTAAAGCATTAAGCATAGCAATAAAAATTACTCATGCAAATAATAAAGGTCTTGAATTGAATTAAACAAATAACTATATAATCTTGAGATCAAAATCCATCTAAACCCTAGCTAAGAGAATTTAGCTAGACATCCTTAAATTCAACATACTCAAGAAAATTAAAGGGAAAACACAACAAGAACACATCAAATAATGAATAGAATAACAAGAAAACTTTAGCCTTTGAAGGTAGAAGACAAGTGTAGCAACTAAGCATTTCTCCCTCTTGAATTCGGATTCTTCCTCTCCTTCTCTAGCGTGCTGAAATTGCTTCATCTTCTCTTCTAATGTGTTGAGACTGCTTCCTCTTCTCTTCTCTGCTGAATTATCTTTTTATAGTGCAACCTCCCCTCAATTGCTTCTTAATGCAGACTCCTAATTCAACACAAATTAGGTGTCTTAGTCTTTTTCTCAGTTGAATTCCTATCTCTTCTGCACTGCCAACTGCCAGACCTGAAACTTGTAGTTCGAATTGCACTTGGTTGGCGACGGAATTAGGTAGAGTGATAAAAACAAGAGTTGTAGCCCTATCTCTTAGCTTTAATTATCCGCTTGAATCACCTCAATCCAAGTTGTAGGCAGAAAGTTATGCCCAAAGTATGGGAACTATATCAAAACAAGAAATTTCCCGGTTTTTGTGCATACATATCAAATCCGATTTTAATGGATTCTCTCCTTCATGGCTACATCATGGAGCATCATTGCTGCATGGTCATTCCTCTATCATTATCTTGATCAATTAAATCCAACTCCTCCTTAAAATTGCACCATTAAGCTTAAAATCATCTTGCAAGACAATTTCATCATAATTAGTGTAATACCATGCTAATTCCAAAAACATTATTACCAAAATCATCAAGTTAGAGGTATGAAAATATGTACAAATAGAGGCTTATCATCTCCTTGGGGAAGTTTCATCCCAACGCTATCCGAACTTGTGGGAACGATTTCTTTGAGCTATCACTTAGATTTCCCTCTAAACATAGATATCTTTTCTGGGCTATGTAGCATAAAGAAGGTCCCCAACGTGCCCTATTGCTTTTATCTGCCTTTCTATCACGGTTATAAAGTTGTTGGATGGATTTCCTTCCAAAGTTAAGGATTGAAAGAGTAGAGATTTCTTTCTTTCTTGGGAAGACAGCTGGCCCATGGATACTGTGTAGCAACATGATGCGAGGAAGGCCGTAGATGTAGAGTTCGACAAAGAGCTAGGTCGTGAAGTTTAACGCCTCGTGTGTTAGCAGTTTCTAGTAGAACAATTTCTAGCTGAACCCATGGTCATCCAGGCCAGCCTAAGTCCCATAGGTAGGTCTACCAAATCGTCTTTTGTATTTATCTCTGAATTGATTTTTAGCTCGACTGATCTTTCTTTTGTCTTTTTCAGAGATGGAAATTACTACTTCTCTTTTGGTGGCGGTGAAGAAGTCTTCAAGGATGAAGAGGAGGGCGGTCAACCGTGCATCAATGGAGGGTACGTCGATCAATGCCGAGGTGAGGTCTACAATGCATGTGCCTAAAGTCGTCGACCTCGAAAGGGGTGGTGACAATGTCCGTAGAGCCTAAACAAGCCATCACAAACCCAACCACTTCCCCACTTTAGGTCAGCCAAGAGGAGCGCACTGCTGGTCCTTACACATTTGGCATACCTCACTTTGTCTCCAATGTTGACATCTCCATCCTCGACTACCTTACCTACCCCTTGATAGCTCTACGCATGGGGAGAGGTATTCTTCTTTTGGGATCCAAATTGCAAATTTTAGTATCCTTTACAAGTAAAATTTAAAAATTACATTAAAAATATACACTTATCGATATATATATATACACACACTAAAGTAGAACTTGCCATGTTAGCAATCCTCTCCTTGCTCCATTACCCAAATCGAGCAATTATAGAGAGGGGTGCAAGATTCTCTCTAGAAGAACTAAGAGTTGCCACCTAACATGGTTTATCTCCTTTATTATCCTCTCCTTTTTATTAGGAAACTAACTATCTCCCACTTTCTCCTAAATTATCTCTATCTCTCTCTAATTCTTATTTATCTCCTAAATTATCTCTAATTCCTATTTATCCTCTCCCCCACTTTTAATCTATGAATATCTAAAGAAAGTTTCAATTACAACATTTAACAATTATTTAAACATTATAACGAAATTATGTAATAACTTTAAAATATTTATTAACACATAAAAAATAATTATAATAGGTTTAATAATATTTAATTATTAATAATTTTGTATTTTTATGAAATTAATAATGAAATCATGTAATAACAATATAAATTATAATTTTATGGATTATTCAATTTAATAACTAAATATTAAAAATAGCTAAATAATTATATAAAAAAATTATTAAAATTACATAATAACTTTAAAGAAATAAAATTTAAATTACAAAAAAGATTAAAGATCTTACATATTATTTAAATATTTAAATAATGAAATATTTAACATAACTAAATTTTAAATATTTAAAATAACAAAATTATGTAATACATTTAAAAAAATTAAGAGTAAAATAATAATTATAATAGATTCCATAACTTTTGAATTAATAATAATTTTATATTTTAATTATAATTTCTTAAGAGTAAAACAATAATTATAATTTCATGGATTATTAAATTTAATGAATAATTAATATTTTAAAATTTTAAATAATGATATTATTTAAATAATTAAATAGCATCATAAATAATTATTTTTTAAATATCAAAATATTAATAACTAAATCATATCTTATATATTATATAAAAAAGATTAATGTGATTTATTAATTTCTATAAAATCAATTATTATAGTTAACAATTATCAAATAATTCAGGGAAACTCTTTAACTAATAATCCATAATTTTTTAAATAAATAATAATTAAAAATTAGGAATTTAATCTACAAAAAAAAATCTCTAAAACTATTTAAATAATAGTCCATTATTTTTTAACTAAATATTATTAAAAGTTTTAGGAAAATTAAATTAGTAAATTAATCTATCAGAAACTACTTCATATTTTTTTAAATAACAATCCATTATTATTATTTTAATAAATACTTATGAAATAATTAAAGAAAATTATTAAATCTATTCACACAGGTCTAGACCACTTGGTTGACTTCAACCATACTTGGTTTTACATTAATTAACAACAGATGAATTACTTTTAATTAAAAATAATGTAATTTACCATAATTACATTAATTTACTATAATTACATCACTTTGATTAATAGTAAATAATTTAAGCATAAAAAGTAAATAATTTACATTAATTCATCTTAATTTATTGTTATTATCACTAATTAATTTATTATACATTTTTGCTAATCAACAACAATTTCAAGAATTTTTGGAAATTATCATAAGATATTATAATTTATTGTTATTTAATTTACTGTTAGTTAATTAGTTATAGAAAATTATTAGAATTGTAGGGATGGCAATTTTCCCTATAACACTAGGGCCCTATCCTGCCCACCTCGAATAGGGCAAGTTTTCTCAAATTTTAAATAGGGATAAGGGAAGAGATAGGGTGGGGACGGGGAAAATATTTTTGCTCCACCAGGGATGGGGTTTGCATATAATTCTCCAAACCCAATGGTAAATTAGTAAAATATCAGTAAATTTAATATTGATTTTTAAAAATATTTCTAAGTTTTTTTCATATTCTTATAATCCTAGGATCCCACAATTCCATGTATAAAATACCCCCAAATTGTCATAATCCACTTCCTAAAATATCCCCAAATTTCCATAATCCTATTTTTGTAAAATATCCACAAATTAGATTATTTTTAGGTGGTTGCATCAAAGTGGGGAAAATTTGGGGATTCCCCATTCCTGACAAGGACCGATGCCTCACCTCAAACCTGCCCCATCACTGGGGATGGGGCGGGAATGAGGTAGAGTATCTTGACTACAGGGGTTAGGGACAAGGAGGAGTGCCCCATCCTGTGCATCGCATAGGATCCCGCTAATATGTTATAATGCTATTAGCATACTCTGATTTAACTTTTCTTACCTACACAAAATTAAGTTGGTATCAACATAAATGGTATAAAATAATTCTAATAAGGGTTTTTATTTAAAACTCCCTTTCAATTTTCTACATTTGTCTTAAATATATCCTGACTTTTGGAAACCTCCAAAGACCCATTGTTAGATGTTTTTCTTATCTAAAAACTGATCACCACTAATGGAAGCTATCCGTTTAAGTTATTAATTATTTTAGTGACTAAATTAACCTTGAGAGACAAGGTTAAAGCAAAAGCTCCGGTCTTTATGGCCTTGTAGTAAGGCTTGGACAATGGAGGAGAGTGAATGCTCCAATCTTACCATAACCTATCTGTGCAAGCCCAATCATGTCCCTTCCTTCAAGAACATAAGGAATAGTCTCAACCTGGATCTTTGATGAGGTTCTCCAACTAAAATTTTCACAAGCCTCCACCAATTCATCACATACACCTAGACTCATGACTATTTTCTTCATTATTTTCCTCTATTTCATAGAACTAGTAAAAGTTACACGTGTTGCACGTGGCAATATCAAATGATGATGATGATAATAGTCAGCAACCAAATGACCTTACTGGTTGAACCATTAACCTATTTAACAAGGAAAATGGACTATGATTAAAACATTAATTCATTTTTTAATGTGTATTTTAGCCATTTCTATCTTTACTAACAATAATTCTTATTTTTCAAGCATATTTTTGTTTAATATGAATTATATATAATGTTAATGTATGATCAAAATTTTCTATAAAATTTATAAAAAGTTATATATTTTTATTTTTATTATTTAATTTATAAGATAATAAAAAATACTTATTTACCAAGAGGAAATGAAATTCCAATATATTGTTTGAATATTGGTTTTTAATATTGTGGTCAAATCAATTATATATAATTTATATATAATATATATGTTATTTATTATTTCTTTATAAATATGTTATTTATATTGCATTTTGTAAACTTCTTATATGATGAAAATAGTTGAAAATTACTTATATGTTTTGTTTTTCTTTACTTCAACTATTATATTTTCTTTTCATTTTTTATAATTTATTATTATTTTTAAATTAAATCTGGTCATATCAGATTCGAATATCCAACATATTGATCGGATTCAGATTTGAATCAATATTTATGAGATCTGACCAAATCTTTGGATCAAATCGAATTTAAATATACCCTGATTCAAATCCGATCCGATCTATTTGCATCTCTACTAAACCACTTGTCTACAATGACCTATCTAATTAAATCATTGGATCATTTGACATGGTTAGTGCGGTCATGTGTTTGAAATTAATGCTCTTTATTTTTTATCCTAATTTTTATCCCATTTTTATCATTAGTGAAAATAATTCTCATTAATCACACTTTTTTATATGATGAATATATAATATTATAGAACATACCCAAAATTATCGATAAATTTCTACATTTTCTAGAATTTTATGTATTTTATTATTTAATAATAACATCCATTTGACATGGATAATTTAACCCCTAACCCATCACTTGGATGAAAAAAACATTTTGCTTTTCCGGTTGATTTTAATTCATGTATTCCATTTTCATCATTGATAAAATTAATTCTTATTTTCACATGATGAAAAAACCAATTTTCTTTTCAGCTTGATTTTTAATTCATGTATTCCATTTTCATCATTGATAAAAGTAATTCTTATTTTCACATTTATTTTTGTTTAATATGGTGAATATATAACAATAGGATTGTATCAAAATGTATATGTGTGTGTATGTATGTATGTATTTAATATTCATTACTTAGTTATGACGTCATAGATTGACCCATTTGACCTGGAATGTTAGATCATTGACCTACCTACCATCTAGATATGGAAATGGTTTCATTTTCAATCTTGTTTTAAATTTTGTATTTCATTTATATCATTAATAAAATAATTAATACTTATCATACATATTTTTATTTATATTATTAGTATATAATATTATATACGTGCCCAAAATTGTTTCATATTTTTTGTACTATTCTATTTTAAAAAAAAATATTTTTAATTATACATCATGGGTTAACCTATTTGACTTGAAAGGTTGAACCACTAACCCACCCCCTAGATAGGAAGATGGCTTAATTTCCCATTGGTTCTGAGTTGTATATAAGTATATTTGATGTCCATCATTAATAAAATTATGCCTATTTTATCATAGTTATTTTTTAATATGACAAATATATAAAATAGAAATGTGTCCATTTTTGTTCAAATTTTCATTTTTTTATATTTTTTTTGTATTTCTTATATTTCTAAATTTGTATTTTTTATTTATGACATCATGAAATTATCAATTTGACCCAAATTGTTGAAGTACTTACCCACGATCTAGATGGAAAATATGATTTCATTTCTAAGTTTATTTAAAAAAAATAAAATTTCATTCTATTAATAATTATTGTGTATGGATTTATTAGTGGAATTTAATAATGATAAACAAAAGTATTTTTTATATTTTTAAATTTGTATTATTTATTTATGACATCATGAAGTTATCCATTTTACCCAAATGGTTGAACTACTTACCCACCACCTAGATGAAAAATATGATTTTATTTCTATGTTTATTTTAAAAATATAAAATTTCATTCTATTAATAATTATTGTGTACGGATTTATTAGTGGAATTTAATGATGATAAACAAAAATATAAATGTTGGATTCAATGAGAGAGAATGTGATTTATTTAATGACTTAAATGTGAAACTTAATGATAGGTAATTGAATGTACTTAATGGTATTCTTTTAATTACATATTCTGCCCTTTCAATGGAGATGAACTAAATTCAAGAAGAGAGGTATTTCAATAAATAAAAATTCCAAAAGCCAATAGCTCCTCATTCACACTTTTATAAGTAGTATGGACTACTTGTTTATTCTCTTGATTTAAGAAAGGTTTTTCATGAAGCCTTCAATCCATAAGATTGCTATTGTAATGATTAGGCTAAACAGGGCATTCAAATCTAACAATAGTTATTGCTTGAATTGGACCGTGGGATTTTGGTTCATAGATGGTCTAGGGGTGGAAAATAGACGACTATAGGGAGTAAGCTATTTGTAATTAACGATGATTGCAGTGGTGTTCAGCGGTTGGTTAGGTTAATAGAGATGACAGAACACCTTGGGGCTAAGGTTCAAAGTATCGGAAATGCAATGCATATTGGAGAGGCAATTTTAAGAGATATATATTAAGATATGCTTTGGATACGTATGAATATGGACAAAAAAATTAAGAAACACATGGATTCTCTAAGAAACTCATATGAATTTTTAAAGACTATATTAATAATGATAAATATAAGATTTATATGGCTATACATAAGTTATTTAAACATAAAAAGCGTACTTTAATGGTCTATATAAAGTGTGAAATATCGGGACACAATTGGGAATCATTGAAAAATGATGGAAGAACTAAAATGTATATACACACACCTTGGTTTTAACAAATCAATATAATTTGTATACATATTTATTATTAAAAATTAGTTTTTATTGATAGCCATCCACTAAAAAGTGAGTTTAATTAAAATTAAAATACATATTAATATGACAATAAGCATTTAGGATATGTCATGGTGGTGGACTTGTAGTCATTACAAATTACTGACTAGGGTTTAAATCCCTTTTCTCCTACTTGTGATTTTTAATAGAAAATTTACTCACGTGTCAAATTCAAACTTGAATTTGAACATTACTTTAAATATAGTCTTAAATGTAGTATTTAATTTGCCTTTTAATGGCAGCCATTAAATTTGACATTTAATTAAGAGTGATATACATTAAATTTGAATTAGAAAAGTTACTAAAATTGAGTGAGAAAGAGGGAAAAGAATTGGGCTGATTCTAATGACAAGAATTAGGCACTGGACAAAATGCAATGTATTGGTCTGTATTGATTGATACATTGCAAAATTTCAAACCTTGTTTGGGCCAACAAAGATGATGTTTGAAGCTCAGCTTGATCCCTATAAAGAGGTTAGCCAATTTGGTGAAGAGGTGGAACTATCCATTGTTGCTTTGAAGCTCAATGGGTTCAACTAGATGGGGTCACTTGTATGTTGGTTCAGTTATGCTCTGGTCAAGTTTGAACAAAATATGTAAGCTGAAGGAAGGGAGAGTGTTGGACAAAAGTAGTCATTACAAAAGCTACAAATAAGAATGGCAACGGGGAAGGTTCAAGGCAGGGAACCCTTCCACATCCCTGCACCATAGACAAAAATCCCCTATCTTGTTGTCACCCTATCCCTGGTGGTGGGGTGGAGAACCCCTCCTCATCAAGGATAGGGGAATCCCCAATTTTTTCCCACTCAAAGCAACCACGTTATATACATCAAATTTAGGGGGCATTTTTAAAAATGGTATTATATGAATTTTGGACATATTTTAGAAGTAGTATTATGAGATCATAGGCTTTAGGTAATCTAAGGGAAACTTAACAGTATTTTAGAAATTAATAATAAACTTATGGGTATTTTAATAATTTATCACTAGGTTTGGGTAATTATATACAAACCTCATCACTACCTCATCCCCAATTTGGAGCAAAAAAAAATTTCCCATCTCCATCCTGTTCTCATTTAAGATTGGGGAAAACCTGCCCCATTCAAGGTGGGATAGCGTGGGGCCCCGATTTAATAGGGAGATTTGCCATCCCTATTTAGAAGGTGAAGTGGTAAAGGCATTGATCTTTGAATTTTCCATCAATATGTTTGCAAGGGTTAATTGATTTTAAAGCTTTTCTTACATTGGGGGTAATCTCATTTTTAGGACTTGAACTTTCAAATGTGCTACTTTAGTACTTGAACTTCTAGAAATATATATTTTAGTCCAATTATGTTAAACTAACATTACAATAAGGGGTAAAATTACAAAAGTGCCTATGTTTCAACTCTCTTTTTTTTTTTTCACCGGTCATCTTTCTTCTATTTTTGGACTTTAGTCGCAAGCTAATGGTGGTAAGGTGAGCTTACTTTGTTGCTACTGATTTGTGTCCAAAGTCTAAAGGCTGAAGAAAGATGAGAAGAATAGAAAGAGAGTTAGAATATGGGCATTTTAATAGTTTACTCACCATAATGTTAGTTTAATGGAGTTGGACTTAAATGTATATTTTTGAAATTAAAGTCCAGGTACTAAAGTGACACTTCAAGATTTGAACTGAGACTACCCCCAAAGTACATGGTACCTATCCTCGATTTACCCTTAATTTCTTAGTATGCATAGAAGCCAAGGCAAGCATCGACATTTCCTATATAACATAGATGCAGCATTTGGTTGTGTCTTTTCACATGTCTTTTTAAGCTTTGGCAAGCTCATAGAGTTGATTTTTGGTCTTATTTCGTTTGGTAACAAAAACAAAAAATATTGAAGATGTGGACTTGGAAAAAAAAAACATAAAGATCAAAACCATTGAATTTTATAAGCTTCATATGAAACTTTTGGGTCTTTTGTGCAATAAATAAGGGCCCGTTTGGCAAGCCTTTTTGAGAAGATCTTCTTGTAGGCTTGTAGCTTTAACAGTCAAAAGACGCATTGAGCTTTTGACATAAGATGTAGGCAACCCAAAGACTGTTTAGGAGACGCATGTCTTTCTGCGCGAGCGTAAAATGCAAAAGACGCGAAAAACTCCATTTGGAGCTTCCCGAAATCAGCCCAAAATGGTCTTTTCGCATCATTTTGGCATTCTGTCTTTTGGCAGCTAGATCTTCCGCACGCCAAATAGAAATAGACGAAAATTCGGTCTACTCGACTTGTAAACAACCAAAATACCGCATGGAAAGATGCACCAAACACCCCCTAAGTCTTTAAATGCATTTTTTAAAGCTTAGTGGACCAAACTGTTTATCAAACAAGATATGATTAACTATTGAACACAATAATTGTTTAGCAGGTTGTGGAATTAATGATAATGCCCCACACCATGATAAAATGCATGGGATTCAACCTCTCATTGTGGTCCCATGTATTTTATGAGTGGCATGGGGCATTATCATTAGTTCAACTTTCACAACCCACCACACAACTATAGCATTAAAGCTAATCCAGTTATTTGAATTCTTACCAAACTGTCTAGATCAAGATCAGATTTAGCATAAAATGGTGCTCACACTGTACTCAAAGTAGCGTGCAAGTGTGCATTGGGAATATCTCCCTATGAATAAAAATATACAAGTATAGAGATATTCCCATTACACAATTGCAAGTGGTTGTGAGTACAATGTGTAGGAGGGGTAGGGCTGGGGTGAGGAGCAGTCTCTTTGAAAGACAGAGAAGGGTCTCGTGGACAAGGAAGTGAGGATCTTTGGGTTGAGGATGTAGGAAATGGGGATAACTAGGGGGTACTAGGTAACAGATTGCTTGGGATCGGATGATTGCTGATACGAGGAAGATCCCTATTTATGGAAGGGATCCCAAGATCCTAAAAGGTAGGAGATGAGGATATTCGCTTCGTATCAGGGAAGGGAATATTTGATTCGTTGTCAATTATTGGATGCGCTACTGGGGTATCGCCACGTGTTTCATGAGGATCCTCTCAGTGATTGGCTTTCCTTATCCTCGAGATCCCTCATTATTCACGTGTGCTACTGTTTTTTTGTGCATTATAACTAATCTTATGTGGCATGGTAACGTCACCGTTCGGCGGTTGGTACTTCGCTGATTCCACATGGTGGCTCACAGGGTTCTTTGCTGTTGTGGGTTCGTGTGCGTTCGGGCACACACGGGCCTCGCCATGGGTTCGGCCTGCTGTCCCTTCTAACTTGTCGTTAAGAGTGGGCTCGTGGGCTGTGAGTTCATCGCACGTTGTAGCAGGTGTAGCTTCATTGCACGCTCAAGTGGGCTTGGGTCCTTTGGATGGGTCCTTGTGGGGTTTTTTTAGGTTCGGGCGCTGACTGGGCTCGATGGACTACGAATTTATCGTGGTTTTGTTTCGTGTATTGTGAGTTTATCGCAGATGTGACGGTGTGTTACAGGTTCATCACAGCATGGGGATCGATTGCAGATTGCTCGCATATGCTTCTATGGTGTTAGTCTTGATGTCTGAGTGTTCTTTGAAGGTCTGAATAAGCAGTATATACCTACACAATGTAAACACTATTTTGTGAGGATTGAATTCGATTTCATTTTGATCTTAATCCCATAAATTCATTACGTCTTTTGGCCAAAGGGCACTATGCTTTTCCATTTTGGAAACACACAGCTTGGCTCAGCCCTCTCGTAAGAAGACAAAGAGACGAGACATTGAGATCAGATTTGGTCCTCATAGAAGCATGCTTACACTGTCCTTATAGGAATTGGGATTTGCATCTTACACCAATCTCACAGCCACGTTCCACCACCGTGTATTGAAAATATTTCTCCATAGATAATAAATACAAATAGGGGAGATGTTTTAAATATGCGAAAAGGACATGTAAGGAGCGCTCCGTAATGTATAGATCCTGTCCCTCCTCATATCCTATTGCACTTGTGCATTTGGAACTCGATGTGATGTGAGATATTCTCAATGTACAGCTGTAATAGGCAGGACAAAATCTAACTCCGAGGCATTAGGGCTATAGGCTGTGCTTGGTTTCCCTACCTTTCCCTTCTTTCGACCCAAACACAGCATTAGAGAGAGAAACCTATAAATAATTCCAGTGACTTCGTTGAGCTTGAACGAACCATATTGTTAAAAAGTAATCAGAATATGCATTTGGCGGGGATCACCCCATGATTAATCCATCCAAATATATTCCTTCCATGTTCATACTTTGCTTCGCCTGCACTGCGAGTAAGAAGAAGCTTTGACTGCGTTTCAGGAAACCAGGGTTCTAACCTCTACATCTTCCTCCGCTCCTCGGTTCTCTCCAAATGGAGAATGGGATCGGGATAATTGAGGGTTTCATAAGGCAAAAGTCCATTACGTCCCTCTTCCGCAGTGGTCGAAAGTCGGAAGAAGAGACGAGCGATGACTTTTCCAAGCCCATCCCTCAACTATCTCCTATCGCTAATTCCGTCGTCAGTCGTTGTTCCAAGTAACATTCGTTCTTTTCTCTCGTGTCAAATTCATTTGTGCATAAGGAACTAGGGTTTATTTGTGCTTACTTACGTGGTTTACGGCGAAGATGAAGTTGTAGGTTGTCTTAGCTTGACCTCATTAAATGGTGACTAGGATTATCTAGGTCTACCCAGATACTGAAGAATTCAGCTACCAGTAATTTGATCAATGTAAAAGCAGATGCATTTAATATCTTTTTTTGTAGCCTGTTGGGTACCATGTGAAATGACATGGCTATATTCTGGGATTTCCTTTTGAGTTTATTTAAGGATGAGCTCAATTTCAAGTTTTGAAGAATGCACCCAGTTAGAGGTTTTCTTTACAACCAGAAGTGAATCTGTTTTAGACAAGAGTAAATGACCGTATGGGTTCAATACCATGGAACAGGAGAATGAAATCTTTCTTCCAAGTGGAATCCAAAAAGCCCATTAATTTGACCATCTTTAAGCGGAGAATGCCTCTACTATAGGTTATACAGGAGTCCAATACTTAGTTTTGGCAAGCTGACTTACAGAATAAAACAGAGCCTATGCCTTTTTTCGAGAAGCATGGATTTCTGCTTCTTTTCTTGGCTCTTTTGTTCCCTTCTGTTTTCTTTTCTGTTTGGTATGCCTCTTTAGACCATTAAGATAAATTTTTGCTACTTTTCAAGAAAAAAAAAACACAATAAGTCCCTAAGACCCCTTCCAGGAAATTAAAAATAATATCTGCTTGCAGTAGAATTGCCACAGTTGCGTTGCTGAGCATGGGCCTTGGTGCAATGGTTGGGTTGCTCCATTGCAACCTGGGTGACTCAAATCTTGGAAACAGCCTCTCTGTATGCACAGGGTAAAGCTGCGTACATCTGTTCCTCCCCAGACCCACATTTGTGGGAGCCTCGTGCACTGGGCTGCCCTTTTTTATCTGCTTGCAGTAGAATCCAGTGTTTCGGAATCTTGTTTGTAGTATGAGAGAAACCCAATGTTTCATATGGATGCAGACATGCAAATTAAAATCAATCTATGGAGTGTTGGAATCTAATGTGAGTCCAGCATGGATACTTTGTCCACTTATGTGAGTCCATGTAATACTGGCAAAATACAAAACAATATGCATAAAAAATGACGTGGTTCTCACTTTACTTCTCTGCTTTGCCTTCCTTTAAGATTCCTTGTACTATCACAGGATTCTTCAAATTCCAACAGAAGAATTGCAACATTGCTTCGAGACTCAGCTGCCTGAGCATGCTCAGCATGTTTCTACTTATGCTCGAAATTTGCTAGAATTCTGCTCATATCAAGCACTCAATGTGTTGACTCAACGCCCAGATTATTTGAGTGATAAAGAATTCAGCTTATTGACATATGATATGATGCTTGCATGGGAAGACCCTGGTGTTAAGAGCGAGCCTGAGCCCTTACACAAAGTAAGACAATCATCATTTTTAAGAAGCGTTGAAGATTGCTCTTTTTTCTGATCATTGAAATACTGAAGATTAATGTTATCTATCTATCCGTAGATAGATTTTTTTGAACAGCAGGACTCTTACTAATGTGAGGCTTCTATACACACTTTTATTTTATGTCATAGGGAGATGAATCTTGCAATGTTCAGGAAAATGAGAATGAGGATGGATGGTCATTTTTTTATTCAAATTCAACAAACATGGCTGTTCAGGTTCCTCCACACATCCTAAATATTCTCTGTTTCTCTACAAATTGGTAAATCATTTAATACATAATGTAAGGTGGTGGAAAGCTGCAATCATATTACTTTACACAGAATGTTTCTTTGCAAATTGCTAAATCATTTAATGCATAATGTAAGGTGGTGGCAAGCCACAATCCTATCACTTACAGTGTTCATACATGCAGAGATATTGGGCCAGATGAGCCTTAGTTTAGTTTAGTGTTATATTTATTATTTTTATTTTTTTTTGTGTTAATGGGCCAGTCAACCTTTTTTCTTTAAGTTTATAAGCATCTGCCCTGTACAAGGGTATCTACGTAATTATCTCTAAATTTCTTTTGATTTAATTAATAAAAATTTGGAACTGGAGAGAGAGAGTTCAATATTCTCCTCTCCTCCTTTGTTTCTCTTCTCTTCTCTTCTCTTCCTTTCCTGCTCTCATACTTTTATCTTTCTTGCTGCATTTTCTAATTATGGGAAGAAATAAGTGCTGGTTATTTTTCTTCTTGGTATTAGAGCATATAACTATCTTTTTTTCTTTTCTCCTTAATCCCATACACATTGTGTATGGAGAATTGAATGGATAATTGATTAAAGAAGATAATCAGCCCAGTTGGTAGAGGATTTCAGGAGAAAAGAGGCGATCAGATTGGTGCTCAAGACAGTTTTTGGAGTTCTTGCCCAAAACCCTAGAAACTGGAGATTTTTGAATTAAGGGTCCTAGAGGGGTTTCCAACTTGGAGCTCAGGGCTTGAAGGGATCCTTTTTAATTGCTATAGAGATTGGTTCAAGTAGAACTGATTTTTGGAAGGCCTACAAGGGGCAGTTGGGTTTTTTCTTGTTTTCTCTTGGGTTTCTGGGTATGGTGAAATCACAATCTGGGGATCCTGTTGAGGTCAGTTTTAGTTGTTATCTTTTCCAATGATTCTTATTTGCTGTTTGAATATTGGTTCTTGAATTTTTAGAAACAATGAAGCACTCTGAAGTAGAAATCAAGCATAGCTCAGAGTTTGGATGGGCTCCAAGAGCCTCTGTTGACCCTCTCTAGCCATGACCATAGTGAAGCTTGATGGAACCAATTGTTTGGCTTGGTCATAGTCAGTCAGAATATATGTTTGTAGTAGAGGAAAGTGGGGGTATATTTCTGGTAGTAAGAAGGAACCTTAGGAAGATGATCCCTCCCACGAGACGTGGATGCAGGAAAATTATATTGTTATTGGTTGGTTGGTGAATTCAATGCAACCTCATATCAGCCAACGTTACTTGTGGATAAATTCTGCAGAGGAATTTGGGATATTGTTGTAGAGACGTACTCCCAGAAATTGAATGTGGCTAGAGCATATAAGCTAAAAAATGATGTGAATAATTTATGACAATGGGAAAAACCATTAGCCGTTTATTATTCAATGCTGAAATCTCTGTGGCAAGAAATTGATTTTGATGGAGGTGATTGCTTGGGAGAGTAAAAAAGATGTTGAAACATATAGAAAACTTGTGGAAAGAAACAGGGTGTTTGAATTTCTTATAGGGCTGAATCCAAAATATGACATTACCAAACAAAATATATTGGCAAAGGATGATGTTACCCTCTCTCATGCTGATTCTATGGTGAGTAGTGAGGAAAGCAGAAGGAAAGTACAAGTTCAGGGGTAATTCCGGTTGACCACTTTGCTAATGTAGGGGCGAAACTTGTATCGCCACATAGCCTCTTCAGAATTTTTCAACCAACCCACCACCACTTTGGAATCCCCCTCGGTTATTAGGTGTTGTACCCCCAGCTGGTTTGCAAATTGCACCCCTTGTACAACAGCTAAAAGTTCTGCCTTGATGGAGTTCCCAAATCTCAAGGGACCTGAGTAAAGCAACAAAATCTCTCCCTTCGCATTTCTCAAAGCACCCCTCATTCTGGATAAACCTGGATTACCCATGCTACTTCCATCAAAGTTCAACTTTAGTGAGCCTTCGGATGGAGGAGACCGACTTGTAATTGATTTGTTCTTTAGAGATGAACACCTCGCTATTGCTGACCAATTTCTCAAAAGGTCATTAAAGGAGAATTGATGAAATATTTCTAAGGTCTTCAGCCAATGTATTGCCCTATTTAACACACAGTCTTTCAAATCCTGGCTGCTCCTTTCCTTTTCTTGAAAGATTCTAAGATTTCTTTCTTCCCAAAGAGTCCAAATCAAGGCAGAACGAGCACATCTCCACATAATTCTCCCTGTTTTTGTAGGCCAATAAAAGGTAGAATGGTTGAAGAGCATGTGAACTTCTGCTGGTAGACTCCAACTACCCCCAAACAACGAAAGTAGCCAAGCCCAAAGGTCTGCAGAAAAGGGACAAGATATTAATGCTGAATTTGAAACTAAAGATTTGGGAGAATTGAGATACTTCTTGGGGATTGAAGTTGCTAGGTCCAAAGATGGCATCTTCAATCTCCTAATGTAAGTACTTACTTGACTTGCTTATTGAAATAAGCAAACTTGGGGTCAAACCTGCTATCACACTGATTGATCAGAAAGCTCTTTGCTTCTGATGAAGAGTTACTTGAGGATAGGGGAGTGTTCTAGAGGTTGCTTGGGTAGTTGTTGTACCTATGCATGACTCACCCTGACATTTCTTATGTTGTTAGTGTCATTAGCTAGTTTATGCATGCCCCCAGAGATACACATATGGCTGCAACAGAGAGAATTTTGAGTTACTTGAAGGGTATGCTAGGAAAAGGTATCCTTTTTGGAAAGCATGGTTACAGGAAACTGGAAGCATACATAGATGTAGACTAGGTAGGATGTATTGATGATAGGAGGTCTACATCTGGGTATTGTACTATGGTTGCTGGAAATTTGGTTTCTTGGAAGAGCAAGAAGTAGTTAGTGGTAGCTAGGTCTTTAGCTGAGGCAGAATAGAGAGCCATGGCACATGGTGTATCTGAGCTTTTATGGTTACAGTCTCTGATGGAGGAGATGGGTGAACCCTTGATGTTGTATTGTGACAATTAAGCGGCCATTAATGTAGCACATAATCCTATCCAACATGATCAAACAAAGCATATTGAGGTGGACAGGCATTTCATTAAAGAGAGAGAGAGAGGAATTGGGAGAGGTTTGCCTACCCTTTATTGCATCTGAAAAGCAACTGGCTTATGTACTTACCAAGTGAGTTCCTAAAGCTAAATTGTAGCAATATGTATGCAAGTTGGGCATGATTGACATCTATGCTCAACTTGAGGGGGAGTGTAGAGATATTGGGCCGGATGGGCCTTAGTTTAGTTTAGTCTTATATTTTTTATTTTTATTTTTGTGTTAATGGGCCTTTATCTCATGGGCTTGTTAACCATTTGTATCTAAGTTTATAAACATCCGCCCTATACAAGGGTATCTATGTAATTATCTCTAAATTTCTTTTGATCAAATTTATTAAACAAAGAAGATAGAGGCTGAAGAGAGAAGGAAGAAGAGAGAAGAGGGAAGAGAGAGGAGAGAGGAGAGAAGAGAGTTGAGAGCCAAAAAAGTCAAGATGATGGCGCCAACTCTCATATTTATATTAAGGCGATCATATAATTAGGAAATGCAATAGTACCTTATGGTACTAATACTGACATAACACATACATAAACAACCTTTTAACACTCACCCTCAAGTTGGGACATAGAGGTCAATCATGCCCAACTTGTCACATAAATCATTATGTCGCGAGTGATGTAAGTCCTTTGTGAATATATCTGCAAGTTGCTCTTCAGATTTGATATAGGGTGTACTACTGATCGAAAACAAATTTATGGGTAATTTTGGAACATGCAAAACATTAGAAAGATTAAGGCCAAAGGGAAGGGATATGGTTCCTTGACCAGCAATGGTGGAGAATGAGCCATTGGCTAGTGTCACTTTATCCCTCCCAAAGAGGAGATGATAAGACTGAAAATAACTTGACTTACCAGTCATATGGTCTGATGCTCCAAAATCAATTATCCAAGGAGAGTCAGGGGAATGAGAAGAGATATGGAAAGCTGTGGCAGAGTTACCTAATGTAGATGCAAATGAGGTCGAGGGAGAAGGGGCAGAGCCCATCAGACGAATTGAGGATCAAAACCAGAGGGGTGCGTCAGAGTCACAGTAGTAGTAGAGGATTGAGTCTCCTGAGAGGCCATGTTTGCTGCATTGGACTTCCTTGGACCTTGTTGTCCTTGCTTCTTATTCTGATATGAACTCTATTTCTTGCTCAACTCCTGAGCCCACTTTGGCTTCCCATGAAGTTTCCCAGCAAGTATCACGTGTGTGCCAAGGCTTCTGCCAATGAATACACCATAGTTTGTCCTTATCGTCCACCCTTTTTTGAGAGTCTTCCTTCTTAAAGGAATTTCCCCTACCTGTAACAATATTCCCTTTTGCTGCCAAAGCAACTGAATCCTCTTCAGAACTATTCATCAAGTTTCTTTCGCTTTCCTCTGACTGTATTAGGGCATATTCCTCTTGGACAGATGGGAGATCCTTGCTTCTTAGGATTTGTACCCTAATGGATTCATAAATAGGATTTAAACCTATAAGGAAGGCAAAAACTTTCTGCTGTGAAACAAGTGCCTTGTAAGCTTTTGCATCTTCATCACACTTCTAGTTCACATTCTAGTAATGCCGTAATGGTCCAAGTCCTTTTAGATGGAAGTCAAGTCCGAGTAGTACATGGAGAGGCTTCTCTCCCGCTGTTTACAAGTGGATGACTCTGCTTGTAACTGGTAAATCTTTGCATAGTGACGCAGTTCAGAGTATGTTGACTTTGCTTGTTCCTAGATCTCATAAACCATTTCAGCCCACATAAAATTTCTTCTCACTTGAGGTTGCATAGACACTAGGAGCCATGACATTACCTTGCTGTTTTCTTGGTTCCACCTGTCATGTTCTGCATTCCTGGAATTGGGTTCTTTAATTTTCCCATTTATGTACCCTATTTTCCTTTTGCAGTAATGTACAGTCTGATCCCCTTTGACCATTCTAGATAATTAAGTCCATCCAGAGGTATAACAGCGATAGGGAAGGATAAATCTATACCCCCACTCATCCCATTCTGCATTGAGGAAATGCCAGATGTGGCAGAGTGTTCAATACTCATGATGGCTGCTTCAGATCACTCCTAAATAGCCACAAGACTAAAGGGCAGAGCAGTCCAACACTACAACAGATTTATTATTATTATTATATTTTCACAGTCCACACTATCTCCCTTTCTCACAATGTACTACTGCTGGGAGTAATAAAAAACTGCACCAAGAAACTGAGAAACTCCAAACTTTTGGACCCAACGAAGCCCTACAAACATTCAGATATTATCCTACTGCTGTTGCAGTACACACAGGTCATCATAGACCTACAATCTCATCACAAGGTTTCTGTTACAGCACACACAGGTCATCATCGACCTACAAACATATCACAAGGATCACATGATCCACACAGAGGGGAAACTACAGGTGCTGATCACCTCACATCAGTCAGTCGAACCTGTTACAGGTTCTGTCTTGGTACACAACCAAGAAATAAAGAAAAAAAGGAAGAAAAAAGCTTCTCAGATCAGTCCAGTGCTGTTCTCTGGGTTCTCCAAAAAAAAAAAAAAATAAAAGAGCAGTTGAGGAAGAAAAAACTTGATCAATCTCCCTTTCACTCTGATACCATATTAAACGGAGAAGATAGAGACTGAAGAGAGAAGAGGGAAGAGAGAGGAGAGAAGAGAGTTGAGAGACAAAAAGGTCAAGCTGGCGGCACCAACTCTCATATTTATATTAGGGCGATCATAATATAATCAGGAAATTACAATAGTACCCCTATGGTACTAATACTGACATAACACATACATAATCAACTTTTTAACACAATTAATAAAAGTTTGGGGCTGGTGAGAGTTCGATTTTCTCCTCTCCTTCTCCTTTGTTTCTCTTCTCTTTTCTTCTCTTTTCTTCCTCTCCTGCTCTTGTACTTTTATCTTTCTTCCTGTATTTTCTGATTAAAGGAAGAAATAAGTGCTGGTTATTTTTCTTCACAAGATATTATCAAAGTTACTGTAGTGTAGCTTAATAAACCATTGGTCTCTTGAAGTTATTATCATCTGTGTAGTTTCTCATTCTTTTTGTTTTCTTTTCTTTGGTTTCTGGACCAGGTTGATGACAAAAAAACTGTCGGACCAGAGGCTTTTGCACGAATTGCTCCTGCTTGTGCTGCTGTAGCGGATATAATTACAGTGCACAATCTTTTTGAGGCACTCACAAGCTCTTCAGGTGGCCAGCTTCATTTTTTCATATATAACAAGTACCTTGGAAGCCTTGACAAGTATGCTTTAGCTCCTTGAGTTGCACCTATTGTGCAACATGAAGTTCTTTTTAATCAGATTGTACTGTTATAATCATGTTAGTAGTGTTTTCTACATTTTTTTATCGGTAGAGTTTTCTACTATGTTCTTTTATATTCATCTCTGTCCTATATATTTTAGGTCATGCTTATTTCTAAAGACACATGCCATGACAATTGGCATATGTTCTATCTCAGTTTTGCCCAATTCAGTTGAAGTTAGTTTACATGAGATGTATATTGATAAATCTGGGGGCAACTTGCTTCTGCTTGGAGCAAAATCCCCTTTTAGTTTCATTTTTTTTTATAGACCACATGCCTATAGGAATACAAGGCTCTCTCACTATTCAGCAGACATGCCCTTACCATCTGTAAGTTCCCTTCAATGAGCAGCTTGCTAAAATTTATTTCACTAGCATACTGTACTACTTGCAACACAGCCATTAACTCTGCTATTAGGGACTCACCAACACCAATGAGGTCCTTCCATTACTTGGCCCGTCTCATCTCTAATTACTCCTTTGATTCCTGGTTGTCTTAGGTTTTTCTTTTTTCATACTAAATTAGAATTTGTTGAAAATAAAAAAGAAATTACAAGGGGGAGGTGATTAGGAATCACCCGAGAGAGAAAAGGAAAATCCCAACATCAAAATCAACACTCCATCAACCTACATGAAAGCGCAAACAGGGTGAAACAACAATACTCAACAACACTACAAAAGACAACTCCAATAGACTCAAAAACAAAATTATTCCTCAAGATCCTCTTCCAAACCTTCTCCCTTGACCCACATTTCCCTTCCTTTTTTTTTTGAAGGATAAATTATTTTTTTTAAAGAAAAAAGAATAAATACATCAGAAAGGTGATAAGGCATCACCAGGAGAAGAACAGCCACAAGGCCCCCAAAAAGACCCTCTAACTGCTGTTATTGATCAAAAAAAAAAAAAAAGACCCGCTAACCTCACAATTTACAAACATGAGGTTACCCCACCCATTCCAAGCAAAGATCAAGGCAAAGCCCCAAATAAACCCAATAATACATAGACCACCAACCCAACAGCTGGCCAAAAGCAGAAACCCCTCCTCGCAGCCCAACCAAGTCTTCAGTCTTCATCTGTGAGTGAATCTTCTTGGGTTGAAAAGTCCTCATCCCATGATTTGTTTCCTTCCCAACAGGTTTTCTTCAACTTCTATTACTTTCTTTTTCTTTCGAATTCCTCAAAATCCCTTCTGGCACCTCTCCTTGCTTCTTTTCTTGAATTATTTAAAAGCTTTTCTAGAAATTGCTTCTCTACCAAAGAAAAATAACCCCAAAGCTTTACCAACCTCAACATCTCTATCTGCAAGCCTCTTCGCATCCAGGCTGCCTTCAGAGTCTACCTCTGGGACTGCAATTAGATTGTCATCTCTCTTTGAGACTTCGCAATCCTCCTTATCTTTTTTCTTTTTTTCTTGAATTCTCCCAACCTCTCAAACTCTGCTTTGTGTATACTCACCACAGAAACATTCAGATTGTCAACACCATCCCCACCAAGAATCTTCTGGTTAATGACTTTCTTGCTTGCTCCTCTTCTTCTATACACCCTTTTATGTTACTGCAAGGACCAGTTCTGATCAAGCCCTTCGTAGCATGCACCAGATGGGATTTACTAGCACCCCTAAGTTTCTTTGCATCCACTACTCCATCTAAGACCATGGGAACTGGATAAACCTTATTTCTACCCAAATCAACTCCAATCTTACCCACATCACTTCTTCAACTATCGATTTTTTTTTCTAACTTCTTTGAGAAATCACACAATCCTCCTCAACACCAATATGACCAGGCTCATAAATGTCATTAGATGCTTCCAAAACTTGTGGCACCACTGCTTGAGAAGAAGTCAATGTTGCTTTAGGATACAAGGTCATGAGAGCCATAAAGCCAACCTCGGGTTCATCTGAAAATCAATCAACATTCAAATTTGCTTCACTTGAAACTTTCCGGACCTCCTCATTTGACTTTTCATTCGATCCTTCACCATCACCTTCCCCTGCAGAATCTCCCACAATACGATCATTTGACGATTGCTCATCACTTCCACCTTCCACCAGCTTGACAGTCTTTGGATGAGTCCTTGAAAATTTTCTAGGCTTCTCTCTTGACATCTTCAATTGTTTACCAGCCCTATTCCTTTTGGTTGAGGCCCCCAACTTCTTAGGGCCTTTTTTGAAATTTCCTAAAGATCCACTTTCTTTAAAAATCTTTAGCATACCCCACCAAACTTTAGACTTAGTCTTTAGACTTGATGGTCCCAGGTTTTCTAGGCTGCACCCATCAAAGTTAAGTTTAATAAAGCCTTCCTTTGGTGGTTTTCATTCCTTTTGGACCATGGGCTTCTTGAAGGAAGAACCAACTACTATTCCCCAATTCCTTATTATGTCTTCTGTTGAAAAAAGTGTGAAAGCCTCCAAAGGCTTTACCCAATGAACCTTTCTAACTGTAATGCACTCGATTAATATTTCCTTATACCATCTGTTTGGGAAAATGAGGGTACACTTAGTATTGGAAACCAAGAAATAACTAAATGTGACATTTTTCAGTACCTTGGTTCAATAATTCCGAACAAGAGAGAGATTGAGGAGGATATCGCTCATAGAATTAGAGTAGGATGGGTAAAATGGAGGGATGCATCTAGAGTTTTATGTGATAGGTAGATACCACTTAGGTTAAAAGAAATGTTCTTTAAAAGAGGCTGTGTTTGCTATGGATAGATCCAAAGCCCTAGGTCTTGATGGTTTTATGATGGCTTTTTATCAAGACTGCTGGGAAATTTTAAAGGATGACTCGCAGAAGGTGTTTAATGAATTTTTTGGGAGAGGCATTATCAATCTGGGGCTTAACTTCACCTTTATTACCCTCATCCCCAAGAAGTCTGAAGCGTTGCATCCGAAGGACTTTAGGTCTATCAGTCTAATCAATAGCCTGTATAAAATCATTGCTAAGGTGTTATCCAGGACAATTAGGGTTGTGCTTCCTTCTTTGATTTCTCCAATACAAGGAGCCTTTGTTCAGGATAAGCAGATTGTTGGTCAAATCTTAATTGCTAATGAATGTGCTGGGGACATAAGGAAGGAAGGGGTTGGTTTACAAGTTGGACCTGGAGAAGGCTTATGACCTGGTTGATTGGGGTTTTTTGTTGGAAGGAATGAAGAACTTTGGTTTTGGTGATAGGTGGTGTAGATGGATTTCAGGTTGTTTAAAGTCTTGTCATTATTCAATTTTGGTTAATGGAGCTGTAGTGGATCACTTTCTAGCTATTAGGGGAATTAAACAGGGTGACCCCTTATCCCCCTTTCTTTTCACTTTGATTGCGGATGTGCTTGGGAGACTGATTACGAGGGCTAATGACAAAGGTCTAATGAAAGGTTGGAGAATTGGTACAGAGGAGATCCCTGTCACTCATCTTCAGTTTGTGGATGACACAATTTTGTTTAGTGATGGGAGTGATAGGAGATATGTGAGAAGCTTAAAGTGGATTGTCATCTTATTTAAGAAAATGTCGAATTTGTAAGTGAATTGGGATAAGGGTTGTCTTGTGGGTTTGAACATGGAGGATAACCAAGTGTCTGAATGAGCTGATTTGTTGGGTTGTAAGGTGGATTACTTGCCTATGAGCTACTTGGGCTTGCCTTTAGGGGATAATGCAAAGGGGTATAACTTCTGGAACCCAGTGGTTGAGAAGTTCACTAAGCATCTAGCTTCTTGGAAGAAGAGCTATTTCTTCTTGGGGGGTAGGACCACCCTCATTAAGTCCACCCTTGCTAACTTGCCGATTTATTTCATGTCAGTTTTCAGAATTCTTGTTGAGATCAGCAAGAAGCTTGAAAAGTTGATGAGAGATTTTTTATGGAAGCCAGGGGAAGAAAAGAAAGATCATAGAGTTTGCTGGGATATTGTCAGAAGAAGCAAGAGGTTTGGTGGGCTTGGTTTGGGGAATATTCAGGAAGGAATTAGGGCTCTGTTGGCTAAGTGGTTATGGAGATTGCCTATTGAGAAGGACAAGGCGTGGGCTAAGGTGATAGTCAGTATTCACGGGCTTGCGGCTGATGGTTGGGATGCTGGCGTGCTGGCTAGGGCAACAAGAGCTTCTCGTTGGAAGTCTATCCATGCTATCTTGTCTTTATTCCCCGACCACATCAGGTATAACCCTTGCTCTAGTAATTCTATCAAATTTTGGGAGCATATTTGGTTGGATAACACCTCCCTCAAAGAGCTATACCCTTCCGTTTATGCTATCTCTAATTGTAGGGGTGAACCTATCGCTTCCTTTTTGTCTCCTTCTAATTCTACCTCCGGTTTTGGGTGGGCCTTAGAAGAGATCTCCATGACTGTGAGGTTGATAGAGCATTGAAGTTGATTCAAAACCTTGAGAATGTTTATTTAGATCCCTCTCGCATTGACTCTCGGGTCTGGACTCTCTCTCCATTGGGCATCTTGTTCCTCTTTCTTTTTATCTTTATTGAATCCTACTATCCTAGTGACTTTGGGGGCCATCTGTTTCCGACGAAAGAAATCTGGAGTAAGCCTATTCCGCATAAGATTTGGGGCTTCTGCTAGGAAGATTTTTGGGATAGAATTAGTACTTATGAGCTTCTTCAAAGGAAAAGACCTAGTTGCTGCTTGTAAGGTTAATGGTGAGTGTACTCATCACCTACTGATATCCTGTCCCCTTACACTGTCAATTTGGGAATGGTCTTCTTCCTTATTTGGGTGGAGGTGGATCCCCCTGCCAAATGTTCAAAGTCTGTTTGACCCTACCTTTGTTAGCTGGAAAAAGAAGAGGGGAAAAACATTATGGAGATGTTTAAAGGCTGCAGTTTTTTGGACTATTTGGGAACAGAGAAATCAAAGGCTGTTTGAAGGCAAAGAAAGAAGTTTGGATGCTCTAATTGAAGTCATTACAGTTAGGGTGATCCATTGGGTGAAAACTTTAAATCCTTTCGATGGTATTCGCATGGTAGATTTGAGGAGGAAGTGGAGAGAAGTGGCTGAATCTGAGCCATCAAAATAGTTAGTTGTACCTACTTGGTCTCCCCCTACTAATGGTTTCATTAAGCTGAAATTTGATGGTAGCAGTGAAGGAAATCCTGGACCTTCAGGTATTGAGGTGCTTTTAGGGATGAAGATGGCAAAATTGTGGCTCTTTTCTCTGCTCTCATTGGTATTGGGGACTCATTAAGAGCAGAAATCCTTGCTGTGTTGGAAGGAGCCAAGAGAGCCAAAGAACTTAACTTGACTAAGATATTAATTGAAGGGGATTCTAAGCTGGTTATTGGCTGGCTTCAAAAAGAGGAGGAGAGGGGATGATGGGCTTTCATGAATGAGAAAAGGAAATTTAGATACTTGACACAAGGAATGAAGGTCAAGCTGAATTGGGTTAAGAGAGTTTCCAACTCCATGGCTGATGCTTTAGCTAAACAAGAGGTGGGAAGAAACTCTAATTTTTGGGCTATATTGTAATTCATTTTATGGCTTCTATCTGGGGGAGTTAAGAGAGTTTATCTCCTCCTTGTGTCCTCCTTTGGCTTGATAATTAATGAAATTCAGTTTATTGATAAAAAATGTTCTTTAAAACAATTGTAAGACCAGCTACGCTGTATGAAGCAGAGTGTTGGGAAACATGTCCAGAAAATGAATGTGGCAGAAATGTTTGTGCTGAGATGTGTGAGTGGAAAAACTAGAAAGGATAGGATCAGAAATGAAGTCATTTTCAGTAATTTAGGGGTGGCTTCAATTGTGATAAATAGGGGTGCAACTTTGGTGGGCTCAGGTTGGGATTTTTTTAAAAATTTCAATGCAATGTAAAATCTTCAAATCGGGCACTCAACTTCCCTCCCTAGTGATAAAATGAGAGAAAGTAGACAAAAATGTTTTGGTCATGTGCATTGAAGACCATCAGCAACACCTATAAGAAGAAGTGATTTGTTACAAGTTGAAAGGGCTAGAAGAGCAAGGGGTAGACCAAAAGGACATGGGCAGAAGTAGAAATAAATGATTTAAGCACCAATAATTTAACAATGAATATGGCATTAAATAGAACGGACTGGCAAAACAGGGTTCATGTAGCTGACCACATATAGTTGGGATAAGGCTTGGATGATGATGATGATGATCTGTTTGGGCAAACAAAAGAAATAATTGTTACCTGTCATTCAATAGGTCTACCTACAAATTCCTATTATTTTTGCTAATAATTCCTACAATACCCAAAAGCTTCTATTATATTAACATCAAGGTTAGGACTCCATCTTGGCACTTGCTTTATTTCAAGTCAAACTTAACTAGAACTTTTACTTTCTCACCTCCAGTTTCAGTACTTTTATATTTATGATATTTGATCTATCTCCTTTGTTTACGTTATCTTTTTCTTTAAGGGGTGCTTGATGACTGAATTTTTTTTTTTTCTTTTGATAACTAAATTACTTTTGTTGAGATTATGTATTGTGGGTAGGAGCATTATTGTCTTACTATTTTATTTGTATTTTGGGTGTCCATTCAGGGGCATGGATGTAATTTTCATTATTAAGTTAAACATGAACTTTTTAGGTGTAAATGGTAACACACCCTATTCTCCTGAAGCTTTCTTCTCTTTCTCTTCTTCTTCTTCTTCTTCCACACTTTTCATTTACAACTTGGTATCACAGTGGGTTAGGATCTTGGAAGAGCTTCCTTTGCTGACCCTTGAACCTAGGAAGACCTGCTGATGTTGGACCACCACCGGATGACGTTAGTAGTCCGTACAAGTGCCAGCGGAGCGGCAACCCTTGAATCTGGTTCAGTTTAGTGCTCCCTGTTTTCAGGAAGATTTTGGTATGGGTCTCATCTCCATTTGATGCTTCCATGCTTTTTCTTGGCTTTTTCAATAAAAAATTACAGAAAAATGCAGGTTCGACATTTGGGATTTTCTATTCCCATCTGAGGTTGGTTCTTGCTTGAGACCTGTTGCGCTCAGGTTGTTTTACTTTTTTGAAGGTATGAGAAGTGGTTCCACATTTGTCTGAACCCTAGTTTTTCTTTGGGAGATTTTGTTCCCCTCCCATTCTGTTGTAAAACTCTTTTTCTACTTCTTGTTGGCTCCCAACCGAGTGTTGACCTGTTCTGGTTGGTCTATTGTGTGCTGATTGGTTATTGGAGTTCTGTAGGGTTGTCAAATTGCTAGTTCAAGTCTAATGGATTCGCCTAAGGAAGTATAGATGGTTTTTGGAGTGTTCCCAGGCAATGTTGATGCTTCTAGTGGTATGATAACCACTATAAAACTTGATGGAACCAACTTTCTATAGTGGTCTCAATTAGTCAAGCTTACCATTGGAGGAAGGGGTGAGCTAGGATTCATTGCAGGCAAGGAGGTGAAGCTGAAATCTGATGACCCCAAGTTTGCCAAGTGGGAATATGATAATTCATTGGTTATGTCATGGATGGTCTGTTCGATGCAACCACATATTGCTTGCAACTACATGTTCCTCTCCATCGGCAAGGATGCTTGGAATCGTGTTACTGCCACATAACTCCCATGTTAGAAATGCAATTCAAGTCTACCAACTCCAAAGGGAAGCCTACAATATGGCCTAAAAGGCTAATCTCAGACATTGAGGGAGATTTAGAATGTAGTGGTAGAGGGGATAGGAGGAAGGGCCTAAAATGAGGAGATTATGGCCTTTTCATGGGTGTTTTTTCTATTTTGTCTCGATGAAAGTTATTAGCTGGAATGTAAGAGGGTTAAGGAGTGCAAGAAAGAGAAGGGTGATCAAAGACCTACTTCGAAGGGAAAAACCCGATATTGTGCTTTTACAAGAATCCAAAATGATGGAATTAGATGGGAGATGGGTGAGAAGTTTTTGGAGGTCTAGAGGTTTAGGTTGGAGTTCATCTCCTTCTTTGGGAGCCTCGGGGGGGATGGTAACACTGTGGAGGGAGGATGTGGTGGAAGTAGTGGAAGAATTGATAGGCAGATTCTTAGTTTCCATTAAGTGTAAGAATGTAGAGGATGGGTGTGTATGGGTCTTACCCAATGTTTATGGCCCTAATTCCTATAGAGAGAGGAATGAGATGTGGGAGGAACTATATGCAATCAAGGGGCTATGGGATGACCCTTGGTGCCTGGGCGGGGATTTTAATGTCATTAGATTCTCTAATGAAACCAGTAATCCCCAATAGGTAATTACAACAAGCATGAGGAAATTTAATGGTTTTATTGAAGAATGTGAATTGAAGGAAATACCTCTGCTGCAAACCAGTTACACTTGGTCCAACCTTCAGGAAACCCCTTTGTGTTCGAAGTTGGATAGGTTCTTATTTAACCTAGCTTGGGAGAATAGTTTGGAAAACTTGGTTGCTAGAGGGGTCACCTCCGATCACTGTCCTATCCAAATAGGTACTAAGTTTTTTCCTACAGGAACCTTTTAGATTCGGAAATATGTGGCTTACCCATCCAGATTTTGTGAAAAAAGTGAAGGAATGGTGGGGTGAGGAGGAGAGGGGGGTAAGATGGAAGGGGATCAAGTTTCATAAGAAATTAAAAAGGTTGAGAGCCAAAATAAAAGAGTGGAATAAAGATCATTTTGGTAGAATTGAGGAGCAAAAATTGTGCCTAATCTCTCGAATAGAAAACTTGGATGTAAAGGAATCTCAAAATGGGTTGACCGAAGAGGACAAAATGTTAAGGAGACAATTGAAAAAGGATTTGGAAGAGGTGTTACTGAGGGAAGAAATCAGTTGTAGACAAAAATCTAGACACAAGTGGATTAAGGAAGGCGATGGGAACACTAGATTTTTCCATGATTTGGAAAATGGGAGACGAAGAAAGAATCTTGTGACCAAGCTAGAGATAGGAGAGGAGGTGATTACCAACCAGGATGACAACCAGAAAATTTGTGGACTACTTCAAATCGATTTATAGAAGACCTTTGAGTGAGAGAGCAGTCGTGGAAGGGGTGGAATGGCCAATAATTGATGACTGAATGGCAAGGTGGCTGCAAAGGGATTTCGATGAAGAAGAGATTAAGAAAGCTGTCTTTCTAGTGGATAGATCCAAGGCTCCAGGTCCAGATGGCTTTACAATGGGTCTTTATCAAGACTGTTGGGAAGTGTTGAAAGAGGATTTAGTTGAAGTCTTTAAGGAATTTGCAGACGATCACATTATAAGCCCTGGAATCAATTCCACCTTTTTGGCCTTGATACCTAAGAAGAATGATGCCAACCACCCAAAAGATTATAGGCCTATTAGTCTGGTGACAAGCATCTATAAAATTTTGGCTAAAGTGCTCTCGTTGAGGATCAAAATAGTTCTCCCTTCTATCATTAGTGAAACCCATGGGGCTTTCATTCAAGGGTGACAAATAACAGATCAGATCTTAATTGTGAATGAGTGTGTGGAGGAAATGAAAAGGTCTAGGAAGAGAGGTTTCATTTGTAAATTGTATCTTGAAAAGGCCTATAATTTGGTGGGCTGGGAGTTTCTATTAGAGGTTATGTGAAACTGTGGATTTGGGGACAAGTGGTGTAGTTGGATTTTTGGGTGTATCAGTACTTGTCACTACTCTATTCTGGTAAATGGTATGGTGAGGGACTTTTTTCCAGCTTGCAAGGGTGTTAGGCAAGGGGATCCACTCTCACCCTTCCTTTTTACCTTAGTAGCTGATGTGATTAGTAGGATCATTACTAAGGCTGACAGTGAAGATGCCATTAGGGGTTGGAGAATAGGGAGACACTAAGTCCCCGTCACCCACCTTCAGTTTGCATATGACCTAATGATCTTTTGTGAAGGAGGTTTTAGCGAAAAGGTAGAAAACCTAAAGGAGCTAATAAAAGGATTTGAAAGTGTTTCTAATTTGAGAATAAATTTGGAAAAAAGCTGCATAGTGGGTATAAATTTGGAGGTAGGGGAGGTCGAGGCTATTGCGGAGTGTCTTGAGTGTTCCACCTCTGCTTGGCCTATGTTATACTTAGGGCTTCCTTTAGGGGAAAATCATAGGGAGAGTAGATTTTGGACCCAGTGGTAGAAAAGTTTGAGAAGAGATTAGCCTCATGGAAGAGGAATTATGGCTCTTTAGGAGGGAGAATTACCCTAATAAGAGCTACCTTGGCTAACTTACCTACCTATTTTTTGTCTGTATTTAGGATACCAGTTAGGGAAGCTAGGAAACTGGAGAAGTTGAGGTGGTGGGACTTGGGAGGGTAACTGGAAAAAATCAAGCTCTGTTAGGGAAATGGTTGTGGCGATGGCCATTGGAAAGAGAGAGATTATGGCATGAGGTGGTGGGAAGCATTCATGGGATGTCAGAGAATGGATGGGATGCTGGTGTATCAAGGCAGGCTAACCTAGCAGCACCTTGGAAGGCCATTCACAACACCCTTCCTCAATTCCTCAATTTTATCAGGTATGAAGTTTGTTCTGGCAACGCTGTTCATTTTTGGGAGGATATTTGGGTAGGAGACACACCTTTAAAGGATTTGTTCCCTTTGCTATTTTCTGTTTCTTTGTACAAAAAAGAGGTGGTCTCAAAATTTGTCTCACCTTTGGGAACACCCTTAGATCCTACTTGGGATTTTGGGTTTCGTAGAGGACTTAGGGATGATGAAATTGAATCTCTTTCTGTCTTGCTTTGTTGTCTTAATCTGGTTTGTTTGGATCCCTCCAAGCCAGATAAGAGGGTATGGACTCCTAGACCCAATGGAACCTTCACTTGTGCTTCTTTCTTCAAGTCTATCTCTCAACTTTCTACTCACCAACCCTTTCCGTCAAAAGAAATTTGGTGCAGGCCAGTTCCCCCAAAAATGATGGCGTTTTGTTGGGAAGTATTCCATGGGAAAGTATACACTCTAGATAACCTACAAAAGAGAAGACCTTTCCTTTGTATTTCTCCTAATTGGTGTATCCTTTGTAGAGCTCACGGTGAGGATTGTTCCACCTACTAATATCCTGTCCCTTTTCTGCAGAACTTTGGGCTTGGCTACTTTCGTTGTTTGGGAGTAGTTGGAGTCTACCAGCAGAAGTTCACATGCTCTTCAACCATTCTACCTTTTATTGGCCTACAAAAATAGGGAGAATTATGTGGAGATGTGCTCGTGCTGCCTTGATTTGGACTCTTTGGGAAGAAAGGAATGCTAGAATTTTTTAAGAAAAGGAAAGGAGCAGTCAGGAATTGAAAGACTGTGTGCTGAGTAGGGCAATACCTTGGCTGAAGACCTTGGAAATCTTTCATCAATTCTCCTTTAATGACCTTTGGAGAAATTGGTCAGTAGTAGCGAGGTGTTCATCCCTAAAGGACAAATCAATTACAAGCTGGTCTCCTCCATCCGAAGGCTCACTGAAGTTGAACTTTGATGGAAGTAGCTTGGGTAATCCAGGATTATCCGGAATGGGGGGTGCTTTGAGAAATGAGAAGGGAGAGATTTTGTTGCTCTACTCAGGTCCCTTAGGAATTGGGGACTCCATCAGGGCAGAACTATTAGCTGCTGTACAAGGGGTGCAATTTGCAAACCAGCTGGGGGTACAACACCTAACATTCGAGGGGGATTCCAAAGTGGTGGTGGGTTGGTTGAAAAATCCTGAAGAGGCTATGTCGCGTTACAAGAATGAAATGAAGAAATTTAGTTGGTTGACAAGGAATATGTTGGTCACTGTACAGTGGGTGGGGAGATCAGCAAATACTTTGTTAAATGTGTTAGCCAAGCAAGGGGCAAATAGGGAAGAATTGTTTTGGGCTCAGTTGTGATTCTTGCTTTTCTTTCCTAGTTTACTTGTAAGATTCAAGGAGGGGCTGCAGCTCGCGCCTCTCCCTGGGATGTTGTATGAACTCACTCTAAATCTGCTTCTGAATTAATAAATTTATTATCATTGATCAAAAAAAAATTATGCACCAAGGAGAGAGGATTGTGGATATGTACTTCTCTTCATTACAATCTGGGAAAAATGGACCATCTAGAGGCCTTGGAATGGAAAAATCTTGAGGATGGTGAATAGTACTGAAAATATGTTGAGAAGAACCGAGTGTTTGATCTCTTGGCTGTAGAGAGACTGGGCTGAATGGGCCCTATTACTCTTTAATTTTTGTCTTCTTTTATTAGTTATGTTTATGTTAATGGGCCTGTTAACTTCTTTTTATTCCTTATATGTTATGTTTGAGTTTGTTGCCCCATTAAGGGCATCATTGTAATTATGTTCATTAAGATTAAGTTAGTAAAAAGTGACTAGGAGAAAGGAGAGAGAACTGATAGTACTCTCATCTCCTCCATTCTTCTTCTCTCATCTTCTTCCTCTTCTTCTCTTGCCTGGGTCGCCTTTCTTTTGAAACTTTGGAGTGTTTGTTTCCAGACCTGTTTAAGTCAGTCTCTTGATTGACATTACAGTGTCAAACATTTCAGTTGAGCGAGTATTGTAGAAGATCATTTCCTCTAACTAATAAAAGAACATCTTTTCCTTCTCAAATTGTTCACTCTGATGTTGGGGGTCTTCCTCTATGACTTTTGAGAATGGCTACAACTATTTTATTAGTTTTGTTGATGGCTTCTCACGATACACATGGTTATATCCTCTGCATTCATGAGAGAAAGTACCTATTAGGGACTTTCATTGCATGGTGTTCACTGTTCATGCAATTTCATGTTGAAACTCAAATCTTCCAATCTGACAATGTGAACGAGTACTTCAAAAATTTTGATAAAAAAGTGTACTTCAAAAATATTGATAAAAAAAGAGTACTTCAAAATGAGTTCTTTGTCACTTGTAGATCAATCCATAGAAGTTCCCGTTCCAAAACTCCTTAGCTGAATGGAGTTACAGAAAGAAAGAATCAGCACTTGCTGGAAATTGCTCAAGGTTTAATGATCAACATTCATGTTCCCAAGAGATTTTGGATGATTGCAGTTCTGTTAACAGTAGCATATTTAATTACCAGAATGCCATCTTGAGTTTTACATTCTAAGGCTCCTCACTAGTTACTTTTCCTAATCTCCTTTGTTCTCCATTCCCTTACGTGTCTTTGGGTGTTGTTTCTTTGTCCATAATTTATTTCCATCATGTGGTAAACTAGATCCTAAGTCCATTCCTTCCATGTTCTTGGGTTACCCTTTTACTTAAAAGGGTTATAAGTGTGTTGACCCTTTATCCAGGAAATTCTTTGTTTCCGTGGATGTATCATTCTTTGAGAGTTGACCCTATACCCCTGCCTCTCCGTAGGGGGAGAAGCGTAATGGTTTGGAGGAGAGACAAATCCTTCTTCCATCCCTACTAGACCTTAACTCCACTTTGTGTATTCCCATGTAAATGTCCTCGTATGGATCAACCACATTTAGATAGTATGAAGGGATCAAAGGCTACGTAACCAACACCATCATTGGATTACCTAGAGGGAAAATTGGAAGCTAGTACACCTCCTAGTATACCTCCCTCTCAGTCAGGTAACCTTGTCCTTGTTAATTCTTCTGATATTGTTGATATTATTCCTGTGTATAACCTTGATATTTCTATTGCAAAATGTAAAGGTGTGCAAACCTATACTACCAAGTATCCCATAGCCAACTTTACCTCATGTGAAAACCTTTCATCTTCCTTGCATGCTTTTTTGTCTGCTATCTCTAATGCCTTTATTTCCAAGGTTGGTGCAAAAACCTTAACTACCAGAATGGATAGATGCTATGAGGCAAGAGATGGATGATGCCCTTCAAAAGAACAAAACTTGGGAACCTATGGATTTCCCTGTGGGAAAGGAACTAGTAGGGTATATACATGGGTGTTCTTAGTGAAACATCGAGTTGATGGTTCTATTGAAAGGTATAAGGCGAGATTGGTGGTAAGTGTATGGAGTGGACTATGCTAAGGCATTTGCATTAGTTGCTAAGGTGAATTCTATACGTGTACTCCTCTCTTTAGATGCAAACTTTGATTGGGGTCTCCATCATCTAGACATTAAAAATGCCTTCCTCAATGGAAACTTAGAGCAAGAGGTGTACATTATCGAACCCTTGGGTTTCCTTGAAGAGGGAAGTGAGCACAAAGTGTGTAGGTTGAAGAAATCCTTGTATGGGCTAAAACAATCCCCTAGGGCTTGGCTCAACAGATTTAACAAGGTTGTCCACAAATGTGGTTCAAGCAATGCCAGTCAAACCACGCATTATTTGTAAAAACTAAAAAGAGAATGTGAGAAGATTGTTGTCCTCATTCTGTATGCCGATGATATAGTGGTCACTAGGGGTGTCAATTGGACTGGATTTGGTCCAATCCGATCCAGTCCAATGTGACTCCATTATAAATGGACCAGGTCCAATCCAATCCAATGAATGTTCTGGAACAATTTGGACCGGTCCAATTCAATGTCTGGACCGTCCAATCTGTTAAAATTCATTTTGATTTAGATTGGTTTCAACCCAAACCCGGTCCATTGACACATATATTGTTATCTTATATCAATGGACCAGATATTGGCTTAATCCAATCCAATCCAATATAAATTTGTTACAGATGGACCAGGTCCAATCCAATCTAATAAATATTTTGGACGGGATTGGTCCGATCCAATATGCCTTGTTGGTCTGTCCAATCCGTCCAAATTGATTTTGGACTGGATGGGGTCCAATCCAAAACTGGTCCATTGACACCCTTAGAGGTCACAAGCAATTGGGAGTCACAAATTCAGAGGCTAAAGAAGTTCTTAACTTCTAATTTTCAAGTAAAGGATTTTGGTCTTCTTCGGTACTTCCTTGGAATTGAAGTTGCTTGCTTAGAGAAGGGCATCTTTAATTTTTTTGATCAATAACAACATTTCATTACTTAATCACAAAAGTAATTACAGAGAGGAAGATAAACTTTCTTATCTTCCAGAAGGAGCTTAACACTCCCAAGAACAAAAAGGAAAAATTACACTTGTTCCCAAAACATTGACTCCCTCTCGACTCCTTGCTTAGCTAATCCATCCGCAAAGGAGTTAGCTGATCTATTCACCCAGCTAACCTTAACTTCCATCTCTTGAACCAGCCACCTAAACTTCCTCCTCTCGTTACTGTACATCCATAAACTGCTGTTTTCTTTATTCAGCCACCCTACCACCACCTCTGAATCCCCTTCAATGATGAGTTTTCTTATATTCATTTCCTTGGCTCTTTGAACTCCTTCCATAACTGCAAAGATTTCAGCCCTGAGAGAGTCACCCACTCCAATTGGGCCGGAGAACATGGCTGAGACAAGCCCGTTCTCATCCCTAAACACACCTCCAATCCCCGATTGTCCAGGATTCCCCCGACTACTCCCATCAAAGTTCAGTTTTAAGAAGCCAGCCGGTGGGGGAGCCCAGGACACACACAAGATTGCTTTGGTCTGGGTGCAGTTAGCAATCTCACCCCATTTCCTCAACAAATCAACCACCGTGAAATCTGTAAACAGCTCTGAAGATTTCAGCCACTGAACAACCCTTATATGAATCAATTTTCTCAGTTCTTCATTACTTTTTCCTACTTCAGAAAAGATTCTGGAGTTCCTTTCCTCCCATAGGGCCCAACAAACTGCAGCCCTCAAACATCTCCACATGGTCCTTCCCCTTCGGCACCTGAAGAAAGAAGGGGAAAAAAGGCTTTGCAAATTTGAAGGAGGATTCCAACTACACCCAAAAAGGGAAAGAGCCCACGGAAGGGCATCTTTAATTCTTAGAGAAAAAAATGTCTTTAATCTCCTACAGGATATTGGAAAGCTGGGAGCTAAATCAGCAGGCACACCAATAGAGCAGAATCACGGATTGGGAAACAATGAAGGAGATCCCCTTGAGGGTGAAGCAATTCCAGAAACTTATTGGAAGGTTGTTATATCTTTCTATGACATGCCCATTCATTGCTTATGCTACTGGTGTTCTTGGTCAGTATGTGCATGCTCCTAAAACCTCCCATCTTGCAGTTGTAGAAAGGGTTCTTTGGTACTTGAAGAAATACCCTGGAAGGGGACTCTTGCCTGCAAAGCATGATCTTTGAAGAGTTGAAGCCTTTAATGATGCCGACTGGGCAGGCTCTGTGGATGATAGGAAGTCATCTAGTGGCTACTATACTCTTGGAGGAGTAGAAATAAAGAGGTGGTTGCTAGGTCAAGTGTAGAGTCTGAGTATAGAGCCATGTCACATGGTCTGACAGAAGTGTTGTGGATTAAAGTCTCCTGGGAGAGGCAGAGAGCATGGCTTCACAGCAAGTGGCCCCATAATATTGTATTGTTAAAGGCAACTAACAATATAGCTGCTAACCTATTCTCCATGACCAAACCAAGCACATTGAAATTGGTAAGCACTTCGTCCGAGAGAAGATTGAAAGGGAAAAGTGTGTACCCCATATGTTGGAGCAACTTGCAGATGTATTCACAAAGGGTGTTAACTCCTTGTGGCATAGTGAATTATGTAACAAGTTGGGTTGATTGACATCTATAGCCTAACTTGAGAGGGAGCATTGTAATGTGTACTAAACTGCTGCAGGGGTAGTTTAATCCTTTTACTTATTATGTATTCTCTTGTCACTCTAACATAAATAATAGAAAAGGCACCACCAGCCCAACTTTTTGGCCCTTTCGAACTTTCCCTCCTCTCTTATCTTGCTCTCTCCTCTTTCTCTCCTTTCTCCTTGCTTCCCCTCTATCCTCTTGATTATAATGACTACTGGTTATGTGTCTCCTTGCTTTTTCTCTCTTTGCAAAATTTTCTATTATCAACAAAAACAGAGAAACACACCTAAGTAATTAATGAAAAGTACAAAGTATCAAATAAAATGCTGATGAAAATATCAATTGTTTATTATTAAATTTATTATATTCACCTGCCCCTTCTCCACTGGTTGATTATTCTTTTTACTGCAGTAAAGGCAACCCTGAGATGGTGCATTTGTCTGAATGCTTCTTTAGTTGCGTTATCTAGTACCTAAATGTAATTTCAGTTATTGGATCATACATTTTACTGCAGGGTGATAAAAAATGCAAAAATTACTTCAGGGTTGCCTTTAACTTCCAGCCTTACACTGAGATGGTGCATTTGTTTGAATGCTTCTTTAGTTGTGTTATCTAGTACCTAAATGTAATTTCAGTTATTGGATCATACATTTTATTGCAGGGTGATCAAAAATGCAAAAAGTGCCTCAGGGTTGCCTTTAGCTTCCAGCCTTACACTTGCTGAAGGAGAGGTCATCCTAGATGTTGATGGTTGTGTTCCCACTCAACCAGTTCTGCAACATACTGGCATCTCTGCATGGCCTGGTGAGGCATTTGTTTCTCCTGGATCTGGGATGTCTCTTTCTTTCTGACTCCATATCGCTCAGTTTGGAAAGAGTACAAATACAAATATGTACAGTGTAAATACATATAAAATAATACAAAATATAAGGTTTTGCACTCTACATATTTGCATTTGTACTCCTTCCAAACTCAGCCTAAAGATCTTTCCACTAAACTGTTTTCTCCACTTGTTTAGCTTTCTTGCCTTAAGGTAGCTTTCTTGGATAACTGAAGTATGATTTGGCTTGATCTGTTAGATCATGCTGATTGGTCTAATCTATCTTGGCTTCCCTTGTCCAATTTCCACTTGGATCCATGTTTTTTAAAATTGGTATTTCTTCACAATTTATTGATAATTAAAAAAATGGAAAATGTACAAAGATTTGTGCTGTGAACACCTATATCCTTGGCAGCCTATTGATGTAGGACCACTTGCTTTGATGCCAATTGATGTAAGACTTGAATGACCAAAGGATGAGCTTACGAGGGTTAGGATGGATTTAGGATAAAAGACAAAAATTGGTTAAGTTGGAAAAGTTTTAGGGTGTCGAACACAAAAATTATATATTTATCTTAATAAGGTGAAAAAACTTTAAAATAGAAAAAAATAGGTCTATGATGCAATTTTTCTGTGAAATTTCATTGGTAGGGATGTAGGGTTAGAATGGATAGTTGTGACATGCAATTGAATTTGGTTAGGTTGGAGTATGTTTGGCACATAAGGATGAAAATTTTAGACTTGGCATAAAGCTAAATAATTAAGGAATCCTGTGTTCTATGTGGGATTTTGTATGATATTTAAAGGGATGGAAGGATGTAATGATATATGGGGCATCTAAATTTGGTTGGGATTGGAGACAGTTTGGCAAAAAAGATGGAAACAACTAGAATGGGAAGATTTCAAGTTTTAATGAAAATTAAAGGAAAATACACCTAATAGTTCCAATCCTTTGAAATGTTGAATGAATGTCTTTTGACGAAAAACCTACAGTTGTTGACGGAAATGTTTTAAAACTTGGAGGCATGATGCAAGGTGTTTCACTGCCTAGAGGCATAATTCTCACAAACTCAAGGAGGTGTAAGCCTCCTTAAGAGGAGGGGGATGAGGTGGAAGAAGAGGAGGATGAGGAGGAAGAAGAGGAAGGGGAATCTCTTCTTTTTTTTGTTTTTTTTTTTAATTTTATGAAAGATGCCTTGTATTAAGAAGAATGAAGATGCATAATACTAGCTGAAAGATGTCTTGTTCCTTCCCTTCCCTTCCCTTTTCTTTTTTCATTTTTTCCTTATTTTCTTTCTTTTTGCTTTTTCATATGATCCATGCATGAGGCGTGTGAGGCGCATACCTCATGCAAAAGGCGTATGAGGGTGTGCCTCAATTGCCTCAGGGGCATTAGTGTTTCTGGCATATGCTGTTATGGACGCCTTCCTCGGGAAGACGTACCATCGCCGCCGGCAGCAACAGGCCCCGGGCCCACCGCCAGCAGCAGCAAGGATTCAGTTCGGCAACAACAGCCTTATCTAGATTAGATTAGCTCATTTTGCTTGTTCTTATCTTATTGTTCTTATCTCTTATCTTATCTTGTTAATAGCTTATCAGATTAGGATTATCTTAGCTTATCTTATCTTGTTAGTAGCTTATCAGATTAGGATTAGCTTATCTTATCCTTAGCAAGATAAAACTGGAAGTCTCCCTATTCAGCAAGGAGACTCCCTTTGATTAGGACTCTTGTAATCTCCTATTTAAGAAGACCCCATTATTGAATGAGATATCAAATTATTCAGTCAAGAGTGAGTTAGGAGAGTTGGTGATCTCTTGGGCAAATCACCGAAGGTGCCAAGATAGGTTCATCACGAGCAGGAAGGAACAAGGGAAAACAGGAGGTTTTCCCCGTGGACCGACCCGTGACGAGATCCTATTCCCGGGCCCTCAACAACTTGGTATCAGAGCAAGGCGTCATGGGAGATCTGGAGCAGCTACCTTCCAGGGTCCACGACCTCGAGCACCAACTCGTGGAGACCAGCTCCGGAGTTCGTGAGATCAAAGGTGAAGTGCGAGAACTGCGACGACTAATGGAGATGTTTCTTTCCAGCAGGGAAAGGAACTCTGACGGAGGGACAGCAGCTAACGACCGCTGGCCAGACCTGCCGAAGTCTTCCGGCGAACAGCAGTCCGTCGACCATGGAGCAGCCATCATCCCCAAGTACAACAGGCTGGAGTTCCCATCGTACAACGGCAACGGAGACCCCCTAGGCTGGCTGTATCGCTGCGAGCAATTCTTCCGAATCAACGGACAAATGACCAGGACAAGGTAAGCCTAGCCGCCTTTCATTTAATAGAAGAAGCACAACTTTGGTTTTATCGGTTAGAGCAAGAAGAACCCGGGCTCAGTTGGCCCCAGTTTAAATCCTATTGCCTTCTTCGGTTCGGACCCCCATTGACCAGCAACCCACTGGGCGAGCTAATTAACCTTAAACAGACCGGAACAGTTGCTGAATACCAGCGACAGTTCCAAACCCTCCTCGCGAGGGCATCCTCTGTGCGACCAGACTAGCAAGTGGATATGTTCACAGCAGGGTTAGCAGAACCCCTGCAAGTGGATGTCGAGATGCAGAATCCCCCAAATTTGGTCACAGCCATGAACTTAGCCCACGCATTTGAGCGCAAGCTGCAGCTCAGCCGCGGAATTTTTAATGTGGGTCGTCCACCGAACTCGTGGGTGCCCCCAAGACCAGCAGCAACGACCCCCTCTTCTGCTACCAGCTGGGAAATGAAGCCTCCCACGACCACCACCTCTAGAGCAGTGACAAGTACAGGCAGTAACATGGTCACTCCTCCTATCAAGCGCTTGACCAGGGCAGAAATGGCAGAGCACCGAGCGAGAGGTCAATGTTTCAACTGTGATGACCTCTACTCGGCAGGACATAGATGCAAGAGGCTTTTTTGCCTTCTCATAGATGAGAAAGAGGAGGAAGGGGAACCCGTCACGTTCGAACCAGAGATCTCTCTCCATGCGATCACCGGTATTAAAACCTCTAAGACCATGCAGTTACAGGCACAAATCACAGGTTAGCCAGTGCGCATTCTCGTCGATTCAGGGAGCACACACAACTTCATAAGTGAACATGCAGCCCTGCAGTTAAAACTACCAATGGAACTCCGGCCACGACTACAGGTAGCCGTCGCAAATGGTGAAAAAGTTCACAGTCCAGGGATTTGTAAGGACGTCCCAGTACAGGTCAATTCTAAACTAATTCTTGTTGATTTATTTGTACTCTCATTGGATGGGTTCGATATTGTTCTTGGGGTCAAATGGTTAATTACCCTAGGCCCGATTTTGTGGGACTTCAGCGCACTCACCATGACCTTCCACCTGAATGGCAAGCAAGTTTCATGGCACGGTTGTAGGGTTAAAGAAAAGACACCGCAGGTTCATGCACTCCAGACAGAACCGGCAGCCATGGAAAAACTTCTCGCCGAGTTTTCAGATCTGTTCCAAGAACTGAAGGGCCTTCCCCCTTCCCGAGCTTGCGACCATCGTATTCCTTTGGTGGCGGGTTCAGCACCAGTCGTTGTCAGGCCTTATCGCTACCCTCACTTACAGAAGGATGAGATAGAAAAACAATGTACAGCGATGCTGAACCAAGGGATCATATGCAAAAGTCACTCCCCCTTCTCTTCGCCAGTTCTGTTGGTGGCGAAGCAGGATGGAACATGGAGGTCTGTGTTGACTATAGAGAACTCAATGACCGGACGATCAAAGATAAGTTCCCTATTCCCGTTGTGGACGAACTGCTGGACAAGTTGCATGGTGCCCAGTATTTCTCTAAGTTGGACCTTAGGTCCGGATATTTCCAAGTTCGCATGGCTCCCGGTGACGTGAAGAAGACTGCTTTTCGCACCCACCATGGCCACTTCAAATTTTTAGTCATGCCATTCGGACTCTCCAATGCACCATCTACATTTCAGTCACTAATGAACGAGGTATTCCAGCCCCATCTGCGCAAATTTGTTTTAGTTTTCTTTGATGATATCCTCGTTTACAGCAAATCATGGGTAGAGCATGTCCACCATCCGAGGACCGTTTTCGTACTCCTACGCCATCACAGCTTATTCCTGAAACAGTCCAAGTGCTCCTTCGGGGAGCGACAGGTTCTTTACCTCGGCCACATCATCCATGGGCAGGGTGTAACAGTTGATAGTTCCAAGATTCAGGCTATAACAGAATGGCCCAAACCTCAATCCGCCAAGGCCTTACGCGGGTTCCTCGGTTTAACAGGTTACTACTGCAAATTTGTACAGAACTATGGAGTGTTGGCAGCCCCGTTAACCAACCTGTTGAAGAGAAACTCCTTCCGATGGGACGACGCAGCTGATGAAGCTTTTTTGTCACTGCAAAATGCATTGTCTTCAACCCCTGTCCTGCAATTACCTAATTTCGCCCTTGAATTTACAGTCGAGTGCGATGCTTCCAGAGTGGGTATCGGGGCCGTACTACAACAGCAAGGGAACCCGAATGCTTTCTTCAGCCGCAGATTGGCTGACCGGCATCTGAAGCTTCCAGCCTATGAGCGCGAACTAATCGGCCTTGCCCGAGCCATCCAGCACTGGAGGCTGTATTTGTGGGGGCGGTCGTTCATCGTCAAAACTGATCATTACAGCCTCAAATACCTGTTAGAGTAGCATCTCACCACTTCCCCTCAGCAGCATTGGGTTAGCAAACTGCTCGGGTTTGACTTCCGGGTGGAATATAAGGCGGGATCCTCTAATCGCGCAGCTGATGCCTTGTCTAGGCGAGAAGAAGACGCGATGGTTCTATGTAGCATTTCCCAACCTCGGATCTCTCTGTTTGACGACATTAAGAAGGCAGCACCACAGTCCCCGGAATGGTCGCTCTTACTGCAGAAGATCTAGACCGGCATGGCCGACCCCGATTGGTCACTTCACGACGGGTTGGTACTGTATAAGGGACGAGTCCATCTTCCAGCAGACTGCCCGTTGATTCCCACCATCATCACCAGCATCCATAACTCCACCCACGAGGGCATTCAAAAAACACTATACCGTGTCCGGACTGATTTCCATTGGCGAGGTATGAAGACTTCTATTCGAGATTTTGTCCAGAATTGCTCCACATGCCAACAACACAAATGGGAAAACCTACACCCGGCAGGCCTCCTTCAGCCCCTTTCCATCCCATCGCAGATCTGGGCCGACATCTCCATGGACTTCATTGAGGGACTTCCCAAGGTAGGGGGCAAATCAGTTTTCTTTGTGGTAGTCGACCGCTTCTCTAAATACGTGCACTTCATTCCTCTATCACACCCATACAGTGCCACTTCGGTTGCCCTCGCCTTCTTTACACATATCTTTCGCTTACATGGGTTGCCGGAATCCATCGTCAGCGATAGAGACCCGGTATTCACTAGTGCCTTCTGGAAAGAGTTATTTCGACTACACGGCACCACCCTGGCCTACTCATCTGCTTACCGGCCACAAATCGACGGTCAGACGGAAGTGGTTAACCGCACTATCGAGATGTATCTCCGTTGTTTCGTAGGCGATCAACCTCGACGGTGGTTGGAATGGCTTCCTTGGGCCGAGTACTGCTACAACACAGCCTACTATTCCTCCCTCGGCATGACTCCCTTTCGCGTCGTTTACGGCAGGGATCCTCCCCGCTTGCTGTCCTACGAGCCCGGATCTACTCGCTTGGACACAATCGATCACTCCTTACAGGACCGCGACGCCCTCTTCACCGACGTCCGCATTTGCTTACAGTAGGCTCAGCTCCGCATGAAGCTCCACTATGATAAGCACCACCGGGAACTGTCGTTCGATCCAGGACAATTTGTTTGGTTGAAGCTCCAGCCCTACCGGCAGCGCTCCTTGCGCCACAAGGCTGCCCCGAAGCTGGCCCTTAAGTACTATGGGCCCTACAAGGTTCTGCGACGGATTGGCAGTGTGGCCTACCGGCTAGAATTGCCAGGGACTAGCCGAATTCATGATGTCTTCCACATCTCCTTGCTGAAACCATTTACGGGTGTTCCCCCGGACCAAGTTCCCTCCCTGCCACCCTTGAAAGATGGCAAACTGGTCCCCCAGCCTAAAACTGTCACCCGCTCTCGTTTCAATCGTGGAATCCTTGAAGTCTTGGTGGAATGGTGTGATCTACCACCAACAGAAGCCACATGGATCCCATTGGTAGAGTTCCAAGCCACATATCCAGCTTTCGAGCTTGAGGACAAGCTCGTAGTCCAGGAGGGGAGTAATGTTATGGACGCCTTTCTCGGGAAGACGTACCATCGCCATCGGCAGCAACAGGCCCCGGGCCCACCGCCAGCAGCAGCAAGGATTCAGTGATGCTCATCCTACCCAGTTCGGCAACAGCAGCCTTATCTAGATTAGATTAGCTCATTTTGCTTGTTCTTATCTCTTATCTTATCTTGTTAATAGCTTATTAGATTAGGATTATCTTAGCTTATCTTATCTTGTTAGTAGCTTATCAGATTAGGATTAGCTTATCTTATCCTTAGCAAGATAAAACTGGAAGTCTCCCTATTCAGCAAGGAGACTCCCTTTGATTAGGACTCTTGTAATCTCCTATTTAAGGAGACCCCATTATTGAATGAGATATCAAATTATTCAGTCAAGATTGAGTTAGGAGAGTTGGTGATCTCTTGGACAAATCACTGAAGGTGCCAAGATAGGTTCATCACGAGCAGGAAGGAACAAGGGAAAACAGGAGGTTTTCCCCGTGGACCGACCCGTGACGAGATCCTATTCCCGGGCCCTCAACATATGCCTTGGGGTATTTTAGGGGTGTCTGACCTGGAGGCATGCCTCCAGGCATATGCCTCTCATGCCTTTTAAAACACTGGTTGATGGTTGTAATGGCTCCTTGAAGGATTAATAAGAAAATAGGGAGAAAAAAGTGGGAGAAAATCTGGAATGATTCATCGGGGTGCCTAGAATCACTTGAGGGCACACTTACAATATAATCTGTAAAATCTCAAATAAACTTCATCCATTCATCTTATCTATGCTTTTGCACTTTTACAAACACACACACATAGGGGTGGGCAGCCCTACTAGGACTGGAATCAAATTACAGAATTGCCACTATCATAAGAAAATAAATTAACTCTTGAATTACTTAAACCAATGACTTAGAAATTTAGGCACAACTAAAATATGACTAAAACAAATCAAACTACTAGGTCAGACCCCACAGGCAACATATAAAATGGACAAAATCTCCCTACTGTCTAAAAATACAAAAATATATGAAATTTTCAAAAAGTTACTGTATAATGGCTCTTTGGCTCCTGCATCACCTATGCTACCTCACCCATCATTATTAATTATTCATAGGATCTTTTTTTCATTGGTGGGACACTCCCGCACTGGGCTGCCCATTTATCATCTATCTTTCATTGGGTTTATTTAGGTCTGCAGTCTACCAATGCTTAGACAGACTTGGTTAATACCATGTGATTTATGTTGAGGTAGGGTAACATTGTACTGTGTTTGCAAACTGGGTAACAATGTAATGAGTTAAATTGTCTTCATCCTTGTATAAATTTTATTTGCTGCAGGGCGCTTGACACTGACCAATTATGCTTTGTACTTTGAATCACTGGGAGTTGGTTTGTATGAAAAGGCTGTTAGATATGATTTAGCAACAGACCTGAAGCAGATCATAAAGCCTGAATTGACTGGACCTTTGGGTGCTCGTCTCTTTGATAAAGCTCTGATGTATAAATCAACAGCTATGTAAGTTTCAGTTGCTAATGGTTGTTGGACATATATATAATTATAGACCTTGTGATCAAATTTTAGCTGTGCTATTTTACAGACCAGAACCTGTTTACTTGGAGTTTCCAGAATTCAAAGGTAGTTCACGGAGGGACTATTGGTTGGAAATTAGTCTTGAGATTCTATATGCTCACAAATTTATTAGGAAATACAAACTCAAACATACTCAGCAAGCAGAAGCACTTGCAAAGGCCATCCTAGGCATCTATCGATACCATGCTGTGAGAGATGCTTTCCATATTTGCCCGTCCCATTATAAGACTTTACTTGCATACAACTTAGCAGAAAAGCTTCCAGGGGGAGATACCATTCTGGAAACTTTATCAAGACACTTAGAAATACTGAATTCTGGTATGTCTCAAGATGATGCCATTGAGAGTTCATCAGTTGACATGAAACGGCAGCCTTCATTGTCCCTGGTGTCATTTATTACACTCACTAGACTTGGCTTCATGTTACCAAAACTGTTAGATGTGGAGGTAGAAGCAAAGTTCCTGGAGAGGGATATTTGGGTTGGTAAAATAAATCCTTTGGAATTGGCCGTGAAGCAATTGAAATGTAACACTGGAAGAGCTGAGGCAGCACAGGAAACCGTGAATCAAGTGAAAGTGGAGGGAATTGATACAAACATAGCTGTGATGAAGGTGTGTTGTGAATTTTGTGCTCTTTACTGGACTTTGTTTCATGTTCTTATTACTAAATTAACTTTTAAAAATAGCTATTGCAATATCTATTTTTAAAACTTATAAGGAGAACTAAGAGTTCTTAGATAAGAACAGCATTTGAATTTACAAGAAAAGAAAAATTACATGTCCTGTAATTAATAGAGAAATAATTATCAAAAAATTAGTAGAGGAGAAATGATGACATGTATCATTCAGTAAGCAGTACCCTTCTGGGCAGTTTTGATAAGAACTAAAGTTACATAGTTTTGTTAAGGTGTATAGGCAACTCTAGATGATAGTGGAGTGGCTAGTTGCACAAATTTCTATAGAAGAAATACCTTATCTAAACTAATTTCCCAGTTCTGTATATCAGCCAACATGTATATTGTGAATAAACCCTAGTTGATTCTAGGTCAAAGTAGAGAAGAAGGAAGAAGAAAGAAAAGAGAAAGAAGGAAAAGAATATTCGGCCAGACTAGAAGAGAATGTGAATCCAATCACTCTCCTAGCTGACCCACTTGGATTTTATTCATAAAACTTGGAGTTACAAGAAAGACAGTTTTGTCCCTCATATAAGATGGGACACATAACTTAAATTCAGATACAATAGACCTTTCACTTCCAAGAAGATAAACCAGAATGGCCAAAATACCCCTGACTCAAGCACTCTAACATATATAAAGTGAAAATTAGTTATTCTATCTAATAATAACAACGAATTTTATATCAAAACATGCAAAGTCATTATATTACAAATACAATAGCATTTTAAATCAATTCTTTCGTTATTTCAAATAGAACATTATTATATAAGAAGTTGATAGGTTACTGCCTATCACAGAGCTCTCTTCGAGGGAGAGCTAACCACCTCAAAATGGTGGGGGTGGGGAAATCGAGAGAAAGGGGGAAGATTGGATCTAACTTCTTTGCCTTCTCTTCCCTGGGCTAGATATTTATAATCATCTCTCTCGTCAATATATTTTGTTACATCAAATCATGCATTTTATTCCTTCTAACCATCTTAGGCATGTGGCTTCTTACTGTAGACTTAAGTGAAGAGTCTGGAAGTGGCTCAAGATGAGATACCTTCTCACATGGACCTTCCTAAAAATGTTGGCCTATCAGAATTATTTCATAGAAATTGCAAGTCAAAAAACTAGTAGCAAATAAAGCAGGCTATATTTTTATACTAATAAAAGATTTAAGAGAGAGATAAGGAGAGAGTATTGAGGAGAAAAACAAGGTACCAAGCCCATGTTATATTTAATTCATAGTTGTCAACTAGTATTGTAAATCTAGGGTTTGTATGAGAAAGGAAGAAAGAAAGAGAGAAAGGAGAAGAAGAGAGGAATGTGTCGAATGGTGTGTTCTTGTTACTGTTCATGCCCTTAAAAAGCATTTTATATTTTGAAACAAGAAATTACAAAGAGGTCCCTACTTGGGCACCCAAATACAAAAAGAGTACAAAGAGAAGAGGTAAAGACTAAAAACACCCTTGCCTAAACTTTCTCAACACTCTCCATCAAGCTGAGCATATATGTTAATCATGGCCAACTTGGCAAGGTTCTCAGCAAACTTTGGGTGGTGAACACCTTTAGTGAGGCAATCGGCTAGTTGGTCTTCCGATCTTACAAAAGGAAGGCAAATTTCTCCACTAGCAATTTTTTCTCTAATAAAGTGTCTGTCCACCTCAATATGCTTTGTACGATCATGTTGAACAGGATTGTGGGCAATGTTTATGGCTGCTTGATTGTCACAATACAGTCTCATTGGGATATCCGCTTGGATGCCCATCTCAGCCAATAAGGTCTTCAACTAGAGTAGTTCAGACACTCCATGAGCCATTGCCCTGTATTTTGCCTCAGCACTAGAACGAGTAACCACAGATTGTTTCTTACTTCTCCATTTAACCACATTGCCTCCGATTAATGTACAATAACCAGATGTTGATCTTCTATCTGAAGGGATGAGAGATCCATCGTATGGACGCCTGAATCTTGCGGAATAGAATGGGCGAATTTCAAAAATTTCTCTCCATCTTACTGGGAATCGTATTCCCTAATTTAGAAAAATCATATTTTTCAAGGATCAATCTTGAACCAAGAACCGAACCAGATCTGAACAAAAAAAAGTAGGAGAGGGATATACCTGATACGGAGAAACAATATCTCCCAATGGAGGTGTTCACGCCCAAGGAAGGAACCAAAGACTGCTCCCACTGAAGATGGCGCAGTATAGGATGGAGCAAAATCAGCAACGTTCTTCAAAAGAACTAGATCCTTCGCAAGAATCAGCTGGACGACACGTGAGCACGGCTTCCAATCAGCCCTTTCACAAAGGACTGATATCAAGATCCAATCTTGATCACTCCCACTGAGAATAGGAAATCGAACTGGCAGATATGGCGGCGGCAGGAAGGAGGCGGCAAGAAAGAATTTTCGCAGAGGTGCTGAATTCTTTCTTCTGTGATTTCAGCTCTGAAGAGAATGTGAATATCAATCTCTTAAAGGCTGCCGCCCCCTCCTCCTTTTATAAGCTTAAAGGGATCAGCTCCTAATCCCATTAGGAGTTGCTGATCCAAATCATATTTGGATCAGAATTCCCTTCAAGTGATAAGGGTAAACCCTTATCTTATTTGCAGATTAGATCAACCCTTTCCTAATCCCATTAGGAGGTTTCTAAATCTGGTAATCTAATATCAGAATTCACCCCTCATTTAACTGATCAAATCAGCCCAGTTTGAAATGGGCTTTAGGCCCAATAGGGATATGTGCTCATTTAGCCTTCCAAACTGCTGCCCAGTTGGGCTTCTTTGTATGGCGTGGGACCCAAACATTGATCTATACATCAGCCACATGGGTTCAGCCCAGCCTTTGTTACAAGGCCTGGCCGAATACACTGTTATGGACAGTGCATCCCCTGAAACCCATCACATGGGCTCTATGGGCCCAACACTTACCCTAAGTGGTCCCTGGGCCAAGCCACCTTGTAACACCCAGGGACTGTGGGCAGATGCAAGATTAGCCCATCAAGTATTACCCTCAATGGCCTTACACTTAACCTCTCAGCCCATAATGATCAAACACTGCCCGACAAAAGAGGACCTCTCCCTCGGCTGCAAGGAACAGTGCTGCACTCTCTGTTCACATGGATCCCGGGAATTAAAACCTTTTGCAAACGTTTAGAAACCGTAATATATAATATATATATATATATATATATATATATGTATGTATATCAGTATATAAATATATTTTGCAAAACAAAATTTCAACGATTGAAATCGGCTGCCGGCAGTCTTGGTTTCCATCAGAGAGAGTGCATTCCCGATCATTACCTTTGTTCGACAAAGGGGCTGATCCTGTCATTATGATCACCCACTCAGATAAATTCTCGGACTGTCCCAACATACCCAGGTTTTGACCCCCGCTAAGGATCTCACTGATTGGCATATCAAAGACAACCCAATCCAACACCTAGTGTAGTATCATAATCGAGTCTAGGGGTCAGGTGTAACTTTCCAGTTTTGCCCATCAATCTCCAAGGTTCAGGGCAATATTGGAAATCTGGTCCGGTTCAAAGATTCAATTAATCCTACACTGCATGTGCCTTGGGTCTCACCCTGGCGGCTGAGACAGGCCACCCCAACATTTGGCAGCACACCAATGTCAGCCTTGGCAGGATAAATCTCCCCAGACTTACCCAACGGCTATGAACATTCTAAACTAACACGAGTCTCATAAGTGTCCAGTTTAAGGGTATTACACAGAAACACACCACAGGAACATGAATCAAATATGCACTTTATTTATTTACAATAAATTCATAACGTACATCAATCTAATTGAAGCTAAGGGCATACACTGTCTAACACTATCATCAATGGACCTTGCCCAATCTGCATCTGTGTAAGCCTCAATATTTAGATGGTTGTGGTTGGAATACAACATCCCTTTACCAGGGCATCCTTTCAAATAGGCTAAAATTCTATTAACTGCTTGCATATGAGAGGTCCTAGGTTCATGCATATATTGGCTAACCACTCCAACAACATAGGATATGTCAGGTCTAGTCAAACAGAGATACAGAAGGTGGCCCACCAATCTCTGATATACCCCTTTGTCTGGAAGAACTTCTCCTTCAGTAGCACTCAACTTGTGGTTGGGATCAATTGGAGTTTCAACAGGTTTACACCCTAATTTTCCAACTTTATGAGGCAAGTGAAGTACATATTTTCTTTGTGACAGAAAAATTCCCTTCTTAGATCTTGCAACTTCAATGCCAAGAAAGTATCGGAGATCACCAAGGTCTTTAATCTCAAATTCGGAAGCAAGGAAGGACTTTAACTGGGAGATACCTGTGATTTCGTCACCTGTCACAACAATGTCATCAACATATATTATCAACATTGTTACTCTTCTATCAACTCTTCTAATGAATAAAGTGTAGTCTGCTTGAGATTGAGAAAACCCAATCTTTAAGATAGCATTTCTGAACTTGTCAAACCAAGCTCTAGGAGATTGCTTGAGCCCATACAAGGACTTTTTTAAGCGACAAACTTTTCCTTCACTGTTAGGAAAGCTCACCCCAGGTGGTAAGTCCATATACACTTCCCCTTGTAAGTCCCCATTGAGGAAGGCATTCTTCACATCTATTTGATATAAAGACCAAGAGTAATGGGCAGCAAGAGAAATGATCACACAAATAAAGTTCATTTTAGCAACTGGAGCAAAGGTTTCCAGATAATCAATGCCATAAGTTTGTGTGTATCCTTTGGCTACAAGTCGAGCTTTGTACCTCTTAGTTGAGCCATCTACCTTGTGCTTAATAGTGTAGACCCACTTACACCCAACAGGAGTCTTATCCTTAGGACATGGAACAACCTCCCAAGTCTGGTTCTTTATCAGGGCCTCCATCTCTTGGTTCATGGCTTCCTTCTAGTGAGGGGACTGTGTTGCCTCTGTAACACTGCAAGGGATGGAAACAGAAGAGATGGTAGAAATATAGGCACAATAGGAAGGTGAGAGAGCATCATAAGACACATAGTTAGTAATAGGGTACTTGCTGCATGCCCTCTTCCCTTTTTGAGTGGCAATAGGAAGATCAAGGTCAGGATTAGTAATAGAATTATCAGGAGGTTCAAGATTACCCGAGTCTGGGAGATCAGATTCTGATGGGCATTCTACTTTAGGAGCCACCCTCTTACTGCACCTGATGAAAAATTGCTGCCAGGACCGAGGCCAATACATAGGAGGAGGAGGAGGAGGAGGAGGAGAAGGAATACCATCGTTACAGGGAAGAGAGGGAGGAGGAACAAAAGAGACAGGGACAGGAAGGCAAAAGGGAGTCCAATCTTCACTTGCATTCTCCCCCTGAAGAGGACGGGATGACTGGAAAAAGGAGGACTCCAAAAAGGTAGCATCCTTAGAGACATATCTCTTGCTAGAGAGAGCATCAAAGCATCTATAGCCTTTCTGGACAGGAGAGTAACTAAGGAAGACACATTTAACTGACTTAGGATCAAACTTACACCGGGAAGGACTCATATCATGAACAAAACAAACACAACCAAAGATTTTAAGGGGGAGATTGGAAAGAGGTTCATCAGGAATGAGAAGTTGATGAGGAGACTGAAGATTAAGGGTCCTTGAAGGAAGTCTGTTGATGAGATACACAAATGTCTCAACAGCATCACCCCCGAAACGGGTGGGAACATGAGTCTGAAACAGTAAACCTCGAGCAACTTCAACCACATGCCTATTCTTCCTTTCAGCTACCCCATTTTGTTGTGGAGTATGATTACATGAACCCTGGTGAATAATGCCCCGATCTTCAAGAAGTCTATGCAAATGATGTTCAAAGTATTCCTTGGCATTGTCAGATCTTATTATCTTAACTCTTTTCTCAAACTGTGTCTCTACCATATTCATGAAGTTTTGAACCACCATAGGAACTTCATCTCTACTTTTCATCAAGTAGAGCCATGTATACCGACTGTAGTCATCAATGAAGAGGATGAAGTATTTATACCCACCCATGCAAGGGATAGCATATGGGCCCCAAACATCAGTATGAATCAAATGAAAAGCAACATTACTTCGTTTACTACTTGCAAAATATGTGGTTCTACACTATTTTGATAGATGACAAACTTCACATTCAAAGTTCAACTTTGACACCGAGTCAAATAAGTTTGGAAACAAAAGTTTTACAAAATTGAAAGACATACGACCAAGACGAAAATGCCATAATTTCAAGACTCATTTTCTCATTTGAACAAAACTCAGTCTAGCTTGATAATCCATGCTCTGAAGGTCCATCAAAGAGGTAGACTCCATCAGTTTCATGCCCACTTCCAATCATCTTCCCTGTGCTCAGGTCCTGAAAAACACAATGGGTAGGAAAAAAGGTCACTTAGCAATTATGGGATTTAGTAAGAGAACTAATAGACAACAAACTTTTATGTAATTGAGGCACATGAAGAACCGATTCAAGAGAAAGATTATGAGTGAGTTTGACTTCACCCTGACCCGAAATAGGGGTCTAAGATCCATCAACAACAATTATCTTGCCCTTCTCTGGGGTTAACTTATATGAGGTAAAATGTGAAGGCATACTAGTCATATGGGCACTAGCCTGGAGTCTACAATCCAAGGACTAAAAAATGTGGAACAAGCAAGTGCAGTACCTGTCTTGGCATATGAACTAGATGTATTACTAAGTCCAAAACCAGATGAGGAGGATGTACCACCGTTTTCCAGCTGCAGCAGTAAATTCCTGAGTTTGTCCATTACATCAGAGGAGTCATGAACATTAGAAGGTTGAACATTATTACCAATTGTAGCCAAGTGAGCGTTTCCCTTCCTCTCGGTTTTGTACTTTTCTGGTTTTAAGTGAGGATTGAGCTTCCAACACTTTTCCTTAGTAGTATGTCTTGGCTTCTTGCAATAATCACAAACCACATCCTCAGCCTTCTCAATAACATGGTGCTTACTATATTTTGCTTGGATCGAGATGACATAAAGGCAGAGTGATAAATCGTAGGAGGTTGCATCATGGCTGTCTTTCTACTCTATTTCCCTTGTACAAGGGAGTAAACGGAAGCAAGAGTGACAATGCTGGCACTAAGAATATGTTACCTAATAAAATCAAACTCTGGATTCAAGCCAGCTAAGAAATCAAAGACTCTATTCTCCTCTATATACTTTCGATATTGCTCACCATCTTCAGGGTCCTTCCATACAAGAGTCTTCAGGTGATCCATTTCTTCCCAGATAGACTGTAGAGAAGAGAAATACATAGCCACAGATCTCTCCCCCTGATGCATACTGCAAGCTTCCCTCCAAAGCTGGTATGCTCTAGCAGTATTGTTAACTTGGGAATAAGTGGAAACAACTCTATCCCAAATATCTTTGGCCATTGGAAGAAACATGTAGTTTCGGGCAATATGAGGTTGCATTGAGCAAATCAACCATGACATTACAAGAGAGTTATCCTGTTCCCACTTCACATATTTTGGATCTTCCAGATTTGGCTTCACCTCCTTTCCTGTGATGAATCCCAGTTTACCTCTCCCAGTGATGGTAAGTTTAGCAGATTGGAACCACTCTAAAAAGTTGGTTCCATCAAGTTTAACAGTGATTATCATACCACTGGAAATGTCTGCACTTCCCGGGAACACACTGGAAACCATCTGTACATCCTTAGATGATTCCATAATCTATCCAAACACTTTCGCGTCAACCAAAAGGGGCCCCAAATACTTAACCACAGCTAAGGACTCAAGAAACTAGGCCACCACACAGTTAAGAAGCAAAAAAGGGCCAAAAAACTAAGTTGACGCCAAAATAGAGGGAGAAGAAAATCTCCCAAAAATTGTCTAGGGCTTAGAAAAATACGGGACCACTTCCCGTTGCTCCCAAGGTAAAAAACGACCTGAATGGTCTAGGTTTTGCAGCAGAAAAACTGATTAAACAAAGTGTATAAGGCTCGACATCAGATCTGGATTTTTTGCGATTTTCTGCTTGAAAAATCTATTAAATATCATAGAAGCTTCGAACGAAGACAAGAGCCATACCAAAAATCTTCTAAAATCAGGGCGAATCAAACCATATATAATTCATGTATTGCCGCCAACACCTGTACGGACTGCTGACGTCATCCACGCGGCGGTCTGATGTCAGCAGTTCATCTTGTGCAAGAGAGTCAGGAAAAAAGGTATTCCCATGTGCCTTAACCTTGCTCTGATACCAAGTTATCAACTAGTATTGTAAATCTAGGGTTTGTATGAGAAAGGAAGAAAGAAAGAGAAAGGAGAAGAAGAGAGAAATGTGTTGAATGGTGTGTTCTTGTTACTGTTCACGCCCTCAAAAAGCATTTTATATTTTGAAACAAGAAATTACAAAGAGGTCCCTACTTGGGCACCCAAATACAAAAAGAGTACAAAGAGAAGAGGTAAAGACTAAAAACACCCTTGCCTAAACTTTCTCAACAATGTGAGAGGGAGTAATTGTGGAAAGGGATGGGAAAAAAAGGGAGTTAACGTTCTATTGATGCAAAGGATTTTGAAGGTGGAGGATTTTTATGTTCTATTGTTGTATATATTCTCTAGTGATTTCTTATTACAGTATCACCTTTCTCTTGTACCAAGCCCTTGTTATATTTAATTCATGTGAGAGGGAGTAATTGTAGAAAGGGATGGAAAAAAGGGGGGGTTAAGATTCTATTGATGCAAAAGATTTTGAAGGTGGAGGATTTTTATGTTCTATTGTTGTATATATTCTCTAGTGATTTCTTATTACAGTATCACCTTTCTCTTGGAGAGACTCTTATTTTAATGAGATCTTCTTTTATTATAAAAGGAACCTAAGGGATCCCTATTTTGTACCTTTCTTTCTTTTTTTCTCTTTTCAAAACCTTTGGGTGTTTTATGTTTTAACAATAAAACAGTACAACAAAGCATAAATATTATATATTATATGTAGTGTGATATTATCGAGGTACATGATAATAACATACATCAAAGTAATAATGTTACAATAAGGCACCTATCTTGTAACTTTTGTCACTTAGATGATCATCTTATCACCTAGGCAGGTGCCTAGTCTCACCTAGACAGTTGCCTTTTTAATATAATTCATGGTGTTCTGGTGCCCCTTGGTGGGTGCCTAGGTGAGAACTTGACAACTACGACCTTCTATTACTTGTCCAAGAAATATATGTTCCTATAGTCCAGATCATCTAATTGACAGCCCACCTCTTGAATGAGTCATCCCTGAATGATCCTAATAACATTGTGAAATAACTTTTGTTGAATACTCCCCATAGTCAATGACAATGCCAAATAAAGCTGCTTCTTGGATGGTGATGATCATCCAATGGAATGTGACCTTGTATTATTCAATAGGTAGCAGTCACTTATGAGTCTGAAATAGTATCTATTACTTTCTAGATAGATAATAATTGGTTGTACCACATGTTAAATGAGTAAATGTCAGAAATCTCTTTCCTAGAACTTATCTCAGTAGCAAAAGATTCAAGATCTGAGATAAAATGGAGATTTTGGTAATCTAGTCTCCATGCACTCAACTGAATCAACTTTTTAAGTATCATGTTTACATCCAGTCAAGAAGATTCTTTTCTCTCTTATTTGTTTGTAGGAACTATTATTCCCAGTAGTTGAATTATTTCAGCGGCTTCAGTTTTTGGCTTCTTGGGATGATCCTTTTAAGTCAGCAATGTTTCTGGTGGTGATTTGTTACACAATTTTCAGGTATTTTTTTTACCTAAGGAAATTTCTAGGTCATTTTCTTGTGGCATAGTTTGTGTTGAATGATAGGCATGTGCCTAGTAGCAGAAATCTTGAAATTGGCATCATTTATCATCGGATTTTGATTATTCTGTTGTATTAATTATGTGAAAAAAAACCATTTTTGCTTTCCTTTCTTTTCATCATTAGTGTGATAAAGGCCAAAAAGAAGTGTAAGAAAAAGTTGAAATAAAGAAGAAAAGTGACAAGGAAGAGATTTGTTTGAGACAAAGTCAAAAAAGAGAGGAAAAGGAAGAAGAAAGAAGAAACTAGGTCTAGGAGAGAGAGGTCCAAACTGTCTTCTCCCTCTTGTCGACTTTTGTTCTATTAGGCTTCTAATAAAGACAAAATTACAAAAATACCCTCCAAGAGTTACATATAACATGAGACTTAGAAACAAAGGGAAAAAGACACTATTGCCCCTGAACCTTAGACTTTAATATTCCCCCTCAAGCTGGAGCATATATCATAAAGCTCTAGCTTGTTACAAATGTAACCCATCTTGGCATGGCTTAAACTTTTGGTGAATAGATCAGCTAGCTGATTTTCTAATCTTACATAGGGTGTGATCATGGTGACAACATCACCACTTGTCACCTTTTTCCTTTCAAAATGACAATCGACTACTATGTACTTGGTTCTCTCATGAAAAACTGGATTAGAAAGCAATGTGTGTGCTAACTTGATTATCACATAAGAGCTTTAATTGGTTTGTTAACAGGAATGCCAATCTTTTGGAGGAGAGGCTTTAACCAAATCACTTCACAAGTGGTGTGTGCCATTGCCCTGTATTCAACTTCCACACTACTTCTAGCAACTACACTATGCTTCTTACTTTTCCAAGTGATTAGATTCCCGCATGGGAGTACATTAGCCTATAGTAGATTTTCTGTCTGTTGTTAGGGCTATTTATTTGTTTTTGTTGACAGATGTTGTACACATGTTTAGTACCGCAAAGGTACTTTTGTAATTTCTTCATTTATTATGTTGTACGACCATCCTAGTATAAATAATAACATACTGCACACGCCTGCAGTATTCTTTTGGGCTCTCAGTCCTCTCGCCTCTCCTCTCTTTCTCTTCTCTTGTTCAACATGGTATCAGAGCAAGTCGTCCAGGCCTGAAGGGTGATGTTGAGCAAATCTGATTTGTTCATCTTCCAATGTCGAGCAGTCAGTCTCTTCATCTCCCAGCTGTATCCATCTGCTGTTCGACCTTAAGCAAGTAGAAGCCTGCCTGACTTTTCATCTTCCAGTGTAGAGAAAGTTCTGGTTTATAGAGAGGCTATCATCTGATGTTCAAGAAGGTATTATCTACTGTTCATCTGCTGTTCGGGTGCCCTGGTATTCGACTGAAGTGTTCTTTTTTGTGTTACTGCTGTTCGGCTACCCTGTTGATGGGCTGAAGTAGCTCTTTCTTTTACTTTGCTCTCATTGACTGTTCGACTACCCTGAAGTTGGCACTATACCAGGTCTGCCGATTAGGTGTGTGGTGAACTTCACCTTGCTCCTTTCATTATGTTGTGGGGTCGTATGATCTCTGTAAAACCGTAGGTCATATAGACCTGTTTATGTGCTGCAACAGCAGTGCTTGTCTTTTGGATCCCTGTAAAACCGTAGGTCATACAGACCTGTTTACGTGCTGCAACAGCAGTGTTTGTTCTTGGATCCCTGTGAAACCGTAGGTCATAAGGACCTGTTTGTGTGCTGCAATAGCAGTCTTTTTAGTGGACTGAAGGTCAGGAAGTGCCTGGTGCCTTCTATAACAACTCTGTGAGGCAGCGCTCCTTTGGGTGCTGTTTTTTAAACCTGAAATCATGAGTGGTGAAGATTCAGCCACATTTGGAGTTTCTTCAATGCTGAATGGAATGAGTGGGGGTGGTGACTTATCCTTTCCTATGGATGTTGTCCCTCTTGATGGTTTAAATTACCTACAGTGGTCAAGAGGGATCAAGCTATACATCACTGCAAGGAGGAAGATAGGCTATATTAATGGGAGAATTAAAGAACCATACTCTGGGAGTGCTGAATATGATAGATGGAATCAGGAGAATAGTATGGTTATGTCTTGGCTCTTAGTCTCCATGCAACCTCAAATAAGGAAGAATTTCATGTGGGCTGAAACTGCAAATGAGATATGGGAACAAGCAAAATCTACATATTCAAAACTGCGACACTATGCCAAGATCTATCAACTGCAGGCAGAATCGTCTACTTGTAGACAGGGGGAGAGGTGTTTATCAGTATATTACTCTGACTTGACTTCTGTCTGGAAGGAGTTGGACCATTACCAGAATGTGGGTTGGAAGTGTGACGAGTGTGAGCTTAGGAGCTGTATTCGAAGTAGTAGAGAAGAGAAGAAGACTTCTGAAATGCTGTGAATGTCGAACTGAATAGCTCAGTCGACAATACTGTTATTTATATTAGAATGTAGTACAATGATACAAGGAATTACTGGAATGCCCCTGATTAGTGATGGGACACCCAGACAACTTAAAAACATTAAACAGGCTTAGGCCCATTAACACAGGCCCAGTACAGGATAACTTAAACTTAAGTATAGGCTAATAAGAACTTATATCAGCCGAACACTCATACGTAGAGAGACTTCAATCCAATACTCCCCCTCAAGCTAAGCATGGATATCAATCATGTTTAGCTTGCCAAGTATGTCCCTAAACTTTGCTACTGCCAACCCTTTAGTCAATACATCTGCAATTTGCATCTCAGATGGAGTATAAGGCACACAGAGTTCACCCGAGACAATTCTCTCTCTAACAAAGTGTCGATCAATCTCAATATGTTTTGTCCTGTCAGCCTTAATGCCAAGCTCATTAAGAAGAGTTCTGAGCCATAAGAGTTCAGCAACCCCGTGGGCCATAGCTCGATATTCTACTTCTGCACTTGATCTAGCCACTACATTCTGCTTCTTACTGTGCCATGTGACCAGGTTTCCTCCCACAAATGTACAGTAACCTGAGGTTGATTTTCTGTCTCCAACAGACCTAACCCAATCTGCATCAGTGTAGGCTTCAATTTCAAGTTTACTGTTTTTCTTGAATAGAATTCCCTTCCCTGGGCAAGTCTTCAAGTACCTGAGAATTCTTTCAACTGCTCTCATGTGAGGGATCTTTGGTGAGTGCATGAATTGACTGACAACATGCACTGCATAGGCAATATCTGGCCGAGTAAGGGATAAGTATATCAGCTTTCCTACCAATTTTTGGTATCTTTCTCTATCACAGTAGTCCTCACCCATTGATTCTTGTAGGCCATGGTTCTGTTCTATTGGAGTGTCTGCTGGCCTGCATCCCATCATGCCTATTTCCTCTAGGAGATCTAGCACATATTTCCGCTGACATATGTAGATTCCTTCTCTTGATCTAGCAACTTCAATCCCAAGAAAATATCTCAGATTTCCCAAGTCTTTGATCTCAAATTCTGAAGCTAGGAACTCCTTCAGTCTCTTTATCTCTTCCAAGTCATTCCCGGTAATCACCATATCATCCACATAAACAATGAGTGTCGTAAGCTTGCTATCTTGTCTCCTTGTAAACAAGGTATGATCTGCACCACTCTGAGTGTACCCCACTTTCTTCATGGCCATACAAAGTCTCTCGAACCATGCCCGGGGAGACTGCTTCAAACCATATAATGTTTTCCTTAGTTTACACACCTTCTTGCCAACATCATAGCCTGGTGGAGGTTCCATGAATACCTCTTCATGAAGATCACCATTTAGGAAGGCATTCTTCACATCCAGCTGATGAAGTTCCCATAAGAAATTTGCTGCTAGTGACAATAGAACCCGAATTGTGTTGAGCTTTGCTACTGGGGCAAAGGTTTTTTTGTAGTCAATTCTTTCATTTTGAGTAAATCCCTTTGCCACAAGTCTGGCCTTGTACCTCTCGATTGACCCATCCTCCCTGTGCTTTACTGTAAATACCCACTTGCACGCAACAGTGCCCTTCCCCTCTGGCAGGTCCACTAATTCCCAAGTTCTTGCTTTCATTAGGGCTTTCATCTCTTCATTCATAGCTTCTTTCCACCTTGGATCAGCTGCTGCCTCTGAGTACCTAGAAGGAACACGTATAGAGGAAAGAGCAGACACAAAGGAGTGATAGGCAGGAGATAAATGTGAGTAAGAAACAAAATCAGCTAGGGGATGCCGGGTGGTACAAGAACGGACAGGCTTACGAAGAGCAATAGGAAGATCCAAATCCGAAGTATGTGAGTCAGAATTACCTTGAATTGCAGAGACAGATTGATCTGAGTTCAACTGGTTGCAGTC